>NW_006796716.1:3030453-3052243 GCF_000442215.2 Lipotes vexillifer | reverse complement strand
CCCCACCCCACCGGCTCTGCGATGCCCATCTCCTCCTCTTGGGCCTCCTGGAAGGACCACATTCTGTCTGCCCCCCCAGCTGGTCGGACCCCACAGAGGAAGAAACCCAGGCTTGTGAAGGGGAGGGGCTTGCTCCGCCTGCAGCTGGGAAGGGGACTGGCCAGGACAGAGGCCTGGGGAGAGGCTGGGGTGGGGGGCAGCCCTGGTCCCCAAAACCCCTCCTCTCCCAGCACAGCCCTCTCCCAAGGTCCAGGTTGGGTGACCCACCTGTAAGGTCCAGGGCCGGGGAGGGGGGCGTTGCAGTAGCGTGGCTGCTGGAGGTCAGCAAGGCAGCCGGCGTCATTGCCCACCCTAAGCACCGGGGCGACCCCCCTGCCACCCACTGGGTCCTCACAGGGCAGCTGATCCAGGGTCAGGGGCAGCGTCATGTAGTGGCCATCCGTCGGCAGCCTCGGGGAGGCTGGGATCTCAGCCAGCGTCTGGGGGCTCTGGAAGTCCCTGGAGGCTGCAGGAGTGAGGGACAGACAGATTGGGGCCGGAGGGGAGGAGCGGACGGGACCTCGCCACAGCCCCTGGCTGGGTCCAAGGCCTCCAGCCTTGGCCCTCCATGCCTCACATGAGACTTTGTCACCTCTCAGAGCGCCCTCTGGATAAAGCCCAAACTCCCAATCCACACCCAGTTGTGAGGGGTTCCCAGGGACCCTGCAGCTCTCCTCAGCCCCAGGCCTGCACCAGGACATACCATTGCTGAAGGCCACCACCAGCCAGACGGTGGTGCTGGCAGCACTGGCATGCCCTTCCAGCACACACCGCGGCTGCTCCAGGGAAAACGTGGTGGCCGTGACCTTCCCTTCCAGGTCCCAGGCTGTTATGCGCGGCGTGTAGGGGATGAGCTCTGCGGCCGTGGAGATAGGGCTGAGGGTCCAGGGCCCACTGCCCCTGGGGCTGCCTCTCCCAATCGGAGGGGGCGGGCTCCCAGGGTCCCGGCAGGTGCCCCAGCCCCTTGGATCTGGCCAGGGGCACCCATCCCGGGACCCCCACTCACCCAGGCTCATGCAGGGCTGGGGCCACACCAGCACCACAAGGAACAGCAGACAAGGGTGCAGCTGCCTCCAAGGGAGCCCCATGATGGCCTGCAGAGCACCCACGCATCCACAGCCTGGGGCTCGGCCTCAGCCCCTCCCCCAACACCGCGGGCCTGGAGGAGCTGGTTAGTCAGGCTGCCCCGCTGGCCTGGCCGAGGGCTTGAAAGACCTGAAAATATAAGTGCACCCTCACTCCTCCTCCCAGCCCAGCCCACCACGGGGAGGGAGCTGGGCAAGGCTCTGGTGTGGGGCAGGCCAGGGCCAGTTAGGAAGGCAGGAGCAGGACCACTGGAGCTGAGCGAGAGAGGTCATTGGACCCCCAAGATGCAGGCCAGGTCACCCCAGAGGCCCATGTCTGAATTTGGGTCCCACCCAGCCTCCCAGCCCTGGGGAGGAGGGCTGATCTCTGGAAACAAGGGCTCAGGGCCACATGCCAGAGATTCTTGCACCCCAGGTGCCAGGAGCCTCCTTTTGGCCTTCCATCCCCACCCAGGGAAGGAAGTGGGCAGCCCCAACCTTTCTGACGCCAGCCCCATCACTGCCCCTGGCCCTGCTGCCATCTCTGCACCCTGCCCTTCCTCCACGAGGCCACATCCTCCCTCACTCCCCAGTTCCTTCGTCCAAAGAAATCACATGGACTCAGAGAAAGGACTGTAAAGCCCTTGACAGCTGGCAAGTCCCCTACTTCAGTGGTCCCCAACCTTTTTGGCACCAGGGACTGGTTTCGTGGAAGACAATTTTTCCACAGATGGGTACCGGTCTTCGGCCTGGGGGTTGGGGACACCTGCTCTACTTACATTACTCCCACGGGTTCTCACTATATATGTATTTTTAAATTTTTAATTATTTATTTTTTAAATATTAAAATTTTTTTTTTGGCTGTGCCACACAGCCTGTGGGATCTTAGTTCTCTGACTGACCAGGGACTGAACCCAGGCCCTCGGCAGGGAAAGCGTTGAGTCCTAACCACTGGACTGCTAGGGAATTCCCTATATGTGTTTTTAAAATTGAGATATAATTCACATACCATGTCATTTTAAAATGTACAGTTCAGTGGTTTTTGTTTTCTGGGGGCTTTGGTTTTTTTGGGGGGCTTGTTTTTGTTTTGCTTAAACAAGGAGGGATTTATTTTTATTTACAAGAATCCTGGAGGAGGACAGCTGCTGGCATGGGCTTGGTCAAATGACGATAGGGTCAAGGTCTCTGAGACTCTCTTGGCCTTTTTCTCATTGTAGCAAGATGGCTGCTGTGGCTCCAGCCATCATATCCTCAAAGTAGGAAGAAGGGAGGAGCAGGGAGGTGTTATCCAATCTGTCTCTTTTATCAGAAAAACATAAGCTTTCCTAGAAGCCCCTGTAGACTTCCTCTTAAATTTCACTGGCCATAAATCACCAGATTCCAGAACCTTTTCACCATCTCAAAAGGAAACACTGTACCCATTAAAACAGTCACTCCCAATTCCTCCTCCCCCTGACAACCACTAAGTTACTTTCTGTCTCTGATTTGCCTCTTCTGGATATTTCATATAAAGTGAATCACACAGTGCATCCTTTTCTGTCTGGCTTCTTTCACTTGGCGTAATGTTTTCAAGGCTCATCCATGTTGTATGTGTTAATAGTTCATTCTTTTTTCTGGCTGAATAGCATTGCGTTGCACGGATACATCACATTTTGTTTATCGTGCATCAGCTGATGGACATTTGGGTTGCTCCCACTCTTTGGCTATTATGAGTGTTACCGTGGACATGTTTTCAGTTCTTGGATATTTACCTGGTAGTTTTAATTGCGGAGTCATATGGTAACTGCTTTTTTTGTGGGTGTGTGGTACGCGGGCCTCTCACTGCCGTGGCCTCTCCCGTTGAGGAGCACAGGCTCCAGACGCGCAGGCTCAGCGGCCATGGCTCACGGGCCCAGCCGCTCCGCGGCATGTGGGATCCTCCCGGACCGGGGCACGAACCCGTGTCCCCTGCATCGGCAGGCGGACTCTCAACCACTGCGCCACCAGGGAAGCCTGGTAACTGCTTTTTGAGGCACTGCCCAGCTGTTTTCCAAAGTGACTACATTTTACATTCCCACCGGCCGTGGATGAGGGTTCCAATTTTTTCACATCCTCACCAATATTTATTCCCTGCTTTTTTTTTTATAATAACCACCCTAATGGGTATGAAGTGGTATCACTTTGTGGTTTTGATTTGCGTTTCCCTAATGACGTTGAGCATTTTCCATGTGCTTGTCAGCCATCTGTATATCTTTTTCAGAGAAATGTCTATTCAAGTCCTTTGCCCATTTTTAAAAAATTGGGGATCTTTTTATTGTTGAGTTGTAAGAGTTCTTGATATTTTTTGGATATGAGACCCCTATCAGGCATAAGATTTGCGAACATTTTCTCCGATTCTGACTCTCACTGTGCTGTAATGGTGGGAGCCGAGCATGAGGCTGGCACTCGGGTGCCCACCCAACTCCTGTGCCCTGTGAGCAGTGGAGCGAGTCTCACCGTGGAACCAAACAGGATTGGGGTCCAGCTTCTCTATGGAGACCTCCCTGCCCTCCCCAGCCAACTTCTCCACGAGGCAGTGGGCACAGTGCCCAGGGCCCACGATACTGCTAGGGGTCCACAAAAATGCTTAAATTTCTTTTAAAATCAGAAAGAAAAAAAAAAAAGGAACTTCTAGATGAAAGAAAATGCTCTAACATATATTCATCTTTGTACTAGAGCGTCCTAACATAGAATTTCATTCCTTTTCTTATGACAAGAAGGGCTTGTGAAAGCAAACCCCCTCCCGCAAACCCCCTCCCCCACATCCCTTATGTCACTCGGGTGTGTGTCTCTTCAGCCCCAGGCCACACTCACCCCCGCCAGGCAGACAGCAAGCCTGTGAGTATTGGATCCTCCTTCTAAGAAGGTTGGGAAGGATGAGAACTTTGAGGACGGGGTCAGATCAATCCTGTCCGGGATTCCAGTCCCGGCTCTACCGCTGTCACTGTACCCTTGAACCTGTTTCCTCACCTGTAGAATGAAGAGAGCAGCACCTGCCCCATGTGAGCAGTGCTTAGAAAGCCAGAACCCTGGGGAAGGAGATGGGAGGGGCCCTGGCAGAGCTGCTGGACTGCGCACTGCAAGGAGAACTGGGGCGGGGCCCGGGAGCAGCTCAGGTCAGCGCCCAGCTCCTGGCCTCACTGCAGCCTTGGTTTCTTCATTTAGGGGGTTGGATGGGCAGCCTGTAAGACCCCTTCCTGTTCTGACGCAGCAGGACACGTGTGTGCTGGCCTTCACACATCATATTTTACACACACACACACACACACACACACACGCAGCCTCTCCACTGACAAACCCACCAGGGCCCGCTGACTTTGGCTATAGGGCATTTATTGCAAATAGAACATCTGAGGTATGAGAAGCTGACCCAGACCCAGGCCTGCCCCTGGCTGGGGGCACAGCAGGCAGTCTCTCCTCAGCCCCTGCAGGGCCCCCAGCACCCATGGCCCAACGCGGCCCACCGAGGACGGAGGGGCCCACGCACTGAGGTAGCTGCATCCGAAGCCCTCACAAGTATGACTCCCAGGCTCGCCCAGTTCCCATGCAGACCTGGGCCCGGGGTGGGGGGGAGCTGGGGGATGCGGACAGGCAGGCAGGAGCAGCCTGGGCTCCGGGTGGGGCACGCCTGTGCCCCCAGCTCACTGCTGCTGCAGGCAGTCCTCAGTCACCCCCTGGGCGGCCAGCTCGGCCAGCACGTTTTGCAGGTAGTTGGGGTCGGGGTAGCCGTGGCCTGTCACGTTGCGGTCCATCTCTGTCTTGTGGTGAATCTCGTTCCACACCACCGTGTCGGTCTCCCCTGTGGTGCTGGACGTCCCTACTGTGAAGATAAGTCGCCTCTTCCAGGCCACCTTCAGCAACTCCAGGACCTGCCCGAGGGGGAGTGGATGGTGGGGAGGCAGGAAGGGGGGGAAGGGGAGGGAATGGCGGGGAGGGGGGAGGAAGGTGGCTGTGAACAAGCACTGAGAACAAAGCCCAGCTCCCGGGGCTGGCCTGGAGAGCAGCCAGCCACCCCGACACCCCCTCACCCCCCTAAGCCTCTTCACACCCTCAGAGCTGTCCCCACCCCAAAGCCACCACACCGGCTCTTCTGTCTGCCTGGCACCCTCTTCCCCGGCCTTCGGAGAGCTGGGAAGTCCCAGCTCAGGTCTCAGTGCAGAGGTGGCTCTGCAGGCCACCGCCCCCACCACCCAGGTAGAACAGCCCCAGCGCCTCCCCATCCCGTCCTCCCACTGGAGCACCTGTGAGGTCAGCTCGTCTCTCCCTAGACCCCGGGCACCTGGGACGCCTAACGCACAGCAGGTCCCCGGGAAGGGGTGGCCCACACCCCAGCCGGCCCCCAGGCCTCGTCCCCCTCTGCCTGTCGCAGTAAGAAGGTGAGCAGAGGCAGCTCTGGTGTGGCCGCCGAGCTGGGCCCTCCCCACCCCACTGCCTCCCACTACACACAGACAGCTGGGCCCAGAGCTGCCAGCCGGGGGGAAGGGGGGGCTGCTCCCAGGGGTATCGGCCGGGCCTTCACCTTGCGGCCCTGGGCGTTGTCCGGAAGGTAGCACTGGCGGGGAAACCCTCTGGCGGTGAACGGCTTTCCAGGGTTGGGGTGTTCCGGGCCCTGCAGGAGGCACACAGACGCGGGGAGTGGGAGCTGATGGGCCCTCCGGCTGCAGAGATGCTTGGACACGGGCGCCCAGCCTCACCCCTTCGCCTTCCAGGTGGGGCTACTGCTGCGCTCAAGTGACCAACCAAATCAACTGCCATCTCACATCTCGCTCTGAAGACCCACCTTGAACATGGCGCCCACCCACGACTGCCCTCCCTGAACCCAGGCCGCTCTGCCTGGCATCAGACACTCCGGCTAACTCCCTCCACTTCCCCGAAGAGCCCGGACCCCTTAGAGGCTGGGACGGAAGTGCCTGCTTCGCTGGCGGCCCTCTGGGCACGGGGCTCTCTGGACCGGATGGCAGGGCCTGCCGCCTGACACCCTCACTCGGGCACACAGCCCCTCCACTCTCGCTCTAGAAGTGGCCAGAGTGGGGCCCAAGACAGTGGCGGCAGGCTGGACAGAGGCTGGCGGCTGGAACCGCGCACAGCCCTTGCTGTGCCCTCGGCCACACGGTGACACGCCATGTACAACTCCAAAGTCCCCTCCCACTCTGTGGCTCTACTGCTATCTGGAGTGTTTCTAAATTTCACTCTGAGCCACGGAGAACTGGAGGGAAACCAGGGGAAGCACATAATTAGACAAAACTGAGTGACATCCCGTCAGACTCCTGGCCCCCACTACCCAGTATCTTCCCAACCTGCCCAGGCTCTGAGATCCGCCCCCCTGGTCCAAGGCAGAGACCTCAGGGACCAGGGCTCCCGTCTGGGTCCCCAATGAGCTTGGGTTCCTGTACCCGCACGCCCCATGCAGGCCTGGATCAGGCCACTGAGCGGGTCGCTCAAGAGCAGTCAGACCAGCCAGCCTTCCCCACCCTGTGCTCTGCCCCTGTGGGCTCGCCGGCTGGCCGGCCCAATAAAAGCACTCCTCCTGCTTAGACGCTTGCTGGCCTTCCACCCAGTACAAGTCCAGTGAAGATGCCTCTGCCTCCAGGAAGCCCTCCCTGGCTCAGGAAAGGGCTAGGGCCACCTCTTTGCTTCCACAACCCTAGGAGCTGGCTCTAGCCCCCAGCACCAGTGCCTCCTGGTTGCTGGTGGCCTGACTTGGCAGCCTAGGCACCTTCACAGTGATCCGGGGTGCGCAGACTGCTAGGAGGGGGTGGGAGAGAAAGGACAGCATCCGAGAAGGGCTGATTCCAGAAAGATCCGAGGAGGCTCCTCTTCTGCCGGGGCCCCTTACCTGAATGCCATGGGGTATGTTGTAGACTATGAGGATTGTCCCACAGTCCTCGTGGCCGGGGAGGGACACCTGGAATGTGAACACCTCCATCTTCCCTCGGGGCTGGGTTCCAGTTTTCTCCCCATAGATGGTTTTGCAGGAAGGACACTGCAAGCTTCCATCCTGGGACAAGGCAGAATGCCGTGGACTGAGCCGGGGCCCCTGAGAGGGCACCCGGGCCAGCCACCCCGCTGGCTAGATGGGAAAGAGGCCCACAGGGACACGGGTTTGGCCCCGAGTCACACAGTGGGTCCCAGGCGCTTTGCCCAACTCCCAGGCAGCCTCCTCGCGAAGAAACTTGATTCCGGAAACTTCCTTGGAAAGATAAGTTTTACCCCAGAAACTCATGCAATTTTCATTAAAGGGACAAGGTACCCAGAGACTGGCATCAGGTAAGAAAATGAGGTTTATGAGCAGAAACTTGCACAGCCGAGTCATGTTTAAGATGAAAAAGAAAACCCTGTGAACGATGGATTGACAAGCTGGCATCTTGGCTGGTACACGATGGCACGGGGATACTGTGCAAAGGCCAGGCCCCAAGGCCCACCACGGGCCTTCGTTCTCTCTGTCCCCCTGACCTGTCCACTCCGGCTAAACTACACCAAAGGCAGGGCAGCCAGGCATCACCTGCCACCCCCAGTTCCATCCTGCTGCAGGGCCAGGGCTGCAGACATCTCCAGGCTGCCTCCGAGCGGGCCCTGGGCCCCTCACACGGCAGCCCCAGTCACCTGCTTAACTGCAACATGACGGGGACGGGCTGCGGGAAGGAGACCCCGACCCCCACCCCTGGCCCTGGCGGGCCATGGGTACCTTGTTCCCGTTGCAGTACATGGCCAGCAGGCAGAGCAGGTGGAAGGCGTGGCTGCACTTGGCCAAGCGGCCCACAGCCACCGGCCCGAAGGTCTTGCTGTCGGTTGCGTCGCTGTAGCCAGACGCCATGGACAGCTTCTCCATACAGATGATGCAGTCCTGGAGGGAGACCCAACCCGGGGAATGCTCACCCACGGCCCCTGTGCCACAGTGGGTGAGTCCTGTAGGACCGGCCTTCGTCTGCTGAAGTGCCTGACCCCAGTCTAACTCAATCTGACAGCTGTTTGTTCCGGAGGCTGGGAGCACAGAGGGCTCACCGTCACCACAGCAGAGGGGATGGCAGGCGGCACCAAGCATGGGGGCCAGTGTAACAACTGAAGCACAGGTGGAGACGGCAGCCGGAACAGCCAGGCAGAGAGGTAAGTACGGGAGGGGCCCTCAGCGCTGGGCTTTACAAGGGAAAGGGAACTTGTCAGACGCACAAGCACGGGAACGGGCCCTCGGGTAGAGAGAAGCGTTCTGAAGCAGGAGCCAGCGATTCAGCTGGGAGGGGCGGCACACCTGCAGGGCAAGGGGTGACCAGGGTGCAGGAGACAAGGCGAGGTGGGGGGGCCACGTGGCCCCTGACGGCCACGTTCGGGGCTGGGGCTTCGCCTTACACGTCGGGGGCCCGGCTGAGAGGTTGTGAGCAGCGGATACTAAGTCTTCATGGCCACGTGTCGACTGTGTAGACGGCAGCTTGGAGGGGGGGTGGCGGGGGGCAAAGCAGCCCAGCTGTGCTGGGTGAGCACAGGGGCAGAGACAGACAGACAAACAGCTGTGAAGGGGGAGGGCAGAACAGGCTGGAGGGAGGGGCCGATGTGAGGATGACTTTCAGGTTTCTGTCCAAACCTTTACCAACCAGATGCTTCCTATGCACTCAGTTTGCAGGAGAAAGAGGCAAGAGAGTCCTGGCTCTGGACTGGCACGAATGACCTTGACCCCACCCCTCCAGATTCTCCAGGACTCTCCATTCAAATCGGAGAAAAGTGGTGCCATAGCCCCGAAGCGAGGCTCAGCAGAGAGAGGTCCAGGTGCAGCCGTGACGGGGGTCTGGCAGGCTGGGTTAACCACAGGAACCCCGACCGGCCCTCCCAACAGCCAGGGGGGCAGGACAGCTCTCTGGACGAGGCCAGAGGCTCCTCAGGAAGCACCTTCCAGCAGGGGACAGGCTGGCGTCCTCGTCTAAGCCACCCCTCATTTTAAAACAAAACCAAAAGCAGTGTGGTTCCCGTGACACGCACCTCATCCAGGGCCGTCTTCAGCTCTTCTGTGTAGTTTTTTATCACCTGCTCTGGCTCTGGCTTTGGAGGCCCTCCTAAAAGAAAGAAGAACATAAGTGGTGTCCCGAGGAGAACGAACTGGAGATGCTGGAACGAGAGAGAAAGGACGACAGGGAGCGGTCCAAGTTGCTGGGAGGGATGTTAGGGCGGCTCAGAGGGGAAGGTTAGCATGCAGGAGAGGAGAGACCTGGGCCAGGCGCAGAACGCTCCAGAGCTCTGCCGGCTGAGCCCTTCCCGGGCCATGCCGGGGGCCCGGCCCCAGGAGCCCTGGAGGAGACGGAAGAGGGGCAGAGACAGCAGCTGGCCACAGCCCTCAGGAGCCACGACGGGGCCCTGCACTCCTTCACTCAGGAAACCTGTCCCAGGCTTCAGAGGACATGCGGAAGAGTCAAACAGCAGCTTCTAAAACAGATACTCTGGAGCACATTCTGGCCGTGTTATTTACTCAGCTTTCATCATTCTTGTAAGAAAGTCTCGGTAAGAGAAGTAAGTTTTCTGAGTCAAGTGTGTAGTGCGTGCCTACCCCATGGGGGCATCTGTGTGCACACCAACTGCAGATGACGGCCACACGGCCACAGCAAACCAGTCTTCTTGGGCTTGTCCCTGGACTGTGGGGTGTCAGTGACATGCCTCCTCGATTCCTAAGCTGCCCACAGTTCTGTCCCCGCCCCCTCCTCCCGAAACCTCCCACTCCTCTGTGTGCACCTGTGCAGGAAGCCCGGAGGGGAGGCCCTGCACCAAACAGGCCCCACCCCAAGAAGAAACGCCCCCAGCTAGAGAGAGAATCAGCATGGCAGGTGGCAGGGGTTCTCCAGGCAGAGGCAGTCGCAGAATCACAGAGGGACAGCAAAGCGGAGCAGAGGGGAGGGACCAGGGAGACCAGCGCAGCCTGGGGAGAGTGATCCCGGCAGGGCTTGTCATCCTGTCTCAAGGTCAGGGGGAGCTCCTGGTCCTAGACCCTGAGACCAGAGGGGCTCTGGTGTGAACCCAAGTTCACGGCCATCAGCCTGTGGCTGCAAAGACTTACAAGCCTGAGCTCCCTCTAGACCAGAGAAGGCCAGTTATGAGGTGAGCAGAGGGGCAGGGACCTGGTGATGTCAGGTTGGATTCTGGCTCTTGGACTGGGACCAAATCAGGTCACCTCTGAGAGTCTCAGTCCTCTCATCTAAAAAGTGGACCTAATACCAACCAAAGCCGTGATCACTGTAAGGGCATTAGCTGCTATGACCTGAAAAACAGCTAGAGGCAAAGGAAGACCACGCACCCCATACACACGCACACGCACCCCCATACACACAGACTTCTAGGACCCTGACTCTGGTCACTGGGGAGAAAGCCAGGCAAAAGCACAGTCCCCACCGGCACCGGGTGGCCATCCTGCTGGCTGGGACTCTATTCTGATTGAGGGGGGAGGCCTTCTAGAAAAGACTGGTCTAGAAGGCCACATCAACTGGGGACAGGCCCGTCTCCAGCTGGACCCTGGGATCCCTCCGGTGAGGCCTGGCTCAGCACCCCTTCCTCTCCTGCCTGCCTGTGCCCAGGCAGCCTTTCAGAACTGGAGGTAACTCTCCAGGAGCCACTATTCTCAAAGGGAGCCAGCCAGGTGACCACCTACCCCATGAAAGGGACATCCGAGCCCAGGAAGGCCAGAGCGTCTGCTGAGAGCCTTGTTTTCCTGGGGCAAACCCGAGTGCCTCAGGAAGCTGCCGGCCTCTGAGGCAGAGTAAGAAAGGGGAGCAGGGCAGGAGCGACTGCTAGGGGTGGAGTGGGGCTGGGCAGGGTTAGCCCCGCCCCTCCCTGGCCTCCCTCCTCCCCCGCTGGGCGGGGCTTAGACAGGCAGTGAACAGGATCAGAGCAACCACCGTACTAGTACTATGTGCCAGGCGCTTCCCGAGCTATTTACTTCCTATTCCTCCCACAACCAACCTGCCCTGTAGGAGGCGCTCCGCTCATGAACGGGAGGCTTGTGTGAATTCACAGAGCCCGTGAGCCCTGGAAACCCAGGACTGGCGGAGCCAGAGCCATGCCCCCTCTCACACCATCCTGAAGTTCACCAGAGCAGTCACACTTCTCTGGCCCAACGATGGAAGCAGAGCCATCATCGGCTTTAGAAATGGCAGGTTTAGAACTTACTACCCACAGGCCCCTCCACCTGAGTTTTGTTAAAACTCACAGCACCTTCCAACGGTTCTGAAACCCCTTCCTCCCTGGCCGTGTGACGGCCAGGGCAGTGGTCACTGGGGGACCCCTCTGAAGCAGCCCCACATGGGCTGGCCCTTCAAAGGAAGCGGCAGAGGGCCGTGGTGGTCAGAGAAGAGCGATCGGTGCAGAAGAGTCAGAGGCAGCGAGACTCGGAGGAGGCTTAGCAGAGGCCAGAGAGTATTTGTGAGCAGGAACTACCTTTCATGGACATTTTCCTCAATCTCTTAACTGAGCTGTGACTTTTAGAGGCCAGACAGGAGACGGGAGGGCTGGCGGGCTGAGGTGCGCGGCTAAGACACACAGGGAGTCCAATGGCTGACATCAGAATACTCGTCATGCCTACACGGGGTGCGAGATCAGACATGCAGAGAGGGGAGAAACGTTAGAAGGAGTCGTTCAGCATGTGACCTCCACAAACCCCGGCTGTGTCCAGCTGGCACTGTCAACGGCCATCAGGACCTGCCGATCTCCCCGGGGAATCCAGCTGCTCGAGGCTGCCAGGGCCTACCCGGGCCGGCAGGGCTAAGCTCTGGGTTGGGAACCAGTGAAATGCCTGGCTGGTGGGAGCCTTGGCCCCAAGCTCCAAAGGGGTCAGTGCAAGCAACCCATCAGCCCGTGCCTGGAGCATGCAGGGGACGAGTCTGTTGCTTCGGGAGGGCAGAGGGCAGAACGCCACCCCAGGAAGCCTCTTGAGCAGTTCTGGTGGGTGCCTCTCTGTGCCAGGCATGAGGAAGGAGAGCAGAGGGGCGACACAGAAGGGCGCAGCCAAGCTATGGAAACGCAGATGGGCTGGGGCTCACGGTCCTCCCTCTGTGCCCCCTCGGCCGCGCCCCCTCAGCTCCTGCTCACCTTGCCCCCGTGCAGCGCTGCCTGTTTTGCACGCCGTACCTGGCCCGCCTAGGTGCCTTCAGGGCCATCGCCGGGGCGGGGCGGGCAAGCAGAAATGCTGCCCCGGGCCTGCTCCCCCACCAAGGCATCCCCATGGCCCCTGTGACCGCTCCTCTGGAGCAGTTAAGGTCCCAGGCCGTGGCTTCCTTCTCTGGTCCCCTTTGCCCTGGGTGGGAGCACAGGGGCAGCCCACAGCGGGAGGGAGCCGCAGCAGGCAGCCGTGCCGAGTGGACTGTCCAATCTTGTCCCTCCTTCCTGACGCCTGCAGGAGGGATGCCTCACTCCTCAGCCTGGCGCTCCACACGCATCCTAGCCGGACCCTCACCCGCGCTCCCCAAGGACCTGGAACACAGCACATCCTCCCGCTGGAGTCCCCGTTCCTGTCACACTCTCAGCCACCCTGCTGTCCACAGCACCCTCTACCCAATCTTCCCTGTCCCTAGTCAGGCTCAAAAGCACCTCCTCCTCCAGGGAAGGGAGCTCTGGGCTTCCCCTCGGGCACCTCCCTTAGGGGGGCTTTCTAGGTGCTCAGAATCTGGCAAGGGGTCTGGGCACAGCGGACAACCCAGGTGGACCTGCTGCCCACTCCAGAGGCAATCCAGAGCGGTGAGGAGAGATGTGGCCTCGGGATCCACTGGGCCCCACTGTGGCCTCCACCAGAGAATGAAGGCTCTCAATGAGGCAAATGCACCCAGTTAGGGACAGAAGCAGAGGCCGGCAGCCTGGGCAGCACAGGGTGCGTTGTGGTGGTCACTCCGCAGGAGACACCAAAGTGCACATCAGAAGATCAAGGCTGGACACTGGGTGCCCGCTTATCAGGTAATTCGATGCCACCAGCATCCCAAGGTTGTTCCTGGGCTCAAATTGTGGGTTCCCTTGGAACTAAACATCGGGTGGGCCAAATGACAAGCAGGCACAGGGGGCAGATAGATGGAAAAAAAGAGAACAATTCCTTAGGAGAACCCTGGAGCTCTGTACTTGCCCCAACATGCACCAGTTCCCCGCCCATCAAGCAGACCCCTCTGCACTGGCTGCCCCTCCCTGAGCGGCAGCCCCTCCCTGACTGCCCATTTGAAACAGCCACGTCCCCCTCCTACTCTGTCTCCTTCACTCTGCTCCAAGAGGTGCCCGGTCCCTGCCTGCTGGGGAGCAGACATCCCTGAGGCCACCACAAGAGGCCAGCGTGAACAACGCTCCTGCCCTTTTCAATGCAGGACCTGCTTCTCCAAATTCAAGACACAGACAGCGAAGTCTTAACTTAGATGCCCACAGACAAGCAGCCCATGCCCTGCAGGTCTGCCTTCTTGTGAAAAAGTGTGAAAATCACCCCAGAGCTAACACTTCACAAAAGCGGCGTCCAGTGGGCAGGATTGGGCGGCGGGGGGGGAGGGTAAGGTAGATAGCCGGTGGGAAGCGGCCGCATGGCACAGGGAAACCGGCTCGGTTCTTTGTGGCTGTCTGGGGCGGGGGGGGAGGGGGGGGGACCAAGAGGGGCCATCACATCTTCCCCAATAGCAAGGGCTCAGGGACAGCCCCCCCAAATCGCCGTAACAGCTCGGATAGCCACGGCTTTTCCTGCTCTCGTCTTGATCTGCCGGAGCCCCTGGCAGGTCCTGCACATGGGCAGATGTGCAGACACCCCCTTTCTGATGTCCAGCGTTGGCCTTCCGTCTAGTGACCAGGGCTCAGGTCCAAGCCTACCCTCTGCTGGCCCTGGTCTTACCAAGCTGGGCTCAAGACCAGTACCACTCCCCACTGGCTGACTGGTCTTGGGCAGGTCTTGGTAGCGTAAAATGCAGACACTCCTCCTCCCTCGCAGGGTGGGAGCCTGGCCCCGGTCTCGGAGGCCCACTCCTCCCCACCCCGCTTAAGAAGAGGCCCTGGCCGGGCCGCAGGCAGCAAAGCCAGCACCTGAGGCGCCTGGCTGACACGGAGGTGGATCCTCCACCAGCGAGAGGGGCGCGCAGCCCTTCCGCAGTACATCCGCAGGCTGGAGACCTACCTGCAGACCCCTGTGCCCAGGTGCTCACCTCACTGCGGCGAGCATGTTCCCAAATCCATAATCGAATCCGTAACTGCAGCCCAGCTGAGAGGTCTCTCCAGACCCTGCTTCTTGGGGGTGGGTGCAGGATCCCTGGTTCTCTGGTGCCCCACAAAGCGGTCCCAGCTTCAGGTACGAGCCAGAGCCACGTGTTCAGGCGGGGCGGCATCTGGCCACCGGCTCGTCTACTACTCTTTCCTCACTGGGACCCAGTTCCTGAACCTTTGAGGTCTGTTTCCCTGACAAGTAAATGGAGATTAAAATACCTGCCTGCCTCCAGGATCGCTGTGAGAGCCCAGGCGGCAGGGGACACAGAGGATGTGGCCTGCAGAGGGTCCAGCCTCGAGAGCTCCTCAGCACCCAGACCACTTCTGAGCTGTGTGCAGAGGTGATCACAGCATTGGTATTAAAGCCTCAGTGACCGCAGAGCTGAACGGAGCTGGGCGTGTGCAGGTTGGGCCCATTCCCCCACAATCTCTCTCCAACAAGACCAGCACCACACGCACACACGCACACGCACACACACACACAGGCCTGAATCACCTGTGGCGTCGGATGCCACAAGAAGACCTAAACTGGGCAGGGACTTCCTAGTCACCACATTTTTGCTCACTGTTCTCTCTGCCCCAGCAAAGGGCTGATGGCTGAGCAGCTGAGACTGAAAGCCGCCCCTCCTGGGGCTTTCCCGGCCCCACTCTACCGTCCTCACCACCCTGACTGGTCCTTCCACGTTCTTCAAGGGCTCTTCTTCCCGGCATCCAACCAGGTCTCCGTAAGCTCACTCCCGGGGGGGCACGGGCCGCCCCACTCCACCCCACGCCGCTCCTCTGAACTGCTCATCCAAACCTCCCTGCCTCTGGGACAGCTCCGCCTGCCAACAGCCACAGCCATCACCCCACCCATCGCCTCATCGCCTCACAGCGAAGAGACCAGACTTTGAGGCCAAGAATGCCTGGGTCTGAATCCCAGCTCTGCCAAGGGCTGGCTGGCTGGCCCTGGGAGGTTTTCGGAATTCTCTGAGCCTCACTTTCCTTAAACATAAAATGGGAATCAAAGTTCCTCCCCCACAGAGTTGCTATTGGGATGAAATGAGTTACCACACATGCAAAACCCCTAGTCCTTCCTCCTTAATTATGATGATTTATTATCTCTGTCGGCAGCTGTACAACAGGCCTCAATCTATTCCTTCCCTCTCACAACCAATCCAACCACCAAGTCAGAAGTCCTTACCTCCATCTACTGCCACGACCCTAGTCAGTGGCTGGCCCACCTGAGGCATGAAGTCCAGGTCCACAGGGTCTCCCTGCCTCTAGGCCTGGTCCCCTCCAATCCCCCCTGTGCTACCACAGTGACTCACCCAACACACAGTCTGGTTAGCTCACTCCCCTGCCTCCATCTTTAAATGATGGAGGCTCACCAGACTCCTCAGTGTATCTTCCGGTACGATTTTACATTTCCCATAAGTTAAAAAATAACTTTCAGTGGCTTCCTAATACCCGCAAGAGGAATTTTAAAAACAGTTTGGGGCTTCCCGGGTGGCACAGTGGTTAAGAATCTGCCTGCCAATGCAGGGGACATGGGTTCGAGGCCTGGTCTGGGAAGATCCCACATGCCGCGGAACAACTAAGCCCGTGCGCCACAACTACTGAGCCTGTGCTCTAGAGCCCGCGAGCCACAACTACTGAGCCCACGTGCCACAGCTACTGAAGCCCACGCACCTAGAGCCCGTGCTCTGCAACAAGAGAAGCCACAGCATCAAGGAGCCTGTGCACTGCACCGAAGAGTAGCCCCCGCTCACCACATCTAGAGAAAGCCTGCACGCAGCAACGAAGACCCAACGCAGCCAAAATAAATAAATTAATTAATCAATTAAAAAAAAGTTCAAAGGTGTAAGGTTAAGAAAAGATCTAGAGAGACACCAAAGCACTTACTCAAAATGTTAACTCCAGTCAAAATAGTTCTATGAGTTCCCCAGGGGGCCCCTTTAGGGAAATGCCTAAAGCATTTTGGGACAGAAAAGTGACTCCTGAACCGTAATTCAAGGTGATGTGAAAACGTAAAAGATGGGGAAAAGCCACACCAGGGCACCCACCGTCATCAGGCATGACCGCCCCCCACCCGCCCAACACCGAGACAAACGAACAGGCACCCAGGCTCACCCGCTGGGGGATACACCATCACTGAAAAAAGGCACCGCCCCACAAGGAGCCTCTCTGGGTTTCCATGAGAACACACAGGGTAACAAGACCCCTGCCCCACAATCTCCTCCCCCTACCCCACGCATTCTCCCCTGCCCCCAAGTCCTGGCCCTTGCCAGACACAGTCTGTTCTGGAAGCTGGACCAGGGAGCAGCCTGCCTACCTGCGAGAGCTTGCTGGACCCTGCTGGGCTTCGACATCTGCACGGGCACCGCGGTGGGGATGCTCCTGGGGCTGCTCACTGGACCGCTGGGCAGGGAGGCACTTGGGGAGAAGAGAGGGCAGAGCTTAATGTGCGGAGCCGACTTAGCAGAAACAGGAGCTGGAGAAACACCGAGTAAGGAAGACACGGGTGCTGCCGAGGCCCCTTTGTGGTTTCACTTCCCGCAGCTGCCTCTGTGCAGTGAGGAGTTCTGTTTTTTTCTTTTTTTAAAGAAAAGATCCCGATGAAGAGTATTTGGAAGGAGGAGCAAAGAGATCTGATGTTCACTCCTCTCAGACCCAAACTAACCAAGAAAGAGAATCTGAATACTTGATGTTAAGCCAGAGGCCGGCCCGCCATCACTTCCCCTGTGAAAATCAAGCGACAAAAGTCAAACTCTAAGTTGGGCCTTGGGGAGGGGAAGGAACGGTAGGCAGGGATGGGGCAGCGACACTAAAGAACACTGCTGGGATGAACCTCATCTTTTTACAAGGTATCGAGAATGAAGCTTTGGCTGTCAAAAAACGTTCTCCTGGACAATCAGAGACTCTGAAGACAAACCTGAAAGAATTATGAACTCACCAGCTTCATCAAAAGGAGGGCTCTGTGGTTCCCCGCAGAGCGGAAGTCCAGCAGAAACCACTCTGAGTGGTCCAGACCAGTACCACCAGTAACAGGACCAACCAACATCAGGAACCCCAAGAAAAGACGCTCCGAGAAGGAAATAACACCCCTTTTGTGGTTCCTGCCAAAACAGCATAACCTCAGTCCAATCATGAGAAAACGTCTGACGAACCTAAATTAAGGGCCATTTGACAGGAGGCCACAGGAGGAGGAACAGGTGGAGGAGGAGAAATGACAACTGGACGCAAAGTGGGATCGTGGGACAGAAAGACAACAGCAGAGGAAACACCGATGAAAGTGGGAAAAGCCTTTAGCTAACAGTCCCGCACCAGTGGTGAGCCTCTCTCTGGTTCTGAGAACCGCACGAAAGACGTTAACGCGAGAAGTCAAGTAAGGGTGGTGGGGAAACTGTACTAGTTCTGTGACTTTTCTGTAAATCCCAAATTAGTTTAAAATACAGGAAATTTTTTTTTCAATGAAGGTCTTGCTTCTCACAGTGACTAATTCCAGGTTTCTCACTTGGTTTTAAGCCATTATATTTTTAAACGGTAATAAACCCGTGCCATTATGGTTTCAGGGAGCCCTGCCCTGGGGACAGCTGGCGTAGATGGCCCGCCATGCCTGCTACCTCCTCCCCCTCCCGGTGACTGCGTCCTCCAATCCAGCACTGCCCATGTTCAAGGTGACACAGTGGGAAGGGTTTTGAAACCCTTCCTCGCAGTCCCTCCACTGGAGCTCCCCAAGGACAGGCCCTGGGCATGTTCCTCTCTGTTCCACTGGGCCCAGCCTGGATCCAGGAGCTGGGAAGGTGCTCAGGAAATGATGGACGCCTCCAATCTGCTGTGCCACCCTTACAACGGTCGGCAAACCAGCAACCACCTGGTTATGGCAAATGCTTCTGGAAGCTGCCCAGATCCTTCCCTACTGCCGGCCTGGGGTCACGGGTCCCACTGGTGGACACAATAGGGAGCTGCTGGTTCTGACCCAAATCAGAAAATTTCACACTGGCTGGTACTGGTTTTCATTTCTGGACTATTCTCCCCAAACAGAATAACCTGTGCGGCCATGCTTCCTGCCACCCTTATCTACCCTCAGCCCCAAGAGGACGATGGAACTGGATCAGGGCGCTCTAATAATGCGGGGGGCGGGGGGGCGGGGGGGGGCTAGGTGTGTAGGACACTAGGGCTAAGGTTTTGGCCCCGCTAAACTCCGTTTAATTTGAAGCCACGCCCCAGCCCCTTCCTGAGCCTGTTTCTTCAATTCTCAGGTTCTAGAAGTGAAGAATTTGAAAAGATACAGCCCTTGGAGGCATCCTTCATCTCCCAAGCCAACCCGACAGGGAGCACTAAGCTTGAACCCATAACCAGGAAGCTGGAAAGCCAAAGCCTGGCTCTACCACTGCACTGGGCTACTCAGCGGGCTGGGCATCACTGGCCCAGCGGGGGTCCAAGAAGCGGGATCCTCCCTGGCTGGTGAGAGGCACATATCTGAGGGAGAAGGCCTAGGTTCTAGAGCAGAAAGCAGACAGGCAGTAAGGCTTTCAATGAGCAGCTCACCCTGGAACTGGGAGCAGGAGCCATGACGAAGTTCAATCTGCTTAGGGGTCTCACGATGTTGTCCCTTTGCCCTGCGACCTTCCCCAGCTCCTCCCCCATGCATTTCTCTGCTGTGATCAGAAGGAACAGAACAGTAAAAGGATCCAGTGGGTCCCAAGATGGGGACTCTCAGGGGTGGACAGAACCTCAGAGGTCGCTGATCTCCCTGCACCATCCTCTAAAGGGCTCAGACTGGCAGAGTATTCCCCGATGTGGGGGCACCATATGCCCATGAAGTGCCCTTCTGAGAGCTCCCTCCCACCTGCTTCATGCACCCCTCCCGCCTGCTGGGTTCCTGGCTCTACCTACTAGGCCCTCCCTGCCTTGCCTGTCTGGGACCGTCTCCAGGAGCTTCCAAGTGGAGCTGGGAACGTGAGACAGGAAGATTTCTAGTCTTCTCCGCAGACAGGACTGGACAGTCCCAAACAGGGGGCAGAGCTAGAAGGCTGGACAGCGAGGCACACAAAGCCTTCTTCCAGCTCCCCACAGGCTGCCACCCACCGGGGAACCTCTGAGCATGCGCAGTACAAGAAGCATACGATGTGGAGCCTGGCGACCCCCTTCCAGCCCCGGCAGCGCTTAAAAGCTGGGTGCCTTGGTGCATGTCGAGTCCCGTTTCTGAGCTTTACTTTCTCTCTCTGTAAGATGCGAATGATTCCCAAAGGCCCCCAGGGTGTCTGCGAGGCTCAATCTGCAGCAGGATCCAAATGCCCACTGTTTCCTAGGCCTCAGCAGAGCCAGGCGGGAGAGTTGCAGGGCCCTCGCCAAATCCTGAAAACCACAGCCCTATCAGAGCAAAAGCAAACTTCAGAAACTGCCCAATTCCGTAACTTTCAGAGAGGAAAAGAGAGACGCAGAAAGAGAACAGAGTGCAGCCGAGGGCCTACAGCAAGTCAGGGGCAAGGACCCACTGGAACCCAGGACCCCAATCCCACAAGTCTGAAGAGCCTGGCCGATACTGGGAGGGAGTGGGGTGCTTTCAGAGGCTGGGAGAACAGCAGCAGCAAGAACAGAGCTGACGAAAGCAAACTGAGAGCCGTTTTCCTAGGCTGGGTTAGTGCAGGGACTAAGCTCCCCCAGGCCTAGCCACACCAAAGCTGCAATAGAGGGCTGGTCCTAATCACCACCCCGAGTCATCAGAATGCTAAACCAGCCGGCACACCCTCTATTAAAGAATCTGTGCGTGACACATTTTGGAAAGTTTTCCATCCAACATCACTGAAACACAAGTTTTGGTGCTTAAAGGGATAAACTTCAGCTACTAAGAAATTTACTTAAACCCAGCGGCTCAGTGACAAATCATGTGTCTTCTCCATGGATTACTGCCTACTCGGAAAGGCTCCTGGGGCAACAGGCAAATTAGTCAGCCAAGGTTTTTACCCAGATTGAGCAAGAAGTGATTTGAAACTATGTGGGTTACAAAAAAAAAAAAACCAACCACAGGGGTTCCACAAATTTTGATTTCACTGACTCACATGTCCTCCCCAACAGCTACCAGTAAACACTTTCTCCTCCACATACGCGGCAACCTCCACCTGATGCTGCTGCCATTCACTTGGCTTTGAGAACTATATCACAGCTGCTAGAAGACTAAGGTGCCAGGTGTTTTCAAATCCTTCCGGCCCTGCTGGGTTAAGAGGTCAGGGATTTATTAAACCCCATCTGGCTCTACAACAGCCATTAGAGAAGGGTTAACTGCAGAGAACCACGCTACAAATCAGACAGGAGAACACCGGCCCCTGCGAGTGAATGTCACCCCTCCCAGCTCCTGAAGAGCTGCGGGAGGTCAAGGTGAACACCCCCTTCAGGCGGCAGGTCCCTTTGAGGCTGTTTCACCTGCCAGAGCCTGCTGGCCCAGCTCCCTCCTGGTTTACAACACAGGGCAGCAGGGTAAGCAGCAACACGCACGACTCAGCAGCAAAGGTAAGGCCGTCTGGCCCGGCAGCCTCCCATCCTGTAACTGGCCTGGATGGCACTGACAGGACCCACCTCAGTAGCCTCTTGGGCCCTCAGGCTGGGGAGGGGAGGCCAGAGAAATATCAGGGGAGACTGATGGGCGCCCCATACCAAAAGAAAGCAACAAAACCCATGAAGTTGCCTGGCTCAATCCCAGAATCCCAGCTCTAGAACCATCTAGAAACTTGCCACAGCTAATTTCTAAGAACATAAGCCCCAGGAGGCTAGGCAAAGCTGACCTAATCATAAAAGCAGCTCCAACCTTGCTGATAATCCTTCTGGGCTGGCAAATGTGACATGTTTTTCTCTAAAACAGACTGACTCACATACTGGAAGGGGCCTCACAGAGCACTGGGAGGGGCCTCACAGAGCATGGGAGGGACTGGGCTGGCACGGAGCCCAGCTTGCTTCTGTCTCTGTGCAAGCCCACAGAGAAGGCCCAGGCCATAACTCCCTGTGCTCCCGATTCCCAGAGAGATCTCAGATGCACGTGCCCCAACTCCTGGAGGACACACAGGAAGACACCCGGACCCAGGGGGCCCACCCCCTCTTGTGTACTGGTGGCTTCTGCACGCACCCCTCAGGACGCCCTCTGCCTTCCTCTCACTCTGCCTTTTAGACAGCTTCAAGAACTCCATGTGGGGAGTTTCCTGGTGGCCTAGCGGTCAGGATTTAGAACTTTCACTGTAGAGTCCCGGGTTTGATCCCTGGTCGGGGAACCATCCCACATGCCACGTGGCGTGGCCAAAATACAAAAAAGTAATTATTAAAAAAATTTTTTTTTCAAAAAAACAAAACTCCACATGCCCCACAAGGGGCCTGGGTTTGATCCCAGCTCTGCCACTTCCTGGCTGTGCTGCTGCCAACCTCGTCAGCCTCAATGTTCTCCCCTGTAAGCTGGGGACACCCCCTACCATATGGCCATTGGGAGGATTCACGAAATCACCCACACAGCC
>NW_006796716.1:2989162-3030361 GCF_000442215.2 Lipotes vexillifer | reverse complement strand
CTGCTGAACAGGGCCTGGCTATAACATGTGCTTGGTGAGTGACAGCTGTCACTGTCTTATCGAAGCTGGAAGGGTCCTCTGAAACCTAACTAGAAGAAATACTAGAGGCCTGAGAAGCTGCCAAGGAGGTCTCGGCCACACTGGGACGCTTCAGCCCTCCCTGTGGTCAGGTGGGCTGGTGGGCGGGCTTGGGTGAGTGATGTGGCACCAAGAGGCTGACTCCCTGGGAAACAGGGCGGCCACAGGCCTACACATCCAGTCACCACCCGCCCAGGTCACCCTCTCTCAGAAATCAGCCCCCATCCCGGCGAACACTCTGAGTTCTCAAAATGTTCTCCAGGCCCCAGACCCTCAATAATAATCGATGGTAAGGCCCCTGATCAGTGACAGGTCGCTGAGCATCCCAGATGCACCCACCACTGGCCACTCAGGGGTTTCCCCACTTTAAAGTGCCACCTGGTCTGGACGAGGCCCATTTCATCATCTCAGGGTGCCCTATGAGACATGGACTGTACCAGCACAGCAGCTGCCCTATGTTACTTGCTGCCACCCCCAACACGCTCAGCACTTTGCTCTCTCCTCAACCAACTTTTAAGCACCAAAGCTGGGCTCACAGCCTTCCCTGGATGAGACCGTGGGCTCAGGGAGAGGCTGAGCCTTCCACGTCTGTGACTTCAGGGCCGGGCACATAGACGGAGTCAGAGAAATGTCCTCAGGTACCCGGCCCCAGCTACGTGGCACACAGCACAGCCAAAAAAATCTTTAACTGCTCAGAGAGCCCAATTCTCCTGGGTCAATGAAAGGATCACTGGTTTTAACCCATGGGGCAACTACCAGCACTCAAGTGCCAGAAGTCAGGTAGGCTCCCCGGGACACAAGGCTGTGGACAGCGTGGCACCTCAGCACCACGCGACACGTGCAGAGCTGGAGCACGTGCAAAGGGGATGACGTAGCAGGGACAGCCGAGGCAGGTGCCGAGTCTGCAGGCATTTGGGGGGAGTCTTCCCAGCTAAAGAAGAGCAGAAACCCAAGCCCGCTAACAAGGCATGCGGGTGGACAAAACGACCATCCGCATAACACAGATACCTGGCTGCGCTGGCAGCGGACAGTCCTGGGGGCTGGTGCTGAGGTCCCAGGTGGGAGAGGCTGGAGCGGTAGAGGGGCTGGTTCCCCAGGGAGGGCAGCGCCCCAGCCCAGAGGTTGGCGGTGCTCAGCCTGGGCGCAGACCTGGCCCCAGAGAGTGAGGGCTTGTTGTACGGAGAAAAGGCCTGGTGGGCCCCCAAAACAACGGCGGTCCTGTGGGGTGGCTGGGGGGCTGCGTAGGCGGGAAGGTTGGTCATGGAGTGGCGGTAGCGGCCTGACACGGGGCCAGCTGCGCCGCCGCCGAGGCACTGATGGCAAGAGCAGGCCACTCCCGTGTGGCCTGGTGGGGCAATGACAGTGGTCGCTGGGTACGGGGGCCCTGCCTGGCGCCGCACACTCCGGCAGAAGCTGGAAGTCTTGTTGGTCTGCGTGTTGGTGGCACAGTTGACGGTGTAGTTGTACCCCAGGGCAGCCAAGTCCACGAGCTGGGCGCCCCTGGCCACCTGCTGCTCCAGGTAGTCGCAGACGCTGGCTTCATATGCCGTCCAGGAGCCGTCGTCACTCAGCCACTCCCAGACGATGCCCCGGCCCGGGGCCGAGTGCTGGGGAAACAGGTGCCTCCTCACAGCCCGCATGGTGCCTGTTTTAAAAGGAGCATTGCACATATAAAGTTCATCTGCTAGCCACTCACCACCTCCCAAAAAAAAGGGAGTTTAAAAATTCTTTTTTTCCTACAACCAAAATAAAACAACACGATCACGGTGTATATATGGTCATGCTGCTGTCTGACCTAAAGGCTGGCATTGACTATTCTCTCCAAATTTGGGGTGAAGGGTAGAGAGCTCTCTCTATGCAAAGAAACCATGGATCAAAGGGATCAAGTGGCAGAGAGGGACCGGCGCTTCTCAGCAGGAGTGAGGGATGCTGGATGCTTAGGTCAAAGACCAGCTGTGGCTCAAAATAGTCCTAAGGATGAAACCTATGTAGCCTGACTTAAAAAACTGAAAACAAAATGTCTGAAGAAAATTAAATCATCCATAATCCAACCACCAAGAGGAAAGCACACGACGTAGATTGTATATTGTAACATATTCCTTCCCGTCTAGTCTCCTAGGCATGTATGTTTAGGTGTAGCTGACAATCATTCTGAAAAATTTTCCTGTTTTCATGTATTATGCCATAAGTATTTATTATGTCTCTAAAACTTTGTAAAACTCTTTATTAACTGTTACACAGTTCTCTTACATGGATGTACTTAGATTCCTTTGGACTTCCCAGGTAGCAGCTATTAGGAAACACCTGTGGTTAGCTTATATTAATAAACCAAACCTGACGATTCAGGAGAGAAAGAAAAAAGTCAATTTGGGCCATGCTTCAACAGTACTTGTCAAAAGGTGATCACTGCGACTACCTTCTACCTGGTCTCCCGACCTCAGCAGCCAGTGGGATACTCTTAACCCCCAAATCAGATTACGTCACTCCTCTGCCCAAATCTTCCCAGGGTTCCTCCTTTCAGAAGAAAAGTCGAAGTCCCCCAAGGGATGGAAAAGCCCTGAACGACCTGCCCCTCCCTCCTTATCTGTCCCCAGCCCTTCCTGGTGACCAGGCCACCCAAGCTCAAACTTCAAAACGACCTCTCCCTGCGCTTTACACATCCATTCCCTGATAAACATTCGTTGCTACCTAACTCATACACAGTTCACGAATCATTTATCTTGTGTGCGCTGCCTTTCTCAGTGACTGCAAACATCATGAAGGCAGGGACTTTTATCTGCATCCACTGCCTGGAAGCCTGAGTCCTCACACCCTCGAGGAGGCTGCTACAGGGATTAGAGCAGGAGTCTTCAGGCTCGGCACTAGTGACATTCTGGGCTAATAATTCTTTGTTGTGGGGCTATTCTGTACATTGTAGGATGTTTAGCAGCATCCCTGGCCTCTACCCACTAGATGCTGGTAGTGCCCCACCCCACAGTCCTGACCATCAAAAATGTCTCCAAACACTGCCCCCAGCTGAAAACCACTGATTTACAGGGATAGTGCACAGCTCTGGGAAGAAGTTGGCGGCCCCATTCTCAGTAATGCTGAGCAAAAGACACACACACACACACACACACGAAAGAAACATGAGTGCACAGGAGAGTGAGGTAACTTGCCCATGTGACACAGCTGTCATACAGGAGCTGGAACCCATCACCGGGCCCTCTGAACTAGCATGATGTGCCACCCCCATGCCGGCCGGCCTGCTTGCCTGCCTGCTGCCAGCGAGACCCTCGAATCTCTGTGGGCAGAAGCAGGCATTTCTGATTTGGGAGACAAGGGGGAAAGGGGCTGGAACGGCCTGTGCACTGTGTTCCCAAGGCACCCCGTACCACTAAGGAACATCTCACACTGCTATCACTCCCAGCACCCGCCTTCTGACTGTGTGCATTTCAGGGGCAGGATAACATTGAGAGTCAATTCTGTGACCCCCAACACCTAGCACGACGCCCAGCCCGAAACAGGCACTTGGACACATACTCGAGGCAGGAAGTGCCTTACCAGTGTCCTGGCGGAACTGCGTCCAGCTGGGGAGGTCGATGATATAAGGAGCCAGTGAGGGGTCAGCCTGGCCTAAGGGGATGCTGTGGGCCAGGCTCCCCAGCCCGAAGCGCTGGCCCTTCTGCTGGACAAACTGCTGCTCGATGTAGTTGCAAACAGTGGCACTGTAGGGGTGCCAGGTGCCCAGCCCATCCTGCCATTCCCACACGGCCACTGCCACCGGGCTGGTGTACACCTGAGCCAGGGAAGGGCTTGGGGCCATGGCCATCTTCCCCAGGACTCCCTCTGTTCTCCCCAACGGCTTCAGACCACACTGGGCTGCAGTCTCAGGTTCATTGCCCAGCGCTTCCAGGAGACCTGAAACAAGACAGACACGCAGTTATCGACGCACACGGTGGCCCTGCCAGAGTCAGTCTCAGTGCGGGAGGGAAAAAAATTGTGCTTTTCCGCAGTCACTTTTTTCCCTAATACCTTAAGGGCATCGTGAACCAAGTACCTAATCTTGTCTCTTTGCTCAGGCAGCCAGGAAGAATTCGGAGTCAATCAAGCAGCCTCCTTACCTCTGCAAATGTCCAGGAAGACACAGTGGGTGAATTCTGGGTGCTAATCATCAGCCCTGCTTCTGTTCTTTTACCAATAATTTCTCTCTGGCCCAACTACTAAGTGTATCCTCTTATACTATATGTATTTTCATGAGTCACCCCAATCCTTTGTGGACTGAGGCCATCATGACCCCTTATACCTTTGTGAGGACACCACACAGGTTTCCAAAGCAGGTTTGTTTGTGAGACACATATTAACACCTGCTATGTTACAGATGAAAAAAAACCTATCTCTCAGAAAGGACCAGGGGCTCAAGGACAGCCAGAGCTGCGACTCTAAGCATGGGTGGGTCCTAGCTCTGTCCAGGTCTCCAGGCTGCCCTGGTTTCCTGCACCATTAACCACAGAGGGCAGACCCTTGATAGACATTAAAATCCTATGGGTGCTGAAGCCCTCCCTCTCTGGCCTCTCTGCACCCCACTCTCTGGGCCTGGACCTTGCTGACCAGCGGTCAGGTCCAAAGACTTTACACCCATCTCCCAAGACATTCTTCTCCCAGTCACTCCCGCCCAGTTGCATCACTCAGGGTTTTCCCAGGCCATCCGTCACATGAACGTCTCCTCCACGGCCCCGACCAGAATTCTAACACCCACATACACATATGGCGGTCCCTGTCTTTCTGCCCCCTCAGAAGGCAGACACCCAGCGAGTTGGCCTTGTCCACAGCCACCTCGCCAGCCCCAGCACAGGCCGTGTCATGTAGCACGTGTTATACATGGATTAGCTCAAAGCACGACTGAATGGAGGCAGATGAAGATTCTATGTGCCTGCAGCTGTTTGAAGAAGAAAGGGGGTCTGTGGAAGCTCCTAGGGTGAGAGAGGAAAGGGGCCAAACAGACTGACAAGGCGGTATTTCTCCCACTTTATGGACAGGAAAACAAAGAAGTCAAGGTCTTATTGAAGGTCACACATACACTGGTAAGTGGTAGCACAGAGTGCAAACCCAGATCAACTGGCTCTAATGCTCATTTTCTTAGCGAGGAAAGCTCAGCATGAGCTCTACCTTGGGCTCCGCCCTAGATAAACATTAAAATCCTATGGATGCTTAAGCCCTCTCTAGCCTCTCAGCCTCTCTGCACCCCACTTACTTAGACAGGGGGGAGGGAGAAAAGGGAAAGCGGTGGGGGGAGGGGAGGAAGGGAGAGAGGAGCCTGCATCTCAAGCTGTGAGCACCCTCAGCTGTTACGTCCACATAGGGCCCTGGTGCCAACAGGGTTCCCAGTCACATCATCTGCTCTGATTCCCACACAATCCCCTTAAGTACAGACACTGAATTTTGTCCCTGTTTTGCAGACGAGAAAACCGAGGCCCCGGTGGTTTTGGTGACTCACTTACATGGCCACTAATGAGGCTGGGACCCTGCCTGGACTTTCGCTGCTGTCCCTGAGACTGCACTCCAGCAGGGTTTCAGTGAGAAGGCCGAGACCACCTGCCCCACAAGGAAGGCAGAGCTGGAGCAGCAGGTGACAGGGAAGAGGCACGGGCTGTGGCGTCCACATGCCGCATACTCACTGCACTCTACTCACTGTGTCACCTGGTGAAGGTACCTAAGCCCTCCAAGCCCGATTTCGCTTGGAAGTGGACATATCAACCTCTATTCTAAGTGCTTTTCTAGAGGATTCAGATGGATAGGTGTGTATAAAGCACCCAGAACAGCTCCAGGCACACAGCCGATATCAGCCAATCTTGGCCTCCCTCCCTTTCCCTGCTCCCCTCCAACCCAGCACCTCCCACCCCTCAAGTCTAGGTGAGGAGTGGCGGCCCAGGGCGGCACTGAGCTACCCGGCCTGAGAACTCAGGCGATGAGTCAGGCCTGCAATAACTCTGAGCACACATAGGGGGGCCAGGGCCAACCACTCCAACAGAAGCACACATCCCCCATGGAGGATTAGACCCGGGATGCCCTCGAGATGGCTGGTGAGCTTATTAGCTCAGCGCCTGCAACTAGAGGTCTCTGGACCCACATCCAGGTACAAATCACAGGACTGGTTTCAGGGCCAATTACTCCTGAGCCCAGACTTTCCCCCTGGCACCTCCTGGCAGGTGTCACTCATCTCTTGGGCAGCAAGGGCCTCCCATGTACCAGCGCACGTGGTATGTTCCAGCATGTCCACACACCCCCAGATGAACCAACTCGGATAACTCTGCCAAACAGCCTGAGAACTACACTCGAGAACTTCAGCTAAGCTCTTCATGAATGTGTTCGGCCTACAGACCGCAGGCACACGACGGTCCAGGCTCTGTCAGGGTACTAGAGACCCAGAGATGAGAAAGACACAGCACACGGTCCCTCCACGACCGGCCACTGTCCCCACTAATACCAAGGCCTCCACCTTTGGTCCACATGCATCAAATTCTAGCAAGTGCCAGAACATTTGGAGCCATTTCCCACCTCCCAGACATTGATCCTGCTGGTGCCCATGTCCAGACTTCCATCCTCTCTGCACCTAAGCCCCCAGCAAACAAGCCCATCCTTCGAGACTCAGCCACAGCACCCCGCTCTGAGCCACACCTTTAACAGAAAGTGCTGACCCCATCCTCCTGTGCGTCCTCACTGCATTCTCCATTTATCCAAACATACTGCATTTATTGGTTTCAGTATCTGTCCCCCCTCTCACCACCCCCCAGAACAGGAACTCCCTGAGGGCAGAGCTGGGGCTGACCCAAAGCTGGGGCTGCAGCTCATCAAATGCCTAATATCCCAGAGGGTCTAAAACACACACGCCGAAAGAGAGGGGCACCTTCTGCTCCAGGTGCCTGGGGCACACTTGGCGCAATGCCCAGAACACCCACTGATGTTCCCCTGGAACGCAGCAACCATGCGCACGCAGTGGCCGTGCCAATGCACCCATTCTCTGTTACAGCCTCAGCCATCCCCAAGCTGCAGTTCAAAAACCTAATTTGTTTCGGCTCCTTATGATGGGGCTATTTAGGGTGTTCTTAATTATGATAAT
The DNA here is from genome assembly GCF_000442215.2 of Lipotes vexillifer. Lineage (NCBI taxonomy): Eukaryota > Metazoa > Chordata > Mammalia > Artiodactyla > Lipotidae > Lipotes > Lipotes vexillifer. The sequence goes on along the minus strand of NW_006796716.1, from coordinate 3,023,184 downwards.
TGTTATTATTCTAATTGGCCATGGGAAACCAGCCTTAGTCTGGGGGCAACCTAAACACTTCATGATAATGGAATAAGGGAATTCTTAAATAAATTATGGTACACCCCAATGATGGAATACGAGTCTTGAAAAAATGTTTTTAAAAGGCTTTCAGACCTAGGATAATGCTGTTGACAAGTTAAAAATACCGGATATGTAACCATATACACTATATGCTCTCAAGCGGGCGGGTGTGCCATTTACTGAGCACCTACTATGTGGCACGCACTCTGTCCGGTGCTCTTGCCATCCAGCTCTCTCAACCCTCAACTGCCCTTGAAGGTAAAGATTATCCCCATTTTACAGACGTGAGAACCGAGGCCAAAAGCAATTAAGAATTTACTCAAGGTCACACGGCCAGTCTGTGACACCAGGTTCTAATATAAGCTAATTTTTAAAAGGTGGGAAGGAACAACTCTGACATTTTACTACGAGTGATGGAGTTATGGGATATTTATTCTTTACCTCTTTCTGTACTGGCAAATGTTCTACAATGATCATATTACTTATTATGATCAAACCGAAGTTATTTTTAAAAAACTGTATCAAGGGCTTCCCTGGTGGCGCAGTGGTTAAGAATCCGCCTGCCAATGCAGGGAACACGGGTTCGAGCCCTGGCCCGGGAAGATCCCACATGCCGCAGAGCAACTAAGCCTGTGCGCCACGACTACTGAGCCTGCGCTCTAGAGCCCGCGATTCACTACTGAGCCTGCGTGCCACAACTACTGAAGCCCTCACGCCTAGAGCCCGTGCTCCGCAACGAGAAGCTACCACAATGAGAAGCCTGCGCACCACAACGAAGAGTAGCCCCCGCTCACCACAACTAGAGAAAAAGCCCGTGCGCAGCAATGAAGACCCAACACAGCCAAAATAAATAAATAAATAAAAATTTTAAAAAAAATGTATCAACAACTTTGACCACGAGAAAAACCATCCTGCCTTCTCTTGCATTCTCTTGTCAGATTTAGCCACAAACGCCTGTGCACAGCCCCACGGCTCCGAGGCACAGAGGGACGCTACTGTCCTACCAGAGAGGGGTTTCACACAAAGGAGAAAAGTTGCATGTGTCCAGGAGTCTTTCTATTCCCAGGGGATTTACAAAAGCTTTAGAACAAGACCTGAGCTGATGCAGGAATCTGAGTGAAACTCATCCTGCCTGACTGTGGGCCTCCGGGTAGGGGAAACCACACAAATGGATCCCCTTACAGTTGCGGCCTCCAGGAAGAAGGCCCCGAGCGTGGTTTTTAAACTGGTGCCCAGACTAGGCGACTGTCAATTTGCCAACATGTGAGGACCCGTTTCCTCCCCGCAAAGCCCACCAAAATACAGAGTGGCCTGGCCCAGGCCTGAGCTGGGCAGTTCACCCTTGGCTCCATGCTCGGTGACCTTGGGACAGTCACCTCCCCTTTCCTGGGCTCCACTGCTCAGGTGGTTGGATGGGTTTTCCAGCCTCTTATAAGCAGCAGAACCCTTTTCCAAATGTGACCGTACGCTGCCCATCGATATGTAAAACGCAGAAGAGTGGGGTGCTCTTACTGACACAAGGGCTGCCCTCCATTCCTAATTCCTGAGAGGTCCAGGAAGCTGTTGTGCGGGACAGAGGCGTTCTGAGGGGCACGGATTGGAGACCAGTGAGACCGGGTGGACTTCAAACCCTATTTCCATGCTGCGTCACTTTCGGGTGCTTTCCAAGAAGCATGGGCCGGCAACTCCACACCCCACCAGCTGACACGGTGCACATGACCTGTAAGCAGAGCATGACCTTCAAGGACTTGTTACAGGGTAGCCGGCCACCCAGGCACTGTCAGAAAGCCTTCCCACGGAGATGGGAAAGTCGAATACTGCACACAAACACACCAAAGAAATGTTCTACTTTGCTAGACATGCTGTTTTTAATACAAATTTAAAACAATGGCCTATTATATTTTTGCCTGTCAAAGCAGTAAAAATAATTTCAGTACTCAGTGCTGGCGAGAGTACCCTGAGATGTCATACTTCTGGGACGGATAAACCCTTTCCAGAAAACAGTTTGGTAATACGTATCAAGAGGTTTAAAAATATTCACTTGCTTTGACACAATCGTTAAAAAATCTATCAAAGGAGATGAGAGAAAAACTTCAACATAAAGATATTCCCCACAGCACTATTTTAACTCGGTAAAAGAGAAGCAGAGAGAAAACTCAGTAGAAACGTACCAAAATGCTAAGGACTGCCTTTGAGTGCAGAAACTATTAGAGACCTTTTGTTCAACTTCCTTATATATCTGAACTTTTCACATTTTCTAAAGTGGGAAACTATTACTTTTGTTTTCAGAAACAAATCGCTACAATGCCCACCACTTTCAAAAGATGGTAAATATGAAACAAACCCCACCACTGTTACTTACCATCATTACTTCAGACGGCTGCTCCCGTCCCAGTGGAGTTTCACTAACAGGCCTGTCAAAGTACCACGGCACCTCCTTGCCAAGAGACACCATGTCCCACCCCTGAGTTCCAAGGAAGTGCAAAAAACACACCATCCAGGTGCCCAAACTATTACAACAGGGGGAGTGCTGCAAGGCAGGGCTTTTGTCTAGAAAATAGATGGCTTAAGCCGGTGCCTCCCAGGCCTGACTAGGCTTCTGAGAGATGGAAGGAACTACACATGATTTGTCCCTTGCACGTGTGGCTGCTAGAAAGGAAATAACTCCTCTCCTGGCTGGTGCCTGACTAGGGCCCTCCAGGGGCAGGTCAGAGCAGAACGTTCCAAATGGGGTTCAGAAAGCCACACAGTGGCCAGGGGGCAGGCCCCAGCGACCAACAGTTCCCCAGTGGGCAACCTCCTCCACCAGCACCAACAGCCTGCTGCTCCTTCTTTGCCCGGAGCAACCTGACCACCCACAGGTCGTCAGAGCCTACCCTGGGGCCAGAATGGGGGAGCAGCGGAAGCAGTGGCAGGCACAGTGGCCATAATCACACCAGTGGCCACCAACCAAGAGCTTACTAGGTACCAGGCACCGTGCTAAGTATCTTACGTGTTCTCATTTAGTCCTCACATTCCTGAGCAAAGGGTATCATCTCCATTTTACAGATGAGAAAAGTGAGGCAAAAGATAAACAACTTGCCTGAGAAGCCACAGGTATAAGCAAACCCAAATCAGTTTGCAGAGGGATAAATTGATGTGGACAAATCAGCCTGCCAGATGTGTCTGCTTGCTTGACCTACTACACAGTTTTTAGTTTTTACAAATTGAGCCAGTTTAAAAACTGGAATATCCACCATTAAAAAAAAAAAATCCAGATTTCCAGCTTCTCTTGAAAACCAGAAAACCTGGCAACATTTGCAGGCCTGACCCAGATTCCCTATGCAGCCAGCAACGATGAGCAGCACCACGGTGGTGGCTGGTACTACTCTTAAGGTTACCACAGTTACCACAACTCTCCAGGGCAGAGCCGGCAAACTTTTCCTATAAAGGGCCGGAAGGTACATATTTTAGGCTTTGTAGGACACTGGGTGTCTGTTGCAACTACACAACTCCACCACTGTAGTGTGAAAACAGCCAAAGGCCACACATAAACTAACCGGCATGGTTGTGTCCCAATAAAACTTTACTAACAAAAAAAGGCTGTGGGGCTTCCCTGGTGGTGCAGTGGTTGAGAGTCCACCTGCCGATGCAGGGGATGCAGGTTCGTGCCCCAGTCCGGGAAGATGCCACATGCCGCGGAGCGGCTGGGCCTGTGAGCCATGGCCGCTGGGCCTGTGCGTCCAGAGCCCGCGCTCCGCAACAGGAGAGGCCACAGCCGTGTACCACAAAAAAAGGCTGTGGCCTGGATTTGGCCCATGAGCCATGGTTTGCTGACCTCACTGTGGTCCCACTGACCTATAGTTGAGAAATACTTCTTTGAACCCGTTTCTCTATTGAAAAGTGGGAGAGTGCTTATGCCTCTGGCCAGCCTCCCCTATGACATGCCTGCCCTCTGTAGACATGTCAGTCTTTGCCCAACACCTGAGGGTGAAATACAGCATCCAACAGCACGGCAGGCAGCATGTGGTGAGGGCCACCCCCAGGGAAGCCCAACCTGCTTCCCAGAGCCACAACTTTCCTTGCATCAGGCAACTGGGCCCTGGCCTACCTCTCTTCTCTCCACCTTCCCCTGTGACCCTCTCATCTGCTCCCATGGCTTCAATAATCCCATGCACACAGAGCATCCAGATCTTTCTTCAGATGTCCAGCCTGAGTCCCTTAAGCCCTCTGCTCCAGCCATCAGCAACTCCAGCCATCAGCAACTCCAGTGAGAGCCCAGAACCGGCCAGGCTGTTTCATGCCCCTCAGCCCCCACCAAGAGTACCCATCCCACCTGTCCACTTACTCAATTCTTAATTCCCAGCCTGAGATTCTCTGCCCAGTGAAATCTTTCCTACATCCACCCCTGCCCTGCACGGAGAAGTGGCCTCTTCTAACCACCAATGTCCATGTGACATCTGAGTGCAATTATCTACTTGTCCCCTCCACTAGGGCACAGACTCGTAAAAGGCAAGGATTATGGTCAGGAAAAGATTTTTCAAACGAGGCACAGAATGCTGACTATACATGAAGAGATACATTTCACTGTGCTAAAATGAAGAATGGTTGTTCAACAAAACATGCCTCAAAGAAAGCAGAAAGTTAAAAGCTGGAAAAAGATATTCACAATAAGCACGAAGGATTAAAATCAAGGATATATAAAGAACTCTTACAAGTCAATTTTCTTTTTAAAGCACCAGGAACCCCACAGAAAAACTGCAAAAGAGTGAACATATAATTTACAGGAAACACGCATGCCAATAAACTTATGAAGAGATGTTCGACATCAGGGCTCAGGGACACAGAAATCAAGATCCCAAAGCTCCCATTTTATACCCATTCCATCGGCAGAAATTTAAAAAAGTCAGCCTATACCAAGTGTTGGCAAGACTGTGGAGCAAGTGGAAGGCCTACATTCTGCTGCTGGTGGAGTGAAAACTCGTACAATCACTTCAGAAAAAGTCTAGTAACAACTACGAAAGTTGGACATTTATTCACCCTACGACCCAGCAAAATACCACCTCTCAGCTCATACCCAAGAAAACCTCTTGCATATGTGCAAAAGAAAACGTGTACGGAAATGTTCAGAGCAGTCCATGCGTGACAGCAAAACTGGAAACGAGCAGGTACCCATCAATGGAAGATCAGACGCATAAACTGTGACTTGTCCACACCATGGAATATTATCCAATATTCAAGACAAATGAACCAGATTTCATGCAATAATATGGACAAACTGTAGCGATATTTTTTAAGTGCCTTAGGAACACACAGGTACCGTAAAACTACATAAAGATGAAAGTGAGGGGATAATGGTTATCTCAGGATGGGAATGGGAGGAAAGATCAAATGATTGGATGTGTATTTTGTTTCAAGATCCTGACTTTTGTTGTGGATGGCTGAAATGCGGGAACTTACAACACATTAAAGATAACTTCGGAAACAAGTGAAAGCAAGCCGGGCGTGAATGGTGATCAGTGTGCATTAATCTAGTTCTCTGTTTACCTGAGGTGAAAATTAAAACAAACACACAGAAGGGACTGTTTAATTCTCTGTACTCCAAGTGCCAAGCACAAGTCCGGGCACACAACTTCCTAAGCATGTGTGCGATGAATGAGGAATGCTCCTCCCTCGCCCGTGGCCCCATTCCCGCCGGCCTCTTCGGGACCTTCAGCAGGTCTGAAGCCAAACCCACCTTCCTTGCTGACGCCCCTCTCCTCCTGGATTCCCTGGCTCTGCGCTGGCCCTCCTCCGCCTTCTCCCCCAGCCCAGCGGCTGCCCTGGCTTGCCCTCTCCTCGCCTCCTCAGACCCCACTGCTAGCATCTGGCTGGGACCTTTCTGCCTCTCACCTTGACAAGCACTCTCTGCCGACTGGCTTCTCCAAGTCCTGTCTCTCCTCGTCCACCCCAGAGACAGGGGCGAGGTTGAGCTTCCCGATACAGTTCTGACCCTCTCTCTTCCACACCTCCCCTAGAGCTCTAGAAATAATGTTCATGTTCCCTGGGCTGATGCTGAACGCCCATCACAGTCTGGTCCCTTCCTATCAACAGTAGCTGCCAGAGCATCTCTCTTCAGTACCCTCTTCCATCTACACCTTCCCCTCCCCGATCCCTCCTAAAAAGTGTAAGTGACGAGCTGCTACCCCATATACCGCCAGTTTCCCCAACTCCGTGCCTCGACTTTACCCAGAATCCCACCCACTTGGCCACCCATCCTCAGCTGACCCACACTTTCAAGGCCCCATTTAAACACCTCCAGGGGCTTCCCTGGTGGCGCAGTGGTTGAGAGTCCGCCTGCCGATGCAGGGCACACGGGTTCGTGCACCGGTCCGGGAAGATCCCACATGCTGCGGAGCGGCTGGGCCCGTGAGCCATGGCCGCTGAGCCTGCGCGTCCGGAGCCTGTGCTCCGCAACGGGAGAGGCCACAACAGTGAGAGGCCCATGTAACCGCAAAAAAAAAAAAAAAAAAAGGGGTCCTTAAACACCTCCAGGATGCTGGGATGTGCCCACTTGAAAGAAAACTCCCCTCTTACCAACTTGCACGGCATTCTGTCTGTCCTCTACAGTTCTCTCTCTTTCACAAGACCCGGAGCAGCCAGAGGGCAAACTCCCCTGTCTACCTCCCCCTACCAGAAGCTGGCAGTGGTGTACAGAAACAATCACAAAGAGAATAATCTAATCCATTCCCCGCTTTCTAGCCAGGGTGCTCATTTGGCTCATTTCTAGCCATGGCTCATAAAATGCCCATCCTAGACTTCCCTGGTGGTCCAGTGGTTAAGACTCTGAGCTTCCAACGCAGGGGGCTCAGGTTCGATCCCTGTCCGGGGAACTAAGATCCCACAAGCCGCGCGGCACGGCAAAAAAAAATAATAAAAGCGCTTCCTGGAATTCTACTAAAATCCTTCTGTTCCCCTGAGCCTTGGCATGACCCACAAAAGCCCCCGCTCAGCCCCCTGCCTACCTTTCCAGGCTTCTCGGCCCCGCATCCACAGGCTGTCGCTTCAGCCACACTGAGTTGCTTACAGTGACCCCGACATGCCAGGTTTCTTCACGACTTTGCGTATACTGACTCCTCTGCCAGGCTCCGCCCCTACTTCCTGGGACCTACTCCTTCTTCACAACCTTAGCTATCATCTTCTGGAGGCGCCTGGACCTTCCCTCCTGGGCAAGGGTGGGCTGGGCCCCGCCCTGTGATTATCCACTCCTCAACATGTATCACAGTGACAACACCTTGTCACTGTCTATGGTTTGTTTTATCTTTTCCACCAAACAATGAGCTCCTGGAAGACAGAACTTTTGCGCCTGGTCACTGTACGCCCAGCACTGGGCATGGGGCTTGACAAAAAGGAGGCACCCAGTAAAGGTTCAAGTAACAAAAGAAACTAAAATCTCCAGTTCAAATGTAGAAACCGTGATTCGTGTCCTTCATCCCATAAAGCGCGTCTGAAGACGGAAAGCATCTCCTAAGACTGGTTAAACAGGAGAAGCTGCTGGCAGGAAGCCACCTGAATGTATCTGAGACAGTTGGCAATCAACAATCAACGCCCAGGGCTCACTTTCATCCTGGGGACCTCAAATTCCACCCTCCCCAGTGCCCACTTTCTCTACTGAAAACCAGATTGGGAAGGCAGCAATGCAAAGTCCCCATGGCTCTCACCTTTTCTCTCTGGAGAGCTGGCACAGACTGTGCCTTCTTGATGGAGATACCAGATCCTTAGGAGGAATGACTTGTTTGAGTTCCCATCTTGATATAAAATGCAAACAACAAAAACCGGGCAAATCTGAAAGGCTTGCTGACTCAGCAACACAAATTCCAAGGCACCTTTGCCAACAAGGAAGATGATCAGGTTTTAAATTGAGAAACAGGAGTTAGTGAAAACGAATACACAGATGTCTGGTCTGTGTGCTGTGGCTGGGGACTGGAAACCACCAGATTCATTTTCCAACAGCCTGGGCAGAGCAGAAGGTACAGTAGTCTCCCTCTGCCCACTCAATAACCAAGGGGATGGCTAAAAACAACAACGACAACAACAACAACAACCCCACAAAACAAACACACACACACTAAGACCTTCCACAGAAAGGCCTGAAAGGACTTGGAAAGCTAGTCTGCAGTGTAGGTATCCAGGAAATCAACACACCAGAGAGGGAAAAAATTTGGCCAAGGTCACATGGCAAATGAACAAGAAGCCTAGTTATAGTCATACTGATGGTTTAAGTAAAGCCTGATTTTGGTTACCTGAAAGACCACCTTCTACAACTCTAGAGGAGCTAGGATAGCATGCAGAAATATTTTGAGTTTCTTAAGGGTCCAAGCGTCTCTGCACAAACTATTTCCACTGCTATTGGCACTTAGGGAAGAGGGACCAATGTGGGGGACAGCAGCTGGCTGAGAAAGGGTAGTTTCAGGCGGGAAAAAAAGCCTCCTAAATCCTTTTCACAGCATATACCTTATGCCCTCCCCAAGAAAGTGACCCAGGGTCCCAGGAAATAGGCACTTCCTGGAAGTCAGACCCTACATGAGGCGAGTTAGGAGTTAGACTAAGGAGGCAAACTCCCCTAAAGTACAGCCCCTGCCTCCAGTGAGCCGTCCACCGGGAGGCAGACCCCAGCAGAACCCAAACGCTAACTAGGGCAGCCGGTGGCATTATCACCACCGCCTCCTCCAAGTCCTGTGAGGAAGGGTACACTCCCACAGACGGACCAAACTCTGTGTCTGCGCCCCTCCCCCTGCTAGCCCTTCGGCTTCCACCCCGGCGTTCACCCTCCCACCAGGTCCGGTGCTAAGCTCCCAGCGTCTCCCAATTCCCCCAACTCCCTCCTCCGGGACATCTACCCGAAGGCCGGTCCCCACAATCCTCCGCCCTCCCCCGTCACCCCGGGGCTCTTCTCCGGCCCGGCCCAACCTTCCCTCACGCCCACGCCCGCCCCCTTCCGGTCCCAGATCGGCTCGGTCTCCCCCGCGTCCCCGGGACCCCAGCCCTGGCGACGAGCAGGTGGCCTGTCCGCCCCTCTCACCGAGGCTGAGGAGGGCGAGGGGGCAGGCGGAGGACACCGCCGGGCTCAGGCTGCAGCCCCCGCTGGGCCTGGGCACGGCTCAGGCTCTGCCTCCCAGCTTAACGAAGAGGCAGCCAGAGCGAAACAGCGTCGCTTCCTTGCGTCCCAGTGCGCATGCCCAGGACGCTGGGCCGTCTGGGAAACGTAGTTCCAGTGGAACAGCGGGGTGCGGGGCCGAACTCGACGTTCACCTGTTTAGGGGGTATGTATCCCAAGAGAGCTTCGTGTCTAGCTGGGGAGACAGACACTTAAACACACAACTACAGGACTCCCCTGATGGCGCAGTTGTTAAGAATCCGCCTGCCAATGTAGGGGACACGGGTACGAGTCCTGGTGCAGGAAGATCCCACATGCCACGGAGCAACTAAGCCGTCGCTACAACTACTAAGCCTGTGCTCCAGAGGCCGGGAGCCACAGCTACTGAGCCTGCGTGCCACAACTACTGAAGCCCACACGCCTAGAGCCCATGCTCCACAGCAAAAGAAGCCACGGCAATGAGAAGCCCGCGCACGACAATGAAGACTAGCCCCCGCTCACCGCAACTAGAGAAAGCCCGCGTGCAGCAACGAAGACCCAACGCAGCCATAGATAGATAGATAGATGATAGATAGATAGATAATAAAAAATTAAATTAAAAAAACACACACCTACAATCTAGTAGGATCAATGTGATAAAGGAGTGAGAGCATAGAAGGGGGTGCCTAATGCGGGGTGGGGGGGGAGGTCAGGAAGACACCACAAAGGAGGCGACATCTGAATTGGATTTTGAAGCCTGTATAGGGGTGTGCCAGATGGAATACAGGGAATCCCTTGCAAAGGATGAGAGATGTGAAAGTGCCTGACGCATTCAGGAAGCAGGGAAACGTTCTGTGTGGCCAAGGCAGAGGGTACATGGATGGGGTGAGGACAGAGAAAATGGATTAGGGTGTGGCAGGATATGGGGAAATGTCTGGGTAAGATTATGATGGACTCTATATGTCATGCAAGAAATTTAGGCCACTGGAGTCAATTGAAGATTAAGCAGGGGAATGAGAGTAGGCATTGCATTTTAGAAGGATACCCTTGTGGTGGGTGGAGGATAGAGAAAGGAGTGGGGAGACCAGTCTGGAGGTGGTTGTTCAGGTCGAAGGTGATGAGGCCTAAACCAGACTGGTGACTAATCTTTTGGGATCATAGACCTCCTGTAGAAAGCTAAAGAAAGCTATTCCCAGAAAAATGCTCAGATGTGTTCACACATGTGTATACGCATACATTTTGCATACAGTTCCAGGGGATTCAGAGTCCTCTGAATCTTGAACTCTAGTTGAATATCCTTACATAATCTAATGTCACTCATACTTTATCAGGGATTTGAGTAAGATTCAGATTGCTGGAGATGGGGAAAGAGCCCTCCCCCAACATTCAGTTCAAACACTTCATTTTATAGAGGAGGAGAGAGGGGGAGTAACCCACCAAAAGCTAGTGAAGGGAGAGAAGGAACAACTGCAGCAGGCCCAGTTTCTTGTACCCTAGGCTGGGTACAAGAGCTGGGTCAGCTCCCCATACCACCCAGAGCTGACTTAGAGGACATAGGCTTTGAGTCTGGGGGTGGGGGTGGGCGGGCATCAAAGTCAGGTTCTTCTAATTATGCCCAGAGCCAGCTCTCCATTGAGAAACAAAGGGTAGCGTTTTACCTGTGATTTATACTAGATGCCTGCCGTGGCTACAGATTAGGATGGGACCAGTTCCCTTCCCCTCTCAGAGCCTCAATTTTCTCAGCCATAATCAGTAACAACATGTCTAAATCACCTAGTAGGTGCTTCCCTCATTACTCCCATTTTAAAGATGAGGACACTGAGGACTTCCCTGGAAGTCCAGTGGTTAAGACTCTGAGCTTTCACTGCAGGGGGCCCGGGTTTGATCCCTGGTCCGGGAACTAAGATCCCACATGCCATGCCGCACAGCCAAAATAAATAAATAAATAAAATAAAAATAAAAAGATGAGGACACTGAGGCTTAAGTAAGGACACAGAGCTTAAGCAATGTGTCCAAGGTCACATAAGAGAGCTGAGAGCTGGTCTTTTTTTAAAAATAAATTTATTTATTTATTTATTTTTGGCTGCGTTGGGTCTTCGTTGCTGTGCACGGGCTTTCTCTAGTTGCGGCGAGCGGGGGCTACTCTTCACTGCGGTGTGCAGGCTTCTCATTGCGGTGGCTTCTCTTGTTGCAGAGCATGGGCTCTAGGTACACAGGCTTCAGTAGTTGTGGCACGAGGGCTCAGTAGTTGTGGCTCATGGACTCTAGAGCGCAGGCTCAGTAGTTGTTGCTCACGGGCTTAGTTGCTCTGCAGCATGTGGGATCTTCCCGGACCAGGGCTCGAACCCGTGTTCCCTGCGATGGCAGGTGGATTCTTAACCACTGTGCCACCAGGGAAGCCCTGAGAGCTGGTCTTTATATCGAGGTAGTGTCTGACTCCAGACTTGAGCACCCCCATATGGCTGGCCTCACTGCAGGAAAGGTGGGGATGCAGATGAAATGGTCTGAAGCATTAGAAAAGCCTTTCAACACCCAAAAGATATTTTAAGTGTTTCCTTTTTCCTCAGTGAAACACTGGAGTGTTTGTCCAAAACCCCATTGCACATACACGTAGACACTCAAATGAATAGAACAATGGTGAGAGGCTGGCTGGGAAGGTTCTGGAACCTAGGCTCTAGAGAGGGGAGGACCTCTAAACGCAGACTGTTGGAGCTCTGGGGAAGTCTCAGGGGCTCAAGGTTGAGAACCAGTGTGGGAGGCCAGGGGGAAGGCTGAGGCAGAGAAGTTCCACAGGGGCAGGAAGTAGGACACGGTCTGGAAGACTGGGTGCATGGGAGTGTCCTCCCATTAGGTACAGCATGCTAGAAAAGTGGGGAGGTCAGTCAGCCAACCTCACGCAGAGTGTGAGGTACGGGGAGGGGTCGAACAGCCAGGTATGAGGCTCTGGAGAAATCTGGGCTAGAGATGGGGATTTTGGGAGTCACAGGCGATGAAATTGAGATCACCTGGGAAGACCTCAGAAGAGGCGCAAAGGTCAGTCCAGGGCTGAGGAATGCTGACTTTTGAAGGACAGATGAGAAGCAGAAGTGTCTGGGGAACAGGCTGGACTGGGGGACACCAGGTGAACATGATGGCGGAGAACCAAGGGGACGGTTCCACGAAGGGGGAGCTCAGTGGTGACAGACACTCTGAGAGGCCCAACCAGCTGGTCCCCTGGTGGGGAGCCCATCCCAGAACCCAGGGCTCCTGCCTCCCAGTCTTGGGCTCCCTCATTTTTCAGTCAACCAGCTGACATCCAGAAAGGTCCCAAACTTCTGACTTAGGGACAGGAAGGCCATTGGTGACCGCACAGTGGCTTCCATTGAGAGGCAGGAGCTGAGGCCATGGAGGTTAGGAATGCAGTCTGGAAGCATAGGCAGCTGTTCCAAGAGCAATCTTTGTGTTCCACACATGGGAGGAGGAGATTGAAGGGGGTGGCAGAGGATAAATCCACACGTGTGGAATGATGCCACTTACGTAAGGATGCCCGTAGCCGTGTGCTCTTGGGAAGACGCTAGCCAACACGGTGACACCCAAAGGGCGGGAGGAACAGGTGATAGTCACTTTCTTTGTACTTTTCCTGTAGCATTTCACTGTGTCCCAATGAATAGTTTCCATTTTTGTAACCTGAAAAGAAAGACTATTTTTATTTGGGGAAAAGTAAAGAGTTCTGGTCGTGAAAAGAAGCGAAATAGGACAACAGCGAGAGGGAGAACGGGGGACAGGGACTTTGAAGTTTTAGGCAGGAGAGAGTGAGTGTGCTGTGCTCTGAGGCTGCAGCAGGATGTCCCTCAGGAAGCTGGAAATGAGGGAAACTGGACTGGCCACTTGCAAACTGAACTTTAAGCCAATACACATAGCAGAACAGGGCTGGTTAAATAACCCTGGAACTCTAGGTAGAAAGAATGAGGAAGACTCACAGGTGCTGATGGAACTGGTAGCCAAGATCTATTGTTAAGTAAAAAAGGAACTTTCAGAGCAGAGGGTTAGAGTAGAATGGGCACTTGTGTGTGTGTGTGTGTGTGTGTGTGTGTGTGTGCGCATTTTAATTTTTATTGGACTACAGTTGATTTACAATGTTGTGTTAGTTTCAGGTGTACAGCAAAGTGAACCAGTTATATATATACATATATCCATTTTTTTTAGATTCTTTTCCCATGTAGATCATTACCGAGTATTGAGTAGAGTTCCCTGTGCTATATATACAGTAGGTCCTTATTAGTTATCTATTTTATATATGGTAGTGTATATATCCCACTCTCCCAATCCCAATCTCCCAGTTTATCCCTCCCTCCACTTCCCCCTTGGTAACCATAAGTTTATTTTCTACATCTGTGACTCTGTGGTTTGTAAATAAGTCCATTTGTACCATTTTTTTAGATTCCACATGTAAGAGATATCGTATGATATTTGTCTTTGTCTGACTTACTTCACTCAGTATGACAATCTCTAGGTCCATCCATGTTGCTGCAAATGGCATTATTTCATTCTTTTTTATGGCTCAGTAATATTCCGTTGTGTATATGTACCACATCTTCTTTATCCATTCCTCAATCAATGGGCATTTAGGTTGTGTCCATGTCCTGGCTATTGTAAATAGTGCTACAGTGAACACTGGGGTACGTTTGTGTGTTTTAAATGCACACACAGGCTTGGAGGCATAGATATTTTCTGAGAGAAAACCTAAGATGCTCCAAGAAGGTAAGGGATGAGCCGAGGATTTTTATTTTATTTAGTATGCATTCATGCTGATTTTTTCTATCACAAAAATATGAGAATGCCCCCAACACATACACACAGTAGAGTAGGTTAGGTATGCCTTGTGGGAGCTGAAACATTCCAGGCGAAGGCTCTGTACTAAATCATCTGCCCAGAAGGGAAGACTTTTTGTAAAATTTTTCTTGTGCTGAGAACTCTTTTTTTTTTTTTTTTTGCAGTACACGGGCCTCTCACTGCTGTGGCCTCTCCCGTTGTGGAGCACAGGCTCCGGACGCGCAGGCTCAGCAGCCATGGCTCACGGGCCCAGCCGCTCCGTGGCATGTGGGATCTTCCCGGACCGGGGCACGAACCCGTGTCCCCTGCATCGGCACCACTGCGCCACCAGGGAAGCCTTTTTTTAAAAATATTTATTTATTTGGTTGCACTGGGTCTTAGTTGCAGCAGGCAGGTTCCTTAGTTGTGGCATGTGAACTTTTAGTTGCGGCATGCATGTGGGATTTAGTTCCCTGACCAGGGATTGAACCCGGGCCCCCTGTATTGGGAGCACAGAGTCCTAGCCACTGTGCCACCAAGAAAGTGCCAGGAAGACTTTTTTTTTAAGGTCTCACAGGCTAGCATTTGTGCCACCCACGGGCCTTGAAGGCTCCCAAGCAACTGGGAATGAATGATGTGGCCCAGGAAAGAAGTGGCCATAGAAGGCGGAGTGGTGGTGGCCAAAGGAACTTAGATTAAAAAACAAAGTTCTTCAACTCCACTCCAGGTGTCAGGGTTTACTGCTTCCAAAGGTTCCAATCTTGGAACCAGCCCCTGGCTCACGCTGGAGCAAGAAAAGATCGACTTCAACCTGGGAAAAGGCGAGACATTAGAGCCCAGCGACACCACTGAGGGGCTCGAGCACTTTCTGATGTTTTGCTTGGAAAGGCAGAATTTTGCTGCTTGGTGCCTCAGCTAATGGGCCTCCATCTGACACTCTGGAGAGCTCCTCTGATTAGAAGCCACAGCTGCCTTGCTCATTATTTCCATTAATTGACAGCACCTGGCATCTCTGGGTGATGGCCTCTGCTCAGGACCCAGGTGTGACCTACACAGCCAACAAACTCGCAGTGGTTTTGCAGCCCTGAGGAAGGAAGCAGTCTCACCTGTAAGCACCATCTTATGTCATTCCCAGTCCCTGGGAGCCCAATTTGATGAACTGGTTTGTCCTTCTTGCTAGTTGCCTTGCTGCCAGTCTGAAAAAACTGATGTGAACTCAGTTAATTCATTGGAGAAGTTTGTTTTAAATCTAAGCAATCCCACTTGACCTCTAGCCTCCACCCCACAGTTATTGTTCTTATTGTAAATTAATGCTCTAGCACCCTGCTGTTAAAAAAAAAAAAAAGACAACAAGCCTGAGGCGGGAGATAGATGGGCCCCAAGCTGAACAGTTTCTCCCCTGTGGACAGAAACTCCATAAAAGCAGGATGATGGAGGAGGCTGGGCCTGCCCAGATAAGAGATAATAGATGACATATTCCTTATTCTTGAAGTCCAGGAGACCTCCCCGACTACACATGCACAGAAAGGCTCCTTGGAGGTCGAAAAGGGAGGGGGCACCACCTCATAGTAAGTGATGTCAACTACCCATAGGCCTCTTCGCTGGAATCCATCTTGGCTAAGAGATACGCACGCATACAGGGAGGACCCTGAGATATACCAAATATGGACTCAGAACCAGGTAGAACAACATGATTGGTCAAAGGAAACCCGGAAGAAATGCCCCATATGAGTGATTCAAACTGCCACGAGTGTGTGACTCTCTCTCTGAGCCCACCCGTGTGTCTATCCACGTGTACACTTTTTCTCCTAATAAACACTTTACTTGCTTCACTACTTTCCGTCTCTGTGTGGAAATTCATTTCTACACAGCTGACGGGCCAGGGCCTTGTCACTGACCACTGGTCTAGTGGCTAGGATTTGGTGCTCTCACTGCTGTGACCCAACCTCAATCCCTGGCCAGGAACTGAAACCCTGCTTCAAGCCGCTGCAAGGCCGAGGCCACCGGAGATCAGGCCCAAAATGGAGTCAGTTGTGCTAAGCCACATGTCAGCAAACCAAGACTTATTACCTAATTGCAGTTTCAGCCTCTCCCAGGAAAGTAACCTTTAACCAGTCAATCTGGAATTACCTGGCCAGCACTACTGAAGTAATTCGCCCCATAGACCCTTTCTGTCTGCCATAGGAAGGTGACTTTGCCTGAAACAATCCACTCTTTGCTAGAAACTTCCTTTTCCCGCCCCCTTCTGCCTATAAAAGCCTTTCACTTTGTACAGCTCTTTGGAGCTCCTTTCTATTTGCTAGATGGAATGCTGCCGAACTCATGAACTGTGGAATGAAGCCAATAAGATTAAATTTACTCAGTTGAACTTTATTTTTTTTTATTTTTATTTTTTTTGCGGTACACGGGCCTCTCACTGCTGTGGCCTCTCCCGTTGCGGAGCACAGGCTCCGGACGCGCAGGCTCAGTGGCCATGGCTCACGGGCCCAGCCGTTCCGCGGCATGTGGGATCTTCCCAGACCGGGGCACGAACCCGCGTCCCCTGCATCGGCAGGCGGACTCTCAACCACTGTGCCACCAGGGAAGCCCTGAACTTTATTTTTAACACTCATTTGGAATCTTGAGTTGCTCAAGAGAACGGATCAGTTGTGGTGTGTGTCCTAACCTGAAGGCTGAGGGGAGGTGGTCCCTTGGGAGACACAGTGTTATCTTTCTGGTGATATCCAACCTCCTCCTGGAAACTTCCACTAGCCCCTAGGAGCTGCTCAGAATCCATTGATAAAAATACCTGATAAGGGGCTTCCCTGGTGGCGCAGTGCTTGAGAGTCCGCCTGCTGATGCAGGAGACGCGGGTTCGTGCCCCGTTTCGGGAAGATCCCACATGCCGCGGAGCGGCTGGGCCCGTGAGCCATGGCCACTGAGCCTGCGCGTCCGGAGCCTGTGCTCCGCAAATGGGAGAGGCCACAACAGTGAGAGGCCCGCATAACGCAAGGAAAAAAAAAAAAAAAAAAAAAAAATACCTGATAAGTCTCACACCTGTCAGGAAAAATTGTAAAAGACCTTGAAATGGGCTAAAAGTTTATCTGGAAGGGTGTTAGAGAACACCTAGGTATCTGATTCTATAAGAATCTGTGCCTTTCCTAGTCTTTGACTAAGGTATTTTACAAAACCAATAGTAATGCAAATAACACTTACCCATAGAGATGCAATTGATTTCTGCCTGTGAAAGCCATTCTTGCCTCTATCAGCAAATTCATGTCTGCATTCCTGATCACCTTTGTAAATCTGTTTTTTGGATTCTCCTTTGAACCAGTTTTTTCCATCTTGCAGTTTCCCTCAATGAATGAGTTCAAACAAGATCTCTGACATGTTTTAATTTTATATTTGTGGGATCATGATTTTTTTTTCATTGTTAACACACCTCATATCTCCCTTTTTACCCCTGGCTATTAGGAAGGCAAAATTTTAAGATTAAGTTGTCTTATTTTTTAAACTTTTTACCATGGGGGCACACCCATAGGCTGGAGCTGCAACCTGGTCCAGGAGGGTGGAGTGTGGGATCTCCCAAGAGAGCGAACAGGTGCCCTTGGAGCCCACAGGATGTGCTATGTGACTCTGGGTGCAGTTTTAAACACTCAAAGTGTTGATTCACCAAGAGTTTCCCAGGATATAATAGGGACTTTCCCCAAATGCCTGGGAAAGAGGCGGCCTGAGCAATGGGCCTGCCATCTTCCTCCGTTTCCCACGGAAGCTCCACCTTGAGGCGGGAAGGCAGGGTCCTCTGACATTACCGCTGGAGGTGGCCTCTCTGCCAGAGCTGAGGGCACCCACCTCCTGGAACTAGCTGGGGCTGACACTTGAGGTTACGTCCTCGGCACACTTCCTCCCCACACCAGACGCAGCCGCTTCCTCTGAGGACAGCAGAAGTTGAATGAGAAACGAGTTCCCAAGATGTTGCAACACCCATGACGATGAGGGCAAGTAACAGGTGGGTGGTTGCAGCGAGGACCGTCTCCCAGGGGGTCCTGGGAGTAGCCTTTGCTTGGAGACCAGCCCTGAACACAAGCTGCATTCCAAGTGTCATATGAATCCTCACCATAATCCTGAAGTCGAGAACTCCCCCATCTGAAACAGGATGATTCTTAGGAGGAGGAAACTGGGCTCGGGCAGGGGTGGAGCTGGGCGGGATGTGAGACAGGCCATATGGCCCAGGGGTCCTGCTGCATGACCCAGGTTTCCACCAAGTGCTCTGTTACTCAGTCCTCAGACAGTCCCATCTTACAGATGAAGTGACCTGCCAGCCCGGCCGTGGCAGGGAGCCAGGCTGGCTTTTTGTCAGCCTCCAGGTTTTACTCTGCTGCTCGGTCGATCTCCCTGTACAGGGACGGCCCATCCACGGCACTCAGCCCTTCAGTGGCTCTTTTTCATTTTATCAGCCCTATGTGGCCAGCCTCTCCACTCTCCCCCTTACTGGACATCCAGGCCCTCCATTCCTACAGCCACACGTTCTCCCCACCCTCTCCTCCCTCCACACCCACCTCCCCCATTTTGCCCAGCTAGGACCTGCTCGTTGTTTGAGGATTTGCTCCAGGATCACCACCTCCAGGAAGCCCACCCTTTCTACCCCCGAGTCTTTTACTCCTGTACAGCACACCTGATGGGGGCAGGATTCCTTCTTGATGGAACTCCGCTGGCCCAGAGTACTTCACACACCTGAATCAGTTGGGGATTTTGTTAAGATGCAGATTCTTAGGTCTGGGATGGGGCCCCAAACTCTGCCTTTCCCACAAATCCCCAGGTGATGCCCAACGGTGTTCACAAAACCGTGCTTGGAGGGGAAGGACCTAGGCCTTGCTGTACTTCTGAGGCCCAGAATCTCACAGGTCTTGCTCTGAATGTATTTAAGTGCCATTTGACTCCAATCAGTTTATGCCTAACAGCACTGCCCAGCAGGTACCAGCCCCGTTTTGCCCCCAAGGATGCCCAGGCTCACAGCAGGTGACTAGCAAAGCTGGGATTCCACGGTGAAGGAGATCTTCACCCAGTGAGAATGAGTAGCAGCTGGTGGTGAGGTTGGGGAGCTAAGGGCCAGCTGATGGTGGGGACATCACAGCCCTCAACAGTGGGAGCACGGCCACCTCCCCTGGAGAGGGACCACAAGCTTCCTGGGCACCACCGGGGCACCATTCCCTTGCTGAGCACTCCAGGAGGCTGTGGCCATGGCCTGGGGCAGCACGGCAGCTTCTGGGGGAGGAGTGATGAAAGTGGGGGAGGCCGAGAGGCAGCTCCCCTCGGTCACAGGAAGCCCTGAAGCGCCCACAGCTGATGACTTGGCCATGACACTCACCCCCCGGAAGGGCTACCCTACAGCGACTTCAGGTCCCAGGTGACCACTGTCCTATACCATCACCTCTGGCCTTTGGGCTTCTAGCACGTGGACAAGTGGCTTCATGCCTGCTGCCATTAGGGAAGGCGACTAGAAGTCCTTTCCTCCCTGCCCCCAGCCCTGGCATCAGATCCATAGGGCCCAGAGCCAGGACCCTCTGCCCCCCTAGAAGCGGGGCTGGCAGGGCCCACCCTACTTTAGCCCCCAACACCTCTCATCTTGGCCTCCTTGGAGATGTGGGATTATACTTGCCCTGGGAAGACAAGCCCTGGTCTGAGGAAGGCCTGAGGAAGCCCTACCCTCTCTGATATGCAGACTTCCTAAAAACACAATGTTACTTCGATTTCGCTGCTTGAACCCACGACCCTGTTACAGTCCACCCTCCGCCCCTACACAGCCCCTCCCAATTCACCCCCATCTAGTTACTGTGCCACACCCCAGAGGTCACTTTTTTCTTTTATTGGGAAGCAGACACAGGGCACACAGGGTGGGAAGCAGCCCGACGCTTCCCCGTGAAACCCAGGACAATGGCGGCCAGAGTCAGGGACACCACAGCGGCCAGGCCTAAGCCCAGCATCACCGAGGGGGGAGAGGAGGTGGACCCTTCCACACCGTGGTCTCTAGTCTTCCCCAGGAAGATCAGTGGCCCTACTGTGACATCTGCTTCTTCTGTCACTGAAAGACAAGACATCCAAGGGTCACCCTAGTCCCTACACAGGAGTCAGGTTAGGGGTTTGGGGTTGCTCAGTGGGTTCTAGACCAGTAGGTTTAGTTCTAACAGCTGCATCATTCTCCCACACCCCTGATTATGTGTCATGACTCCAGGATGACTGCAGATTGGCCCCAGCCAACAGCAGGGTGAGGGCTTGGGGCCTCTCTCACTTAGCCCTGAAATGGCATCCCCCTAGGGGTAAGCAGCCTTAAATAGGGAACAAGTGTCACCCTAGAGTGACATCCGGTACCCTAGACCGAGGGCCCTCTGGAGACCTACCATGCCTGCGACTGCGGAAAACAGACTGTCCCTCCAGGTGGCGCAGCCTCCTGGAACGGCCTGATACGCCACAGCGCCCCTTGTTACAGCATCGACAGATATCAACAGGGCCTTCTACCGGGGACCATCTGAGAGGGAAAGACACAAGGGTCAGACGGCTGTGCAGTCTGCAGGAAGCTGTTTGCTGATAGTAGGCACCTTGGGGGAATCAACAGGAGCGTGGCCAGTTTGCTACCCCGGTTATGTCCAATCTGGTCTCCTCACCTATTGGAGGACTTGCTGAAGGAGCAGGCCTTGCTTATTTGGTCCGGGACTCGGTCAACCGGAGTGACCTTCAGGTGGCAGGTGATATATATCTGGAAATAAGAGCGGCTGTTACGAGGTGGAGTTCTAGGCAGTGCAGTGACTAGTAAGCCAGTTAGTTCTTCAATAACCCTTAACCCTTGAGGGGGAGGGGAAGCCCACTTTAGAGATGGGATAGTGCAGGCTCAGAGGTTAACTCGCCTCAAACTTCAGAGCAAGTCGCAAATTGGATTCTAAATCGGAACCATCATCTTTATTCCTCTGGTCTTTCCCATACTTTTCCAATCATTTAGCATGCCTAAGCCCCGGGGCCCATTAAGTCAGAACCTCAGGGACAGGAAATCAAATCCAAAAGGGCCAAAATCCCGGACCAGCTGGAGTGGGGGGGAATTTTGACAAAACCAGAGCTCAGGTCAGACTGCATCCTTTTGGAAGAGGTCCTCACAGTCAGAGGTCCCCTTTCAAACTTCAGGGTCTCAATACACACATGCACACACACCCCAAATCCTGCAAAGAAACCGAGGTGCCACCGCCTTTCCTAAAGCCTTCTGCAGAACCACAAACCTCAGCCACCACCTAGTGGCCAAGCGTGCCTGCAGGGTAACCGTTTCGGAAACTTAAACCAGCAAGGTTGCACTTCTGGCTGCCTCTGCCTTCCATCTGCACACACACCCCAGCCCCTCACCAAAAAAGGGCTTCCGGGTCCCTTAGTGTTCCTACTCCAGGAAGGGAACTGCTTTGAGCCTCAGCTTCTTCCCAGAACATATTGCTGATGCTAACTGGGGCCTCAGATCCCAGGGTGGTTCCTCGGTAGCTTTCTCCCTTGTGCCATAGCCGCCATCAGCCAAGCCACCCACCCACCTTTGAGGGAGAGCCCTCCGAGAGCTCAAGCCTGCCTTCCATTGATCAGGATCCTCCTCTGATCTTAGTCACCCCCACCCCATCCCTGGAGAGGAAGATGCCGGCTCAAGAGTCACCCATGCTGATGGCCACCACCTGTGTGAAGCCTCATCCCCCTCCTTCCTCACCCCTGGACCACCTGTGAGGTCGACTCCCTACCCCAACCAGGATCTTCCACCCTAGGACCCCCAGGGTCCCCGATCTGGGCACGGGCACCCTTCCCGAGTCTATTTTCTTTTATCCCCAGCCCCATTCAACCCAGGACCTGCCATCGGAAAGCTCCAGGACATCTCCCAGTAGCTTCAGTTGTGCCCTTCCTTCTGTCTAACATCTGTAGCAGATGACTTCTGTTCTCCAAACAGAACTTCTGGGTGAGGTGAGGTGGCATCAGCGAAGTCTAAAAACTCACACCGCTCGTCCCTCAATGCCAGCCAGCACACAAGCCTCTGGTTTGGTGGTTTGTCAATCTAGCTGCTTGTTAGACATGCCAGGGATCTTAAATGGCTTCTGATGCATTTCTAAATAAAGAGACTAGTGGCTAGGTATGGTGATATACTAATGGTAGAACCTAGATGGTAGGTACATAGCTGTTTGCTGTGAAATTCTTTTGGCTTCACTTTTGAAGATTTTAAGAGACTGGAAAAGTTGGTGCCAGGCCCCACCTCAGTTAAATGAAAATATATGGGAGGTATCAATATTTTGATGATCCTTAGGTGGTTAGTACAGAGCCAGAGCTGAAAATCCCTGCTTTAGTCACTAATCCTTCCTGACCAGCTATTCCAAATTTCACATCCTCCCAATCCTATCTCAGGAAACTCGTTTAAAAACTTCTTGATTTTCGTTTGTAAGATTCTACCAGCACTTTCTGGCTAGAGGCCAGTCCTACCTGTGCTTCCTGCCCAGCCATCATGAGTGATCGACATTTTAGCTTCCTCCCCCCTCTGCCACCCTTAGTGTCAAGTTGAGCTTCCTAGCTTAGTGGTTCTCAAAGGGTGGATCCCAGGGCAGCAGCATCACCAGGACCTGGAAACTTATTAGGAACGCAGATTTCAGGCTCCACTCCAAACCTTCTGAACCAAGGCCTGGGTGGGGGGCCCAGTGGTCTCTTTCAACAAGCCCTCCAGGTGATGCTGACGCACTCAGGTTTCAAAAAGTCACAGGTCTAGCCTATGATCAAGTTCGAGAGGCTACCTAGCATGAAAAGTTCATCCCTGCTTCCCTTGCCCTTCTAGAAAGCCTCCAGGAAGTCTGACACCTGCTCTTATTAAGTCCTTTACTCAATCCATCTGGGTTCTGGCCCTGCCGACCTTGGTGAGGACAAGGTCAGTGACTTAGTCATCAGACACTGCATTGTTGGTGCTCATCCGATGTGAGCTGTCAGCTAGGTCTCCTGCGTTCCTATTCTCCTAGTTTGTTCTGTTTCCAGGATCCCTGAATTTCTCCATCCTTCATGGATTTTCTACCGGTCTCTTAGGGCCTGTGCCTTCCCAAAGATCCCACTAGAGCCCATGGCTTTATCTACTTGATAAGTTACTAGGATAGGGCAGAACTGTCAAATCACTGCTTAAGGGGACAGCTAGTGAGTGACCACAGCGGCTAGTAAGCCTGGTCAGCCTGACCCTGTGAGTTCAGCCTTATTCCAGGCTCTTAAGCCATTACCGTGTTTCTGGAGTCATTAGCAAATTGGAACACATCCACTGTGAACTGGAGGGTCTCTGGTCTGCGTCTGGGTGCTTTGAAAGCAGATGAGGCATCGGTGAGACCGTCCACGAGACAACTTTAAAGAGAACAAGTGAAATACAGTTAAAGATCGAGGAGGGTGACACAGGTCGTGTTGCACAGGTGTTCCCTAGAGAGGTAGCCCAGCCTTACCCGTGGAAGTCCACGATGGTGTGATAAGGGGAGGTGTTCCAGTCCGGTGTCAGCGTGGCCACACAGTGGTCCACGAACACTCGCAGGGGCACGTGGCTGCCGGTGTGGACTTGGGCCTGGAGGTGGGCTCTGTCTCCCAGCTGGAAGGTGGGCGTCGTCTTCTCGGTGCTCCAGTTCTCTGCAAGGCACGGCCAGGGTGAGGGTCTGCCAGAGCGCCCCCTGCTGGCTGCCCCGTCCCAGCTCTCCTTGCTCACCCTCCATCAGGCGCAGAGAGAAAACCAACTTCTCCTCTGAGAACATCGTGGTCCTGAAGGGCACCCAAGTGGGCAGGATGGCCCAGCTGCTCACGTTGCCCTGCCTGGGAAGAGAACAGCAGCTGTCCACACCTGGCCCGGGGCTCCAGGTCCCTGGACTGCAGCCCCTACTAGTGACACACTGCCCTCCTCTGGGGTGTGTACGGCTCTGCCCAGATGCGTCTGCCCGCTGTCCGAGGCCCCCCTCTCCAGGATCTTGTTCTGGGAAGCCCTTCCACACATGCCTCATCCCTTGTTTCCTCGTGGTATCAACACCACCTCCCCTCCCCCCTCTCAGATGGGAGGGCAGGGTTCAAGGCCTTCGCACTCCACCCAGCACAGGGCCAGGTGTTGTAGTTATAAACCAGTCGCCCTGTCCTCCCACCTCGATGCCCCAGTTCACAGGCACATGCTTCATGCTGGGACCTCCCCACCCTTGCTCAGCCACTGCAGGAAAGCCAGAGGGAGAGAGCAGGTTGTGATGGCCAAAGTCAGAGCCTGGAACCCACCCCTGCGCTATTGAAAGACCACTTCTGAACTCTGAGGGGGCCAGTGGCCGGGCAGCCTCGCAGCTTCCACCAAGAGGCAGCTGTGGCCCGGACCAATTTCAGAGGCTCAGAGCAGAGGCAGCAGGCCCTCCATTCCCACCAGGACTGAGGGCAGCGACCACAGCCCAAGCACCTCCCCCTCCTCACAGCTAGACGCTGCCAGGAGGCTGCTGCGCCAGGGGCAGCGACAGGCCCATCCCACACGGACCTGGGGTAGCGGCACTCGATGGGGACCTCCACGCGGTTAGTCCTCAGGATGGACAGGTTTCCCACAGGGCGGGGGTCATGGAACAGGAAGGTGCTGTACACCAGGGCATCATCGGTCACCTGAGGGAAAGGGGAGGGGTTAACTCTCCCAGCATCACCTGCCCTGATGTGCCCGGCAAGGGGCAGGAGGGCCGTCCGCTGGAGGTGGAGAGAACACAGGCCCTGGGCTCAAAGCCTGCTCTGCCGCTGACCCGTGGGAGAACCTGGACAGGCACCCCCTTCACACCTCTTTTCACGCCCAAATGCTGACACCACCGCAGGGAGTCTGGATCAGCTCCGTGTCATCACCAAGCAGCGCCCCATGACCAGAGACATCGGGTGTATGCTCCTTTCTCAGACTGCTGCCCTCACCCCACCCTAACACACACACACATACACACACACACACACACCACTTCCTTTTCCAGGAGAGGCCTGAGGCCAAGAAAGCCTCCAGGAAGAGGCGAGAAACTTCCAGGAATTTAACTCACTGCCACAGCAGTTACTACCTAACTCTCCCTCCCTCTTCTGACTTATTCTCAAGCCCATTTCACAGAAAGGGAAGCTGGTTTTTAGTGGTTGCCTGAGGCCGGAAGAGCACAAGCAGGTGCTGCTGGGGCAGTTTGCAGCACCTGCCCCCCCGACCCCGGCCCCTCAGTGAATGGCTGCCTGGCTTTGCCCTCCGCCCGCTCAAACTTCAGGGGAGAATCCTAACTGTCTATCAGCGAGGGCCCCAGGTGGAGCGGCTGCATATACGTGGGGCCCAGTGCAAAGTGAAAACGTGGGGCTCCTTGTTCAAAAGGAAAGAATTTCAGGACAGCAGAGCATCACTAAACCGAGTGTGGGCCCCGAGAACCGGAACAGGTGGCGTTCCCAGGAAGCCGCCCCGGCCCCGCGGGATTCTCATCGGGCGAGACTGGGCAACATTGTCCTGGGGAGAGGTGTCATCAGGCTGTGCTCCACGGTGGAGTCAGCTGGGGATCTTAAAGCTACTGATGTCTGTCCCCACCTCCATTCAGATTTAAGATGGACTGTGGGAATCAGGAGTTTTAACCACTCCCCAGGTGATTCTAATGCCCCAAGGCTGGGAGTTACTAAATTAGGATCATTCCTTAACTCCTGCAGCTCCGGCCTCCGGCTCTCCCCACGGAAACAAGGCCCAGGAGGCTTCAAGGACAGCCCTGGGCACCACACTGAGACCAGAGCCCCAGAGGAGGACTCTGGGGGCTGATGGTGCTTCAAGGCCAGGTGGGCAGGGGGCCATGACAGAGGGGAGGACAGGCTCTCTGAGCCGGAGCAGAAGTCGGTCCAGGGAATCATGCACCAGCTGGGCCCGGTCTGGCCCTGCCTTGCCGAAAGGCCCCTCCTCTAGTCTGAGGCTCTGCCTCTCCCCCCTCTCCTTGGGAGGCGTCTGGCCCGAATATTACTCAGCTCTCTTCCTGTACATGCCCCCTACTTGAGACCGCTCCTATGCGACCCACTTCAACACAGATGAACACGATGCCCTTTGCCCCCTCCCTCAACATCACTTTTAGTTCAAGGCTTCAAAGCCATTAAACATGAATGAGGGAGGCCAAAATTCTGGTGTGTTTTTTTTCTGTGATGACTTCTGAGCTTCCTGATGTGTCGAAGTTCAGCTCTTCCATACAAATTTCTAGGGCCCCTCACAAGTGCTGGGCTACCCAGAGGGGATCCTATCACACCCTCCATCCCTACATCGGCTACATCTCTCCTGGATGCCCTCCAGGGGTTCATAAATCCTCAGGAATCGGAGTGGGGTGCCCAGTCTGGCCCAAAGTGCACTGCCACCTCTGGACTGCACCCCACCTTCCCCAGCTTAGGCAGCTAGAGGCAGGAACTCCCCCACATCCCCATATGCCACTGAGGCCCAGCTTCAGGCCTCAACTGCTCCACCCACCCTACCCCACAAATGAAAGGAATTCACCCCAGCCCCCGCCTGACACTGGCTCTGCATCCACACTCCCCATCACCGGCCTCCTCCCATGTCATCCCACCGAGGCCGGGGCTACCGAGGGGGCCCAAGCCTCACCTGCACACTGTTGCCGCACGCGTGCAGCCCAACCTCAAACCTGACCACGGTATCCCTGTCCATAGAGGACAGCGGCTCACAGTTGTCAGGGCCCAGGGTAAGGTCTGCAGGCCTGATGAGCTTCCCGGTGCCGAAAAGATCTTTGCTGACAGTAACCACCAGCTGGTCCTCCTGACACTCCACCGTCACGGTGGGTGGCTTCAATGGCATGAGATGTTGAGATTCATCATGCCAGACGGGCTGGGGGTTGCACAGCTCCAGACTCCCCCAGAGCAGAAAGCAGACAAAGAGCCTATAGCTCAGCCCCATGGTGCCTACGAAGCCGCTCCCACTGGCAACGCCTGGGCAGGCACCACCCCGCCATCTTATACCCCGGGTGATGGTTACTCACACCTGGGCTCCCAGTTGCCTCCCTTCCCCAGACAATCCAGTGGGCTAGGCCTCTGCTGCTCAAAGTGGCTCCCAGTCCTGCAGCATTGGCATCACCTGGGAGTTTGTTAGAAATGCAGACTCTGGGACTTCCCTGGCTGTCCAGTGGTTAGGACCCCACGCTTCCACTGCACCCCCCCCCCCCCCCGCAAAAAAAGAAATGCAGACTCTCAGCCACAGCCCAGGATGACTGAGTCAGGATCTGATTGTTTGCTATCTCCCCAAGTGATGTGTATTCACATTAAGGTTTGGCAGCCTGGTCAGTCATAACTTCTCACCCCTTCCCTACTCCCACCCCTAGGGGTCCACCCTTTGCAAGGCCTTGACCTCATTGCCTAGAGAGGGAGCTAAGAGCTATGGGGGGGGGGGGGGGGGGGACCTGGAGAAAGGCCTTGATTGAAGGATGAGGAGAATTTTATCAGAGATTGGAGCTCTTTCAGAGGAGAGAATCGGAGGCATCATTAGGAGACCAGGGTATGTTGTGAGCCGCTGCTTAACTTTATGGGAGGTAGGAGGGAAGGGCGGTTCAGGCAGAGGCAGCTGTGTGAACAAAGGTGTAGACAGGGCACTGGGTGGGCTTGGGGGAAAACCCCAGGAACTCAGAGATGCTGGAGCCTCCGGTCCCCAGGGGGCAAGAGTGGCAGCTTAGGGAGCTGGGGAGGTGGGTGGGGCAGGATTGTGAAGTGCTGGGCTGAGACGCTGGACTTTGCTCTGGGGGGCGGGGCGGGGAAGGCCACAGAAGGGTACTGAAGCAGATGCGCCATCTGGCGAGCTCTGGCTGGGGAGGGGTAGGACTGGAGACAAGGGTCAGGGGGCTACTGCACCAGTCCTGGCGGAGGAGGTAGAGAAGGACTGACAGACAGGGTCAGCCTGTACTCATGGCCTACTCTGTGCCAGGCCTGGGTGAGACTCCTTCAGGAGGGGAGAAAGAATACAAAAAAATTCACAGCACTGAATTGCCAGGGGCAGAAGTGTGTACTCTCCAGCAAATGCTTGCTTCTAATGTGACTGAACCATACATCTAAGTCGCTTAAATATACTTCCTTGGTGTTTTTTTTTTTTTAATACTCTACTTGTGGAAAGATAAATAAATGCAGGGGAGAGACTGCCCACAACTTTCTCTGACCTGATCAACACGTGTGGGGGGAGGGGGAAGGGGGCGGAAGCCAGCAGAGAGAAGCAGGTGAGAGGTCAGGCTCCAAGCTTGCCTGAGTGGCCTAAGGCAGCAGAAACCCTCCCACCTGGGTTTCCTGCCCAGCAGGCCCAGAGGGAGAGAGCTGGCTGTGGCCTGAGGCCCCTGAGGGACAGACAGCCGGAGAGAGGGGAAGGGACCCCTCTGAACTTGTTACCCACAGCTGTGGGTTGGTTGTGGTGGGCTGGGGATGAGCCTCCCTGAAGCCTCACATCCGTCAGCCTCTCTCCCTCTCTGCCTTGGAGTTAACCCCCCTCAGAGGGCTTCAGGAAAAACAAGACAGAAATTTGTGCAGGGGGAGGGGGTGAGGCACATACTGCTGGGGGGAATCTGGGTGAGGATGAGGGAGAGTCTGGACGCACACGGGGTGGTGGTGAGCATGTATGTTCCCCTTGTCCAGAAGGAGGACTAGAGACACCTCCATCAGGGAGCATGGCCAGTCCAGCCCCCAGGAACCCAACCCAGACAGGATTCTGGGTCTTTTACATTTTTCTGAGAAGTGCTGCCCCCTGGTGGCCAGAATGCACCGAAGCAGGGCCACCAGCTCAGAGCATTTTCCTTAAAATTCTTGAAAGCCCAGATAGTGGTTTCTAAACACTATTCCTCTTAAAAGCAGGACCCAGCTCTCCTGGGAGAAATGGCTGGTTCCAGGGCTAGGGCCAGGAAAGAGAGGGTGAATCTGGAACATCTTGTCATGCCAGAAAATGCCCACAAGTGGTTAAGGATCTGCCTGCCAATGCAGGGGACACGGGTTCGATTCCTGGTCTGGGAAGATCCCTCATGCCGCGGAGCAACTAAGCGCCCCCCGCGAGCCACAGCTACTGAGCCTGTGTGCCACAACTACTGAAGCCCGCATGCCTAGAGCCTGTGCTCCGCAACAAGAGAAGCCACCGCAGTGAGAAGCCCTCGCACTGCAACGAAGGGTAGCCCCTGCTTGCCGCAACTAGAGAAAGCCTGCACACAGCAATGAAGACTCAACACAGCCAAAAATAAAATAAATAAATAAACATTTTTAAATGCTCGCAAAATGATGAGAACATGTCAAAAGAACACAGGAGTCAAATTAATGGGGTGGGGGGTGACTGGCCAAATTGGGGACAACTGTACATCAGAATGAATAAGGACAGTAAGGACTACACATTGAATAAAATAAGGATTCGTAGGCTTCCCTGGTGGCGCAGTGGTTGAGAGTCCACCTGCCGATGCAGGGGACGCGGGTTCGTGTCCCGGTCCGGAAAGATCCCCCATGCCGCGGAGTGGCTGGGCCCGTGAACCATGGCCGCTGAGCCTGCGTGTCCGGAGCCTGTGCTCCACAGCGGGAGAGGCCACAGCAGTGAGAGGCCCACGTACCGCAAAAAAAAAAGAAAAAAGAATTTGTGAGTGTCCATGCTGATGCTAAACACATACATAAAAACCCACGAATGAGAAAACTTTTCCCGTAAAAGGGAAACTTCCTTACGATACAATGCCAACAAATGATCATGCAAGGAAAATAGATTCAGAAAATAACCATTTGCAATCATCACAGTACTAATAGATTCAGGCAAGAAGCATTAGAGCCTGTTAAAGATCAGCTGATAGTGGGTAGGGGAAGGATGGATTGGGAGTTTGGGATTAGCAAATGCAAACTATTATATACCCGTCAGGACTAAGATCCCGCAAGGCGCACAGCGCGACTAAAAAAATAAGGGTAAACGACAAGGGCCTACTGTGTAGCACAGGGAACTATATTCAATATCCTATGATACGGAATTCCCTGGTGGTCTAGTGGTTAGAACTCTGCCTTTTTACTGCTGAAGGCCCGGGTTCAATCCCTGGTTGGGGAACTAAAATCCTGCAAGCCACACGGCGCAGCCAAAGTTAACTCTTCTAAAACGTTCACTATCACCTATTAAAAATTTTAAATACATATATATGTATATATATATATATATATCCCATGATAAACCAAAAAAATTAGCTGATGCTGTGATGAAGATGTTAGCTAACCCTATGATCATTTTTCAGTATAAAGTCAAATCAACATGCTGTACACCTTAAACTTATACAATGTTTTATGTCAATTATATATTGATAAAGCTGGGGGGGAGCTCTGGAGATGTATGGTGGTGATGGTTACACAACTATACTGAATGCTATTGAACTGTACACTTAAAAATGGTTAAAACGGTCAATTTTATGTTATGGATATTTTACCACAATAAAAACAAAACAAAACTAGTTGATGGAAGTTATTAATTACAAAAGAATAAAAGCTTCCCTAGTGGTGCAGTGTTTGGGAATCTGCCTGCCAATGCAGGGGACACGGGTTCGAGCCCTGGTCCGGGAAGATCCCACATGCTGCGAAGCAACTAAGCCCGTGCACCACAACTACTGAGCTTTCACTCTAGAGCCCGCGAGCCACAACTACTGAAGCCTGCACGCCTACAGTCCGTGCTCCACAACAAGAAGCCTGCGTACCGCAACGAGGAGTAGCCCCCGCTCGCTGCAACTAGAGAAAGCCTGCACGCAGCAACGAAGACCCAACGCAGCCAAAAATAAAGAAAGAAAATAAACTTTTTAAAAAATTACAGGGCTTCCCTGGCGGCGCAGTGGTTGAGAGTCCGCCTGCCGATGCAGGGGACATGGGTTCGTGCCCCGGTCCAGGAGGATCCCACACGCCGCGGAGCGACTGGGCCCGTGAGCCATGGCCGCTGAGCCTGCGCGTCCGGAGCCTGTGCTCCGCAACGGGAGAGGCCACAACAGTGAGAGGCCCACGTACCGCAAAAAAAAAAAAAAAAAGAAAGAAAAAATTACAAAGGACTAAGTGGCTACTTTACAGTGGATAAATCTGGCAAATAGCACTTTAGCTACATTGTCAAAGCTAACTATTAGTTGAATAAACATTATTATTTATTTGGTGGGATAAAAGGACATCACATGCCTCCTGATGTGAGGACATGATACCCAGGGTTTAGAAAAAAGTTATGTATGTGTAAATATGTGTGTGTGTGTGTAACACACATGTATATGTATACATATGTGTGTATATGTGTATGGGTATATATGTACATATACACAAAATTACTTGTGTATATATATTACATACATACAGAGATAGAAAAAGCATATGTAGCAAAATGTTCATATTTGCTATATCTGGGTAAAGGGTAAAGAGGATTTCAAAATAAAAGGTTAAAAATAAACCCTTTCTAGGTCAGATTCAAGTGAGAGGACAAAGGCATTCGTTTTCCGAAGAAGGCTGTTAACCAGTTTCCAAAAGCAATGGCTGAAACAAAGTATGAGGTTACTAGGTAGAAAACAAAAAGATGTGTAAGATCTTTGAGAAATCATTTATGAAACTTTACTGAAAGTCATCAGAGAATACCTAAACAAAGAGAGATTCCATATTCATGGATGGGAAATGCAACCTCAAAGATATCAATTCTCCCAAAATTAATTTATAAGTTCTATCAAAATCTCAACAGGTTGTGTGTGTGTGTGTGTGTGGAACTTGACAAAATGATTCTAAAATTTATATGGAAGGGCTAAGGGCCAAGGAAACCAAGACTTTTGAAGAAAAAGAACAATGTGAGAGACACACCGTAACAGATACTAAGACATATATAGAGCCCTGGTAGTGAAAGCAGGGTGCTGATAAGACAAGAAAAAAATACAGTGGAATAGACGAGAGAGCCCCAAAACAGCCACTTGAATAAGTGGAAATATGATACATGATAGAAGGAACAGATGGACAACTCAGTAAGAGAAGCTGTGACAT
Organism: Lipotes vexillifer; assembly: GCF_000442215.2. Taxonomy (NCBI): domain Eukaryota; kingdom Metazoa; phylum Chordata; class Mammalia; order Artiodactyla; family Lipotidae; genus Lipotes; species Lipotes vexillifer. The sequence goes on along the minus strand of NW_006796716.1, from coordinate 2,991,266 downwards.
GTATTATCCATATGGGAAAAAACCCTGGATTTTTACTTCATACATAAAAACGAATTCTAGAGAGATTAAAGAGCTGAATGTGAAAGAACAAAACTTTAAAACTTTTAGAAGGAAATACAACCTCCCAGGGCAGAGTGAGGTGAAGGGTATTTGCTAAATATGACCCCCATGCCCTCCCCTAACAAAAAAGCACAAATCGTAAAAGAAAGGTGACTTTTTAGGGCACTTCCATAAATAATGATAAAATAGCTATAATAATAATAATTACCATTCATCATTTACTCACAATACACAGGGACTAGGCTGAGTACCCTAATCCTTATACCCACCTAGGGAAGTGTCACTAACCGCATTTTACAGATGTGCAAACTAGGACTCAAAAGAAGTTGTGCCCAAGGTCACGATGTACCCGTGAACACCCAAACCAAGTTCAATCCCAGATCTATCAGACTCTAGCTCCTGGTCTTTTGTCTCTAACCCTTACTGTCTGTCTGACACTTTATAGTAAAGTTAACAATACCAGTTGGGTGTGTTGGCGGTGAGATATACCCATCTAAATAACCCTAATACAAACAAGTGTTAGGATTTACATGCCTCTCCCCCAGCTATTCATATCAGATATTCAATAGGTGCTTTAAAAATAGGACATTCTTCCTATCACCCTGGGAAGACAAAATAGCTGGTGTGTGATTAAGAATAAGAAACCGAAATTGTGGGACAGATGGAATTTGCCAGACGCACCCACCCACAAACAAGCCGCTGACACTATAGCTATGGCGTTAATTCTGTAGCCAGGCTTTAGCTGGAGGGACCACGATGGGGTGAGATTTGGCACGTTTTTTGCGCAGTGAAAGAGATGAAAAGAGATTTAGGGGTATAAAAGGAAAGCAGCTCTGGGAAACTTTTCACTATTTAATTAGTAAATGTCAAATGGTATACAAAATTTACAGCTCTCTTGACTTAGTACGTGACTTTGATTACAGCTAAGGAAAATGAATATTTTGTACAGTTTCTGGCTTTTACTTACAGAGTGTTAAAAATTACCTTAAAAAATAAATTGTCGGGAATTCCCTGGCAGTCCAGTGGTTAGAAATCTGCACTGTCACTGCCAGGGCCCAGGCTCGATCCCTGGTCGGGGAACTAAAACCCCACAAGCTGCGTGGCACAGCCAAAAACAACAACAACAAAAAAGTGTCTAAAGGGAAAATGAAGTCCACTCCCTCCCACCCCCAACTATTGTTAACAGTTTGTGGTGAATCCTTCCAGACAATTTTTATATGCATATAAAATCACTTAAAAATACACTTACTAAATGCAATGTGGTATCCTGGATTGGATCCTGGAACAGAAAAAAAGACATTAGTGGGAAAACTGGTAGTATCCAAATAAAGTCTGGAGTTTGGTTAATATTAAGGTATCAATGTTAATTTCTCAGTTTTGACAAATGTATTGTGGTTGTATAAGATTCTTGTTAATATTAGGAGAGGGGCTTCCCTGGTGGTGCAGTAGTTGAGAGTCCGCCTGCCGATGCAGGGGACGTGGGTTCGTGCCCCGGTCCGGGAAGATCCCACATACCGCGGAGCGGCTGGGCCCATGAGCCATGGCCGCTGAGCCTGCGCGTCCGGAGCCTGTGCTCCACAACGGGAGAGACCACAACAGTGAGAGGCCTGCGTACCGCGAAAAAAAAATATATATATATATATATTAGGGGAAAACTAGGTGAAGAATTTATAGGAACTCTGTGTACTATTTGGGCAATTTTTCTGTAAACCTAAAATTATTCCAAAAGAAAAAGGTTATTTTAAAAATGCACTTAAAATGGGGGTCATAAAAAAAAAAAAAAAAAAATGGGGGTCATATTCTACACTGTTCTGCAACCTGCTTTTTCTCATAAGAAGCAGAGGACATCTTTAATGCTGAAAAATCACTTCATTCTTTCTGATGGCTGAATAGAACCATATATGGAGGTACCACAGTTTATCCAACTAAAGTCCTCGTGCTGATCATGTAGACGATTGCAATTTGTTTTTTCACTGCTACAAACTAGAACTTCCTTGTCCATCTACCTTTCCATTCCTGCATCGATCTTTCTGTAAGATCAATT
>NW_006796716.1:2980256-2989152 GCF_000442215.2 Lipotes vexillifer | reverse complement strand
TTCCTGCTTCGATATTTCTGTAAGATCAATTCTTAGAAGTGGATTTGTGGATCAAAAAGTATCTGTGTTGGGACTTCCCTGGCAGTCCAGTGGTTAAGACTCCTCGTTTCCAATGCAGGGGGTGCAGGTTAGATCCCTGGTCAAGGAACTAAGATCCCATATGCCACGTGGTGTGGCCAAAAAAAAAAAAAAAAAGGTATGTGTGTTGACACTTTTCATAGCTACCGCTATCGAACCCAGCAACCTTCTGTGGATATGCCTGTGTCTCCTCCACACCTCAGACTTCTTACCCCTGAGGTCCACACTAAACCAGCAAGGAGGGGGGACTATGATCCATGTTCTATTCCTCATCCAGCAGGTCCTGTGTGGGGCACATTCTCTGCCAGCTCTGGGTATGGCTGCGTTGCCGACACTGAGATATTAGGTCAAAGGCTTTATACTGTCTGCCTTTCTCAGTGGTCATGTTACCCAGACTATGTTCCTTGAACCAGAAGCAAAAGACTGAACACTTTCCAAGAGGCTGTGTGTGCTTGACTGACTGGTGTTTAGACCACCTACTCACCTTCTACGATCAGGGGGGTGGTACTGGAGTTACAGGACCATCAGACTTTTCAAACAGGATCATGAGAGTGGAGAGTGATGGGAGGACTGCTGATTTGGAGAGGGTGATCAGGAAAGGACGTTCCCAAGGGAGGTACATTTGAGCAGAGGCTTGAATGAGGTGAGGGAGTGAGTCATGCAGATATCTGGGGGGAGACAGCTCCAGGCCAAGGGCAAGTGTAAAGGCCCTGAGGCAGGAGCAGGTTTGGTATGTTCCAAGAATGGCAAGGAGACTGGAGGGGCTGAAGCCTAACGAATGAAGGAGGAAGTGGTAGGAGGTGAGCTCAGAAAGACCAATTCATGAAGGACCTTGTGAGATTTTAGATCATATTCTAATGGGAAGTCATTCAAGTAGGAGAATACTGGATGTGATTTACCTTTCAAAAGGTTACCTAGTCACTATGCGGATAATACATTTAGAGGGGCAAGCATGGAAGCAATTAGGCTACTGCAGTGGTCCAGGCAAGATATGATGGTAGCATGTATCAGAGCAGAGTTACCCAACCCCAGAACTATTGACATTTTAGGCCAAATAATTCTTCATTGTGGAGGCCTGTCCTTTGCCTCATAGGATGTTTAGAAGCATCTACACAGTTGTGACAACCAAAAACATGTCTAGAAGTTGCCACATGCCCCCTAGAGGGCGAAATCATTCTGGTTGAGACTTGTATTCATATTGTATTAGAGTGACTTGGAGAAGGTAAGAACAGGTTGAGCTCCAGATATATTTTGAAGGTAGGGCTGGAAAGATTTGCTGATGGAATGGATGCTGATGGTACGATGCAAGAAAAAGAAGAATCAAGGATGACTTCAATGAATAAATAAAATGTGGCCCATCCATACAATGGAATGATTCAGCTTTAAAAGGACGAAAATTCTGGACTTCCCTGGAGGTCCAGTGGCTAAGAATCCGTGCTTCCACTGCAGGGGACACAGGCTCGATCCCTGGTCAGGGAACTAAGATCCTGCATGCCTCATGGTGCGGCCAAAAAAAAAAGCATGAAAAAGGAAGGCAGTTCTGACACAAGCTACAACATGGATGCTGAGTGAAATAATCCAGTCACAAAAAGACAAATACTGTATGATTCCACTTATACGAGGCACCTAGAGTAGTCACATTCACAGGCCCTAAAAAAGTAAAATGGTGGGTACCAGGGGCTGGGGGAGGGGGAATGGGGAGTTATTATTTAATGGGGACAGAGTTTTACTTTGGGGAGATAAAAAGTTCTGGAAATCTGTTTCACAATAATGTTAATATAATTAACACTGCTGAACAGTAGACTTAAGAACTGGTTAAGATGGTCAATTTTCTGTTAAATGTATTTTGCCACTTAAAAATAAAATAAGATAACTTTTAAAAATATTTATTTATGTATTTGGCTGTGTCAGGTCTTAGTTGTGGCATGTGGGATCTCTAGTTGCGGCATGTGGGATCTAGTTCCCTGACCAGGGATCGAAACCGGGCCCCCTGAATTGGGAACACGCTATTGGACCACCAGAGAAGTCACAATAAAATAATTTTAAATATTGCATAAGAAAAAAAATGCAGTTTTTGTCCAGGAGGGTCTGCTTGATTCTCAGAATGTGACAGCTGCTGCCAGAAGTTTCCTCTGGGCCATTGGTTTCCCAATACAAGGCACATCCCTTGGAAGGCTTCTGCCTTGGCAGCCCTTAGGCCTTAGGCTGCTTCTGAAAGAAAGTGCTGGACAAACATAATGGTCCCCAGTTCTGGTCATACCAAACGCTCCCTCAACACCTGTGCTTCCCCAAACATGCTCCCTGCCGTTGTCTACAAGAAGGTCAAAGAATGAAGTTTCAGTGACTCTAGGGGGAAATATTGGGCACTTCTCTTCTATGCTCTAATTTCACTTTTGCATGTTCTGTGGGAACTGCATTTTGTCATAGCACAAATGTATCTCACAATGAGACTTTCATTTCCCAACAATGGGTTGCAATGGATTCCTACTTCAGCCATCCTGCATAGATAAACACACCAAAAGCAACCTAAATGTCCATCAGCAGAGGAATGGATAAAGAAGGTGTGGTACATATATAATGGACTATTACTCAGCCATAAAAAGAATGAAATAATGCCATTTGCAGCAACATGGATGGACCTAGAGATTGGCATACTGAGTGAAGAAAATCAGACTGAGAGAGACAAATATCATATGATATTACTTATATGTGGAATCTAAAAAAATGGTACAAATGAACCTATTTACAAAACAGAAGTAGAGTCACAGATGTAGAAAACAAATTTATGGTTACCAGGGGGTAAGAGGGGGAAGGGATAAACTGGGAGATTGGGATTGGGAGAGTGGAATATATACATTACCATATATAAAATAGATAACTAATAAGGACCTACTGTATAGCACAGGGAACTCTACTCAATACTCTATAATGGCCTATATGGGAAAAGAATCTAAAAAAAGAGTGGATACAGGTATATGTATAACTGATTCACTTTGCTGTACACCTGAAACAAATACAACATTGTAAATCAACTATACTCCAAAAAAAACTTTTAAAAAAGAAAAGAAAGAAGAAAGAAAAAAACCCCAAAAACAAAACACACACACCAAGAAAGAATAGTGATGTGGGCACTACTCAGATTTAGTGTAACAGATTTCCTGTGAACAGGGGAGACTGTTAGAAATGCATTAGGGGAATTCCCCGACAGTCCAGTGGTTAAGACTCTGCTTTCACTGCAGAGAGCCTGGGTTCAATCTCTGGTCAAGAAACTAAGATCCGATTCCACAAGCTGCACAGCACAGCCAAAAAAAGAAAAAGAAAGAAAGAAAAAAAAAGTGCTTTAGGATATCTTTTCATAACTAACCTAAACAGAGTCATTAAAACTTTTGGGTGTCACCATCCTCCTAGGGGGCTGAAGAGCAGAAAAGGTACTCCACTCAGGAAAGACATTCCAGAATGTGGGGACCCAGTGGGATTACACTCACACACCACACACCAGATTTTCCTACTATCCAGCCAAGCCCGGCTCCTTCCAAAGGATCTTTGAGAAGATAAAACAGTGAATCAACCCCTGGGCACCTGCAGTTTCTCACACCAGGGAAAACTACTTGTCAGAATCCATTTTCATACCCCAAGCTGATGATTTCAAGAAATACTAAAAATTTTTTGCTTTTATTTTGCAATGTTAGTCTGTTTCGCTTTTGTAAGTCAGCTAAGACTTTTTTAAAAATGTTTTATTTTGAAATACTAATTATAGATTTACAGGAGGTTGCAAAGAAATGTATAAGGAGGTCCCGTGTACCCTTAGCTCAGTTTCTCCTGATGAATACGTCTTACATAACTGTAGTACAATATCAAAGCCATGAATGTGACATTTATATGATGTGTGTGTATAGTTCTGTCATGTTATCATATGTGTAGACGTCTGTTACCATCATGGCCATCAAGATACAGAACAATTCTGTCATCACAAAGATCTCTCTCGGGCTATTCCTTCACACCCACTCCTCTCCCCTACACAATCCCTAAACTCTGGGCATCACTAATCTGTTTTCCACCGCTATAATTTTGTCATTTCAAGGATATTATATAAATGGAATCATAGCGTGTGTGACCTTTTGAGATCAGCTTTTTTTTTCACACAGTAAAATGCCCTTGAAATTCACTGAAGTTCTTGCATGTATCAATAGTTTGTTCCTTTTTATTGCTGAGAAGTTTCCATGGTGTGACTGTACTATGGCTTGTTTAACCCTTTACCTAATGTAGGACATTCTGATTGTCTCCAATTTCAGGCTATTACAAATAAAGCTTCTGTGAACATTCTTGTGTAGGTTTTTGTGCAGACATAGGTTTTCATTTCTCTGGAATAAATGCCCAGGAATATAATTGCTGGGTTGTATGGTAAGTGTATGTTTAGGGGTTCTTTGTGTGTTTGTTTGTTGTCTTTTTTGTTTTGTTTTTTTGCCGCACCACACAGCTTGCAGGATCTTAGCTCCCAGAGCAGGGATTGAACCCGCGCCCTCAGCAGTGAAAGTGTGGAGTCCTAACCCCTGAACCTCCAGGGAATTCCCTGTTTAGTTTTGTTTGTTTGTCTGTTTGTTTTGGCTGCATTGGGTCTTCATTGCTGCACGTGGGCTTTCTCTAGTTGCGACCAGTGGGGGCTACTCTTCGTTATGGTCTGCGGGCTCTAGGCATGTGGGCTTCAGTAGTTGGGGCGCGAGGGCTCAGTAGTCGTGGCTCACGGGCTTAGTGGTTCCATGGCACGTAGGATCTTCCTGGACCAGGGCTCAAACCCTTGTCCCCTGCCTTGGCAGGCGGATTCTTAACCATTGTGCCACCAGGGAAGTCCACCTGTTTAGTTTTTTTTTGTTTTTTTGCGGTACGCGGGCCTCTCACTGTTGTGGCCTCTCCCGCCACAGAGCACAGGCTCCGGACGCGCAGGCTCAGCGGCCATGGCTCATGGGCCCAGCGGCTCTGCGGCATGTGGGATGCTCCCGGACCGGGAAATGAACCCCCGTCCCCTGCATCAGCAGGCGGACTCTCAACCGCTGCGCCACCAGGGAAGCCCCCCACCTGTTTAGTTTTTAAAGAAACTGTTAAACTATTTTCCAGAGTGGCTGGATCATTTTATATTCCCACCAGCAATGTATGAGGGATCCAGTTTCTCCACATCCTTGTTAGCATTTGGTACTGTCACTATTTTTATTTTAGCCATTCTGATAGTTGTGTGGCGATAGCTTATCCTGGGCTTAATTTTCATCTTCCTAATGGCTAGTGATGTTGAACATTTTTTCACGTGCTCATTGCCATCCGTATATCCTCTCTGGTGAAATGTCTCTTCGTGGCTTGCCCATTGTCCAGTTGGAGTGTTTGGTTTTTTTAATGTTGAGTTTTGAGAGTTCTTTATATATTCTAGATAGGAATATATCAATATCTATTCATATAAGTGGTATATCCATACAGTGGAATATTACTGAGCTATAAAAAGGAATAAAGTACAGATACATGCTACAATATGGATGAACTCTTAAAACTATTCTAAGTGAAAGGAGCAAAAGGCCACATATTGTAGGATTCCACTTATAGGAAATGTCCAGAATGGGAAAATCCATAGGGACAGAAAGTAGATTAGTGGTTGCCAAGGGCTGGAGGGAGGGGGAAAAGGAATTGACTGCTAATGGGTATAGGTTTCGTTGGGGATAGTGAATATGTTCTGGAATTACGTAATGGTGATGGATGTATAACTCTGTGAATATACTCAAAAGCAACAAATTGTATACCCAGAGCTTATTCAAAGTCTCCTAGAGAGGTAGAATGGATGGAGAAAAAGGCTAGGACTGAGACTAGGGCTCTGGTCCACTTGCCAGTCATACTTTGCAATGGGCAAGTGACTGGATCTGGCCACTGAGACTTGAGTGGGTTTCTCTTCTGGGTTTTCTGGTAAAGACTTCTTAGCCTTTAAAATAGGACACAAGGTGGGGGTGTTTCCTCTTTTCTGGCTCTGAACATTGTCATATGCATGAGCTACTCAGAATTGAGGCCACCATGTTGAGTCATGAGGGAAACCAGCCAAAAGAAGGAGCCAACTTGCTGAAGATAGCAGAGTAGACCTGGGTGTCTGATGATGTCACTCCACTGAATTAACCAATCCTGAAATGGCCTTACCTCTGGACTTCTTTTTCTGTTTTTAATATTTATTTATTTGGTTACACTGGGTCTCAGCTGTGGCACGCAGGATCTTCATTGCGGTGTGCAGGATCTTTTAGTTGTGGCATGCAAACTCTTAGTTGCGACATGTGGGATATAGTTCCCTGACCAGGGATCGAACCCGGGCCCGCTGCATTGGGAAAGCAGAGTCCTAGCCACTGGACCACCAGGGAAGTCCCTGGACTCCTTATTAAGTGAGATAAAAACTCCTCTTTATGAGTGACTTTGATTTGCATTTTCCATTACTTGCAGCCAAAAACACTGTAACTGATAGAGTATCAAACACTTTTGAGGGAATTCTACTCAATATTTTGTAATAACCTATAATGGAAAAGAATCTGAAAATATATATATATATTCATATATATATCTGAATCACTTTTCTGTACACCTGAAACTAACACAACAATTGTAAATCAACTATATTTCAATTTAAAAATAACCCAACATTTCTTTCTTTCTTTCTTTCTTTCTTTCTTTCTTCTTTCTCTTTTCTCTGTGTTGGGTCTTCGTTGCTGCGCGTGGGATTTCTCTAGTTGCGGCGAACGGGGGCTACTCTTTGTTGTGGCGCGCAGGCTTCTCATTGCGGTGGCTTCTCTTGTTGCAGAGCACGGGCTCTAAGTGCGCGGGCTTCGGTAGTTGCGACATGTGCACCCAGTAGCTGTGTCACGTGGGCTCAGGAGTTGTGGTTCACGGGCTCTAGAGCGCAGGCTCAGTAGTTGTGGCGCACAGGCTTAGTTGCTCCACGGCATGTGGGATCTTCCCGGACCAGGGCTCGACCCCGTGGCTTCTGCATTGGCAGGCGGATTCTTAACCACTGCGCCACCAGGGAAGTCCAACCCAACAACATTTCTGAGATATCAAGTAACACAAGGACTATGGCAGAAACTGTAATTGTTCCCTGGTACTTTCTGTCCCTTCTTACATAGTAATAGAATTCTTAGCTGGGCTATGGCTGTGAGAAGATGTTCCAGCCATAAGAGAGCAGAAGGGATGTGGTTGTACCCCTTAAGGGAAGGAACATGCCTTCCGTGTGTCTTTTCTTTCTCTTTTCATTGGCTGTTATGGACTGAATGTGTCCCTCCAAAATTCATGTTAGAGCCCTAACCCCTAATGTGAGTATATATGAAAATAGGGCCTTTAGGAGTTAAGATTAAATGAGGTCATAAGAGTGGGGCCCTGATCTGATAGGATTAGTATCCTTATAAGAAGAGATACCAGAGAGCTCTCTGAGATCCATGTGAGGACACAGTGAGAAGGCAGCTCTCTGCAAGCCAGAAAGAGGGCTCTCACTAGGAGCCAAACCTTGCCAGAACCTTGATCTTGGACTTTCCAGCCTCCAGAACTGTGAGAAAATAAATTTCTATTGTTTGAGCCACACAGTCTGTGGTATTTTGTTATGGCAGCCAAGCTGACTGATACATTGGCTGAAATAAAATCATGATGGCGGAGGATGAAAAAATCATCTTGGACCATGAGAAGGAAGCCTTGTTGAGGGTGGCAGAGGAAGAAGAAAGAAGGAATCTGGATCCTTCACAATCGTGAGCTCTAGATCTCCTGCCAGCACTTATAGGTGAGAGATAAAAATAAATTTGGATATTGTTTAAGCCTCTGTTATTTTCTGGTAGGTTATACTACTGTTCAGCATATGTTCACTCTCTCCTCCTCCCCACTTTTGGGAGAGGCATACTTCCCCTGCCTCATTGATAGATAACAGGCTTGGCCATATGACTTGCTGTAGACAATGGAACATGCATGAGCAGATGGGATGTGTGTCGTGACCCAGCACAAGCTTTCAATGTGCTTGCTTGGTCTTTGGGGTTTCTGCCTTCATCTCCAGGAGGAGCATGCCCCAGGTAACCACTGCTCCTTTAGCTTGGGTCCTGGAACGAGGCACACACAGTGCCGACCTGAACCCAACCCACAGCCTGAAACAGAGCCTTCACAGCCAACGTGCAGAACCATGGGAGAAAAGTAAATGTTTGTTGTAAGCCATTGCAATCGGGGGGGTTGTTTGTTATGCACTCTAACCCAGGAAAAACTGATGAATACAGTTTCAGAGCTCATCTTATAACTAAAACAAGGAATGAAAAAATTGTCCCTTGAATCTCATGATGTGCAGGTCACCATTGACCTGAGGAAGGGTTGTCTCAGTGACTAAGTGCTAAGGACCAAAAGCAGATTGGGTAGTGAGTGAGAGGAAAGGAAATAAAGGTGGATGAGCAGAGAGCTCTTTGGGGAAGTTAGGCTGTGATAGGGAGGAGAGGGGTAGGGCAGCAGCCCGAGTGGGGCGTGGAGGCCAGTGACAGCCATGCAGATGGTCTGCTCAGATCTCCCTCCGAGAAAGGAGCTGATGAGTTGTGAGGAAGGTAGTCAGCTGACAGCCTCCATTTGTAGCAGCTTCGGGATCTACTGCAGCCTTTGAGCCAAGGGCACACTCTTCCAGGGCATCCCCAGCTAGTGACAAAGCATGGTAGGGAGGGACTTCCCTGATGGTCCAGTGGTTAAGACTCCCCACTTCCACTGCAGGGTGTGGGTTTTCGATCCCTGGTCAGGAAACTAAGATCCCACGTGCCGTGCAGCATGGCCAAAAAATAAAGCGTGTAGGCAT
>NW_006796716.1:2970906-2980240 GCF_000442215.2 Lipotes vexillifer | reverse complement strand
GTGTAGGGATACTAGGGCTGGGCCATTTCTACCCTGAAGACCCAACCGACATAGGTTGAAAGGGTTTTCTGTTGTTTGCTTTAAATGACAGAAACCAGTTTGCTTAGAAGCCCCATGGGAAGAGTCCAGTTGGGAAAGAACAGCTGAACACGGGAGAGAGAAGACCCGCAGATGGAGAGAGGGAGGTCCCCGAGAAGGTAGAAGGAGATGGGGTCTGGACTGCGGGGGAGCAGTTCCTCAGGCCCAGGGAAGAGAGGAGGGCTGAGTGCGGACATGTGAAGGGTGTAGGTTTGGGAGCAAGGTGATGGCAGACCTCCCATCAGAGAATTTTCTTTTTCTGAGAAGTAGGAAGCAAGATCAGGCTCCAGAGTCAGGGAACTAAGTCCTTCGAGGTTGTACAGGCTATGTCTCCATTTTCCTCTCGTGGTCTCAGTTTTCCCATCCGCACAATAAGCAGCTTGGGTTAGACCCCTGATCCCCAAACTTGTTTGAGCCTCAGTAGATTTTCAAAAAATACACTTTTGGGGGGAATCCCATCCCTCAACTGCTGGATCGGAATCTCTGGGGCAAAAGTGGTAGGGGCAGGAATCTGTTTATATTTTTAAGTGCACCCAGGGGTGATGTGAATGCACACCCAGGTTTGGGAGCCACCCTGTGGAGTCTCTAAGGACCCCTTCAGCTCTGAGAGTTTGTGGTTCCAGCCAGAAGGTGCAGAATTCCAGCACAACATTTGACTGAAGCTATAAACTACAGAGTAAACCACACGCCACTACCTGTCATCTATAACTACAAAGGTGCCTAAGTCCCAAAGGTACCGGAACTTAAGAGGAACCACAATAAGGCAAAATATTAACAGCAAAATCAGAGGTCCTGCCTACATGGGAAGCCTCCTTCATGTACTGTGGCCTCTGCTACCAGGTTTCCAAACCCCCAGGTGGGATGGGTTTGGACATGGTCAAGGGGGAGTCCCAGGCAACAGAACTAAGGGTTGAATCAGGGCTGTCGCAGGAGAGACAGGGATGCTTTTGGCTGCCCTGCCAAGGGGTGGAGGCCTATCCAGGCCTTTCTGAAACCTGAACCCTGGGGTGGGGGAAGGGGGAGGAGGGGCTGCCTGGCCCTGAGAGTCCACTCCTGCCCCCCAACCCCAGAGCTCCTCCTCTGCCCGGTGCCCCTTCTGGGGGCTGCTCCAGACACTGCAGGCCACCTTCACTCTCCCTTTGCCTCCCTCTGCCCCTAAGGTCGGGTGGGGACAGGCTGGGACCACCAGCCAGCTCCATGGACGGGGGACTTTGCCTCTGCTCACCTCCCAGCTTTGGAAAGAAAAGAAGAAAGGTCTGTGTTGATTTGCATCTGGGGGATCCTTCCCAGTCCTAAACTTCTGGAGGCAGAAAAAGTGATTTGATCTCAGACTGACTATAGAAGAAGGAACAGAAAGAGCCTAGAACCTTCACCCAGGTATGAATTCTTCCCTTTTGCTGGCGTGTGTGAGTGTGAGTGTGTGTGACTAGTTTTCCACTGGACAGATGTGGAGTTGTCCTTAATGATTTCCGGGGCCCCTTCTGACTGCTTCAGTGCTGTGATTCTGCAGCTTTAACCTTCATTCAGTCTCCTTAGTACCCACGCTGTGCCAGGTGCTACCATTGGGTAAGCCCTGGTCCCTGCTCTCGAGGGTCCCCAGTCCAAACGGGGAAACAGTAATCATAATAACAGCTACCACACTTACGGTGGGCCAGGCTCTGGGCTAAACTTTTTACAAACTTTATCTCATGTATCCTAGCAAGAACTGTAAGAGGTAAGTGTATTACTAGCCCCATTTTACAGGTGAGGACAGCGAGGCGTGGCAAGATGAGCTCACACAGCTAGTAAGTAGATGGTGGAGCGGATGCTTGTGACCACTGTGTATGCTGCCTGCCCTGAACAGTGAAGAAACAGTTCAGGGCAACAGGTGCACCTGCTACAGGGTAGGGATGGAGCCACAATCCACAAGGGCAGGGAACGGTTAAGCCTCATTTTGACCAAGGTTCCCAGGGTGTAAGGCGGGAGCAGTTTTGGGGACCAAGCTAGGAGCTAGAGATAAGACAGGTTCCACAGGGCCCACTGAGAGCTCTAGGGTCAGCCAGGACTTGAGATCAGTGGCGGTCAGGATCTGGTGTCCTCCTCCCTCACTCCTGGGCCACGGTGGCAGGGGATAGAGCGGGGGTACTTCAGAATTCCCAGCCAGGTTCCCTGGGAGCTGTGTGTCCCCATACTCACAGAGCAGGGGCTTCCCTGACCTGGGGGGCCAGTGTTCCAACAGACTGAGAGATGGGTGGCCCCAAGGCCTGGGAGGCAGGGGAAGACCCAGATCACAGTGGATTCCCCTCAGTAAAGATTGGACCATGGTTCCCCCCTCCTCACAGCTCTCGACTCCCATCTCCCAGCTGTCCCCAAGAGGACAAAAGCTGATTATTCCACTGGGGGCTGTACTGGGCCCCATGAATGGAGTATTGAAAACCCCGTGTCCACATCCAGATAGGTTTTCATCCTCTTCCCAAGCAGACTGTTTGTATGCCAGGATGGAAGCAAAGCCAGGGAAAGATGCGGGGGTGGGGGGAGGCGGGTGCGTTCCGGCTTAGAGGGGCACCCATGTCCCCCGGGAACCTGGGTCTCAGTATGTCCCAAACAGAACCATCTTCTAAACCAGCCGCCAACCATCCAATCATAGTCCACACACTGGGATGCTGGTTACATGGTGTGAATGTTTACTGAGCTCTGCACTTACGATTTATGCACTTTTTGGTTTGTAAACCTCAATCCAAAATTAAAAAAAAAATCCCAAATGGCATTTACTCTCCCAGCCCTATACCATTTTTGCATATTTGTGACTCGTGGGAACCATATTTCCTTGATGTTTTTTCTTTTTTTAATTTTTATTTATTTTAGCTGTGTGGGGTCTTAGTTGCGGCACGCGGGATCTTCGTTGTGGCATGCATGCGGGATCTAGTTCCTTGACCAGGGATCAAACCCGGGTCCCCTGCATTGGGAGTGCAGGGTCTTACCCACTGGACCACCAGGAAAGTCCCTGATGTTTTTTCTTTAAATTAACTTTTTTTTTTTTTTTCTGATTTCAATTAACTTTAGGGAATTCCCTGGTGGTCCAGTGGTTAGGACTCAGCGCTTTCACTGCCATGGGCCTGGGTTCAATCCGTGGTCAGGGAACTAAGATCCCGCAAGCTGCGGTGCAGCCAAAAAAACAAAATTAAATAAATTAAATTAACTTCAAAGGGAAACTTTATGTTGTTCCAGATAAATGAAAAGCCAGAATCCTTTGCCATAAATAGAAGGCAGTGCAAAAGAAAAAATAAATGAAAATGAAACAGTAAGTGTCATCTATCTCCCCCGAAAATGATGTGGGTTGCCCCCAGTGGCACAAACACCCTGCTTTGGGATGTGCTGCCCTGGAGGAAAAACTCTGAGCCTTTGACACAGCCAGGCAGACCTGTCTCGGTTTGGGATCAGACAACCCTCCCACCCCTTGCTTTCATACACCCTCTGCTCCAGCCAGACCTAACTCCTCATGAGGAGTTTCCATCTGTGTTTCTGTCCTCATCCTCCAGCTGCTGCCTCCACTCAGAATACGAAACCCAAGTGGAAATGTCACGCCCCCACCCCTCACCGAAGCTCTACCTGGGCCCTTCCAGCTGGAAGAAGTGAAGGGGAACCTTTAATTCCAGAAGTTCCAGCTGTGACTTCTCCACCACCCCTTAATGGGACCCTTGGAAAGGCCATCCACTGGCTGGATGCATAAGGACACAGAGATGCAAATTGGTCCCCAGCCTGATGAGAAGAGCAGGGGATGGAGGCCGGGACACAGGAATGCTGCCCCTTCCCCCCTCACCCCTGTCCTGTCCTTCCTCCTCCTCTTGCCACTGGGTGAGTGCCCCCCTCCCCCCATTTCCCCTTTCTGGCTCTGAGTTTTCCCAGTTGTAAAATTACGGTGGGAGGTGGCCTGTAAAGGAGGTGGTTCCCAACATTCACTCCAGCTCTGACATTTGCCCAGGTCTGATGAAAGCTAAGGTCTGAGTTGGGGGAGTGGAAGGCTCAGTGCTAAAGGTGAGGGCTCAATGTACACAGAGTATGGGCAGTTAGGATATTGGAAACAGGCAAGGAGGGAAAGGGCATGGGCTCACCAATGGCTGTTGGAAAGCCAACTGGTGGAATAGATGCAATCAAACGGCCTAGGGACTATCCTAACTTAGGAAAGAAGAAACTGACTCTTAGTTGCTTCATCTGTAAAATGGGTACACTAGTACATGCCTCAGAGGTTGTAAGGATTCTTTCTCTGAGCTAAGGTATGTGGCTGTGTCTGAGAACTCTGTGCACAAACGAGGGGCTATTATGGGTATTCAATTTCCCATGCTAGGCCAGTTTCCCTCTCAGTCCACGTGCTCAGAACTGTATGGTGAAGGAGAGCGTGGCTGTCTGGGTTAGAGTTCCAGCTCTACCTTTTATTTGCGGAATGGCCTTGAGCAAGTTACCTAACTTCAGTAAACCTGAAGTTTCCCCTTCTGCAAAATCCAAGCTGCCTCCTAAGTTGTGCTAATGAGTAAGTGAGTCAGGCCGCATAAAGCAATGAGCACAGTGCCTGACATACACACAAGTGAGAGCCCAAGCAGAAGGACTTATACAGGTAAATCTTTGGGGGGGAAATCAGAATGAATCCTAAAGGTAATTTACACACTTAAGGCAGAGCTACTGAGCACCTGGGGAGTAGCAGGCTCTGGGCAGGGGGCTCTGGGGGAGACCGATGAGACAGACATGGCCACATCACCGGGCAGAAGGCCTGGAAAAGGGTATGTATACGGTGCCCAGGTATTCAGAGGAAGAGGAGAGCACTTCTAGCTGAGAGTTCCAGGAAGGCTTCCCATAGGAGGCGGCTCGATCTGCAGGGCTGTAATGAGCTGGGCTAGCAGAGGAGACTTCAGGGTTAAAGACCTGGAGACAAGACTGATGGGAGATTAAGAAGTAAGCAGAAGCTGATCAGAAGATCCTAGAAGACTTTGTAGAGAAAGCTTAGGTTCTGGGACTCCTGCAGGAAAAGGGGAGTCTTTGAGGTATTCAGCAGTGGAGTGGGATAAGCTGAGCTGATCTGTGTCTCAGGCAGATCTCTCTGGGGCGGCCCATGGACCAATGGGTGAGGGATGAAGCAAGGAAACCAACTGGGGCAGTCAGGGGCTTTGGAAAAGCAGGGGTAGTGAAGAGGAGGGGGATGATGGTGGGGACCATGGGGGAAGCGGGGGGCTGTGTTCCCAGGGCCAGGCAGCCAAGGGAGGGGGCTGAGGGGGCCAATGCTCTTCCTCACTCTGTTCCAGCCAGCGCCCTACAGCCCACCTCACTGCCCTTTCCAGGTAGGTGCCCCTGCCCCTCCCCCCAGCCTCCCCCCCCCCCGCCAAGAGAGTGTGGAGATGGAGAGAGGGCTGGCCATCTGGGAAGGGTGGCTTCACAGGAATCTGGGCGTTAATAAATCTGGGTGTTGTTTTGTTTTCCACCGCTAACTCACAGATTGACTTTTGGCACGTGGCCCCCCACCCCGCTCCCAAGGTACTCAGATGCTCAGACAGAAGACCCAGGGAATAATGACTAACCAGCCTCCATTATTCTAGAGGCCCCCAAAGGGATTGCTCTAGTCTCCCCATTTTACAGAAAGGGAGAAATAAGTCCCAGGAGGGCCTGATCCCAAGGCCCCCACAGTTTCAGGGCAAGGCGGAGGCACCCTCTAGGTTGGGCCCACTGATCCCCCCGTGCCAGCTTAACCCGCTCCACAGAGCTGAGGCTGGTGGGGGGCCCGAGCCGCTGCCGGGGACGCCTGGAGGTCCTGCACGGCGGCTCCTGGGGCAGCGTCTGCGACGACGACTGGGACGTGGTGGACGCCAATGTGGTGTGTCGTCAGCTGGGCTGCGGCCTGGCTCTGCCCGTGCCGCGGCCCCTCGCCTTCGGCCAGGGCCGCGGCCCCATCCTGCTGGACAACGTGGAGTGCCGTGGGCAGGAAGCTGCGCTGAGCGAGTGTGGCAGCCGAGGCTGGGGCGTCCACAACTGCTTTCACTACGAGGACGTGGCTGTCCTGTGTGACGGTGAGCAGGACAGTCTGTGACCCGGAAGGGCAGACAGGCTGGCAGGCAGCAGGGCTTCCCAGCGGTAAGAATGTTCCAAAGAAGACCAAGCCAGCAGCTGCAGTGCATGGTGCTGGGGAAGGGCCCCAGCCCGGCTGTCAGAGCCTGGGCGCCAGCAGTGCTCTGGCTCATGGTGTGCCCTCTGCTGAAAACCAGCATTACTGCTTCCATGGAGGGCCTTGATTATTCCAGCAGAGCCCCCTTCCCATTTTTAAAACCAGACAATTGGGGTCAACACTGGCGGTGAGGCCCGCTTGGTGTAGAGCTGCAACAAATCTCTGAGAGGCTTTGACCTTGAGAGCAGTAGTTCTGGTTTTCAAGAAAACCAGCTGGAGGGCTCATTAAAACACAGATGGTGGCCCCATGCCAGAGTTTCTGATCCTGCAGGTCTGGGGTGGAGCCTGAGAATTTGCATTTCTACCAAGTTCTCAAGTGATGTGATGCTGCTTTAAGAACTAAAAGAACTGAGAACTAAAGGAAATCCTCTAAAGCTACTGCTTTCAGGACTCAGGTGGCCCTTTCTCCTCTCATACCCCAGATTTCCTAGTTTTGACCCTTTGTGTGGCCAGAGGCCCTGGGGGCAGGTACCTTAGGGGTCCGTGCCCTGCCCCTCGCATACCTGTGTTTGTGAGGATGGAACAGAAAACTCCATATTCTCCCCCCTTCCACCCTGCTTCTTTCCCAGAATTCTTGCCCACGCAGCCCCCAACAAGGGAAGTGTTAACCAGTAGGGCACCCCCTACAACTCCCCAGAATGGAAAAGGTAAGTAAAGGCAATGTGGGGGACCACCTGGGTCTTAGGAGAGGGATCCAGGGAGGAATATCCCAAACCCTACCCTAGGCAGTGGGAAGTGAGGGATTACTGATGGGTGAGTTTGGTCATTCCTTCATCCCGCCCTGCCCCTGTACCCCCTCAGGCCACTCACCATCTGGGCAGGGAAAGAAGATTCGTTCTAGTGGGATGATAAAAATAGTCAGCACAAGGTTGGAGAAAATAAGAGAGGTGGGGGCTGAAGCTTAATCTAATGGGAGAGTCCGATATTCACAGAAATGCTGATAATGATGTAGAACAACAAAATGAAAAGTTCCCTTAAAGAAAGACAGATAAAAAGGCAAGAAAATCCGGAGGAGGAAGAGGATCCCAGTCATCAGAAATCAGGGAGGGTTTCCTGGAGGAAGAGTTGTTGGTGCTGTACCTGGAAAGATGAGAAGGCTTTCATTGCAGTAGTGTTATAAATGAGGAATCAGCACATCCTAGATGGTTAGCAGAGCATGGATGGACAAGGGCAGGGAGGGTTGCTTTTAGGCAGGAAATGACACAGTCATAGGGTTCTGTCCTCAGATCCCACAAAGCACCCCCAATCTAGACTCTGAGGAAGCAGTGCCTTGGGGGTAGGTGGGTGAGCAGCTCCTCCTAGGTTTTAGGTGCTGAGACACCATGCACTGTGGGTATGCGGAGGGCCTGGGCCAATAAGGAAGAACTTTGGGTTGGGATGGGCAGCAAAGCCATGTGGGAGATGCTCCTTGTCCCCCCACCCCCATTACCAGGTGAGGGCAGCGTGCGCCTGGTAGGGGGCGCGGGCCCGTGTCAGGGCCGAGTGGAGATCCTGCACGGTGGCCTGTGGGGCACTGTGTGTGACGATGACTGGGGGCTGCCGGACGCCACCGTGGTCTGCCGCCAGCTAGGCTGCGGGGCGGCTCTGGCAGCCACCACCAACGCCTTCTTCGGCTACGGCACGGGGCACATCCTGCTGGACAACGTGCACTGTGAAGGAGGCGAGCCCCGTCTGGCAGCCTGCCTGAGCCTAGGCTGGGGGGTGCACAACTGCGGCCACCACGAGGACGCCGGCGCGCTCTGCGCAGGTGCGGGCTTCGGGGGCGGGGCCGGTGGGCGGGGCGGGGCCGAGTCCTGAAGCAGGAGGAGGTGGAGTGGGGCCTGGGAGGGGACCGGGATGTTGACTGTCTTGGTGTTAACCTGAGCTCTTTTAAGAAGGCCTCCGAATTAGTTTTAATTTCTCAGTACTGCTCTAGAAGTGCCTCCGAAAATCCTAGTAGACTCCACAGGTATGTAATACTGCAGTATTACCTCACCAATACTCCAGAATTGTCTAACAGTACTCCAAAAATGCCTTCGGAATTTTCCACCACTTTCTAAGTACTGTTTATGAAATACTTCAGAGTAAAGTAATAGTCCTCTAGGATCGCTCCAGAGATACTCCAGAATTCTCTCATTGACACCCAGGTATGTCCCCAGAATTCCCTAGCCATCTGTAATCCTGATTCTCTTATAATAGTAGCTCTTCTCACCTGGTCCCTCTCCCATACTGAGAGGTTTTCTGAACTAGGAATAATAGGGCTGTTCATGGCATTTCACAAACGGACTCCATTCTACCAGATATAAAGTGCTTGCCCATGCCTCACAGCTAACCAGGGGACATCATCCCCAATTTACAGATGGGAAAGCTGAGGCCCAATGAGGCAGAGTGAGCCCTGGCAAAGCCTCAGCTAAACTTGCTGCATGATCTTGGGTATGCCCCTTGCCCTTTCTAGTCTTATTATTTTATCTGTAAATGGGGATAGTGAGTTTTGTTCTGCAAGCCCCTCAGGACTGTGCATGGCCCTCCCTGTTGGGCAAGGCCTTCTTTATCTCCCCATCTTGGACACACATTGGGCTTCTGGGAGCACTGGAGAGAAATGAAAGCACATCTGTGAATGCCTGTATAAACCGTGAAGTGTACACCTAGGCAGCACAAATAAATTACAAGAACTGGCAAAGTGGGGCAGACTTCCTTGGACCCCAGTTGGGACTGAGCCCCCAGCTCTGAAAGTAAAATCTGTTGTCTTCTCCAGGGAGACCCTCCCATCCTCTCCGAGAGCCCAAGGCTGACCAGGAACCAGAACCTTGGCCTCTGACCCTACTCCCTTCTCTGACTTCTACTCTAGTCCTGGGGCACCTGACTCTCACAGCACTGCCACCTTCGGGCACAAGAGCAGACTGGGCCTGGCACACAGAGCCAGAGGGTAAGGAGCCCAGCCCACCAGGCTGGAATGGTAGGGGCAATGGTAGGTGGGCAGGGCTGGACCCAGGGGGAGGGGGCCCGGGCTAGCAGGCCAGGGCTTTTGGCCAGACGGTAAAGAGGTGGGTGAGAGAACAGATGAGCAGGTGGAGCAAGAGTGAAATCCAA
>NW_006796716.1:2961554-2970896 GCF_000442215.2 Lipotes vexillifer | reverse complement strand
CAGCAGGGTGGGAGGAGGCACTTTCTCAAAGCTCTGAAATAAAACTTGGGTTGGGGCTGAGGTTGGAAATTGAGAGGCCTTGTGAGAAGTGAGATATAACTTGAATGAAGGGTAGAATTAGGGCTGGACCTATCATTGGAATTGAAATTAGGATAATGCCTGGAAGTAGGATTTGGTTTATTCCCTTCAAGCTTCTTGAGGACCCCACCACAGCATACAACATGGTGACTCTAGGATTGAGGCTGAGTGGGGTGCAGGTGTGGTAAGAGTTGGGGCATCTCAGTAGACATGCCCTGTGCCCTGCTGCAGGCCAGAAGCCCTCTTTGTCCCCTTCAAATGCTCTAGATACCCTGTCTCTGCAGCTACAGGAGTTGGTGCCCTGCCTTCCAGGGAGCCGGCACTGTTCACCACAGCGGCCTGGGCGGCGGGGAAGAAAAGTAAGTGGCAGGGCCGGGGTTCCGTTGGGGGTGGAAGAGGGTGGGGCCGGAGCTCTGCCCGGGAGCCGATGGCCCCAGCCCAGCCCCTCTGGCCGCGGGCCTGTGCGCCCCGCAGGCGGGCGGCTGCGGCTGGTGGGCGGCCCGAGCCCGTGCCGC
This sequence comes from Lipotes vexillifer, assembly GCF_000442215.2. NCBI lineage: Eukaryota > Metazoa > Chordata > Mammalia > Artiodactyla > Lipotidae > Lipotes > Lipotes vexillifer. The sequence continues at coordinate 2,970,303 of NW_006796716.1, read as the reverse complement.
GGCCGCGTGGAGGTGCTATACGCCGGGGTCTGGGGCACCGTGTGCGACGATGACTGGGACTTCGCGGACGCGCGCGTGGCCTGCCGCGAGGCGGGCTGCGGGCCGGCGCTGGGTGCCACGGGCCTCGGCCACTTCGGCTACGGCCGCGGCCCCGTGCTGCTGGACAACGTGGGTTGCGCCGGCACGGAGGCCCGCCTGAGCGACTGCTTCCACCTGGGCTGGGGCCAGCACAACTGCGGCCACCACGAGGATGCGGGCGCGCTCTGCTCAGGTGAGGCCGCTTTAGGACCACGTATGCACGGCGGCACGGGCAGAGCACAGCGCCATCTGAGGAATGGCAGGGGGTGGCGGTGTGCCGCGCGCAGGCGCTTACTGCGACACGGGCGGGGCCTGCTGTGAGATGGGCGGGACCGGCGCAGGCGCGTACTGCGGCGCGGGCGGGATGAGGCAGGCTCTGGGGAATGGGCGGGGCCTCGCGCAGGCACGCTCTGCGGCGCGGGAGGGGCGGGGTCTGTTGGGAAATGGGCGGGGCCGAGCGTCAGAGCTCGCCGAGGCATTACGGCGTGAGCGCAGCGGGAGAGAGGACTCACGCTCCGCAGACAGAGGCGGAGCCCACCATCGGCGCGCTCTGCGGCTGCGCGGCATGAGCGGGGCCGGAAGGGAGAGCCCTCTGCGGCAGTGAGGGGCGGGGCCCGAGGTGAGAGGCTGAAGTCTTGTGGTAAAGTGTGGCAAAACCTGTAACAGACAGAGGTGGCTGGGGAGGTTTTGTCCTGCTGCGTCAGGGACCCAAAAAACTCTAGTTAGCAGGGAGAGTTGATCAGCTTTCGGGGAGCAAGCGTTTGACCCTTGGTGGGAGTCAATGGAAAAGGGGTGTTTGCAGAGTCTGACACATTTAAAAATGCGTCTCTTTATTGATTGCTTTGGGAATTGTTATTTTCGCCCTGGTTTGGTATCCTGGTAGCCTTGGCCACAAAGGGTTCTGCTTTGGGCCCCAGGGTGAAAGAAGCACAACCCACGTTTCTGTACCAAGGAGCAGGGACCTATGAAGTCCTTTCTGACCCTAAATCAGTCCTCCCTTGGAGGGTAAGAGGTGACCTGGCCTCAAGGGATTTGTTCGCCAATGTGACAGCCACCTGTTTCTTTGTCCTTGCTGAGCCAGGCCCAGAGGAGCTAGTCCAGCAGGATGGTGCTGAGACCACCCAGGTGCCCACTCCTCGGCCCAGGGACGGTAGGTGTCCACCGTCCCTAAGAGTGAAGTGGAGGCATCAGGATACGAAGGACCAGATTTGGAAGGAGGTCACAGCCCCGGGTTACACAGCAGATTTGCACCAGGTCCTGGAGCCTTTGTCCTTCTGCAAGAGTCTCAGGCCTCATTAATAGAGGCATGATGTCCAGAAAGAGGGAGGTGGGTTTTAAGCTAGAGTCATCTAGAGATTTCTAGAGTTGGGACCAAAATAAAGGGATGGGCTCCTGTCCTCAGGAGAGCAATGAAAGAATTCAGACTTTAGTCTGGGGAGTCCAGGGAGGAGGGGAGACGATAATGATAGAGAGCAGCCCTGGGTCTGAGGTATTGGGATTGTGAACAAAGAACTAAGGAGAGAGCAGACATGAAGCTCCCAGCATGCAAAGAGCGCCCCACAAAGGCTTGTGCACATTCTTCTGATCTTGAGATGCAGTCTGGACTGATGCCCATCTTATTTTAATCTCATTTGTCTGCCTTCGTCCAGTGGTTCCCAGGACACTGCTGTGTCCCAAATCACCACCCTTTGCCTCCTCTAACTACCCCTTACCTGGCCTAGCTTGGGAGTGGCCTGGCCTGGGCCAGCCCCTTCCAGCCCCAGACCTTGTCTCCCCACAGGGCACTTACGTCTGGCGAATGGAGCCCACCGATGCGAGGGCCGTGTAGAGCTCTTCCTAGGGCAGCAATGGGGCACTGTGTGCGATGATGCTTGGGACATGCGGGCAGCCGGCGTCCTGTGTCTCCAGCTGGGCTGTGGCCAGGCCCTGGCAGCCCCTGGTGAGGCCCACTTTGGCCCAGGCCGAGGCCCTATCCTCCTGGACAATGTCAAGTGCCGTGGGGACGAGAGTGCCCTGCTGCTCTGCTCTCACATCCGCTGGGATGCCCACAACTGTGACCACAGTGAGGATGCCAGTGTCCTGTGCCAGCCATCGTGACCCAGCCCACTCTGCAGACCACTTCTTCTGGGAGCCTACTGTGGCCTGCCCCTCTTCCTTCAGGAAGTCCTCCTCCTGTGACAACTGCAGTTCACTCTGCCCTTCCCTCGCCTTGCCTGGGAGAGAGCCTGCCCAGATGGTGTAGTCCTGCCTGAGGGAGCCTGGCTCTATCCCATCAACTTAGTGTGTGACCTCACCTGTCATCACCTACTGTGGGCCCAGTTCAATGAAAACTCCTACTTTCTGCTCAGCTAAAACAGAAACTGGTGGGAAGGGGAGAACTCCTAACTTTCCTCTTTGGTGGGACTCCTGTTACAATACCCTTAACCCAGCCTTCCTTAACCCTGGTCCAGGAGGTTCAGGTGCTCCCTGTAAATGGGGTATCTCCTTTCCCCCCCACCCATCTTGGGATCCTCAAGAAGAGGGGAAGGCAGGAGAGGCCTACAGCTCTTATCTTAGACTGGTCTGGGGCTGCAGAAGGACCTGGGTCGTTGCCCTGGCCTGCTCTGTGAGGGCCTGGACTCAGATGGTGCTTGGCTGGACAAGGGGACTGGAGGGGCCAAAGCAGGGACAGTGGCCCCTCCCTGCAGCTGGAACCAGCAACTCGATTTATGCTGCTCCCACCACAGAGCCTCCACTTTGCAGAAGCAAAGAACCCTGGGGGCCTGTAGCCACCTGTTCATAGGTGCCAAGTCAATAAAGCATTGTCCCCCCGTCTTTTAACCGAGGTCAATGTTTGGGCATAAGTGCATTGTTTGAGGCAGCAGGGAAGACTCTGGTTAGGACTCTCTGGAGGAAACCTGCCTGGGGTGGAGGGCAGTTCAAGAGCATCATCAGAGAGCTTTCAGCAGGCCCATCACATCCTGGAAATGCTGACTCACAGTGTCAGGCCAGGAAGGCCCCTAAAGGGTCCCCTAGCTCATCCCCGTTTTCCTTTTACATACACAGACTCCTAAAGGAAGGGGTCTGCTCAAAGGCACATAGCAAGAGTCATTAGAAGAGAAAACATTGAGAGGAGGCAGAAAGGATGATGTAGCAGAGTAAAGCAGCATCGGGGCTTCCCCAGGGGCTGCTCTTGAGGTGCCTCACCCAGTGCCCCAGGGCTAGAGGGAAATGAGGGATCCCGCCAGCCTCTCTCAGCCCCGCCCCCAGTGGCTGACTTGCCAGTAGCAACTGTCTGACGTCAAACCCCCGCCCTCCACATCAGCCTGCAGGCTGTGTGAGTTTCCTATCCCTGCCGTAACAAATTACTATAAATTTAGTGGTTTAAAGCAACAAATTTATTATCTTACAGTTCATGAGGTCACGAGTCTGAAATGGGTTTCCCTGGGCTCAATTCGAGGTGTTGGCAGGGCAATATTCTTTCTAGAGGATCCAGTGGGGAATCCTTTTCCTTACCTTGTCCAGCTTCTAGAGGCTGCCTGCATTCCCTGCCTGCTCACAACCTCCTTCCAGCCAGCATTGCATCACTCTGACCCCAGCGTCCATCATCTCATCTCTTTTTCTGATTCTTCTGCCTCCCTCTTCCATCCTCAGAAGGCCCACCTGGATAATCCAGGATAATCTCCCCGTCTCAAGGTCCTTAATTTAACCGTGTCTGCAAAATCTTTTTAGCTACGTAAAGGAGCATTTTCACCAGCTCCAGGGATTAGGACTTGACCTCTTGGGGGGGGGCAGGGGGGGCGGGGGCGGGAATTATTCTGCCTCCCACAGGCTCCAAACCCAAGTCCTGGCTGCCAGCCAAAGAGTGAGGTAGATGCTTAAGCTCCAAACTCCATCAGCTCTTGGCAGTATTGGTTTTGTCTCCATTTGTCAGGGAGCTCTCTGTGACCCACTGTGTCATTAGAGGGATGAGGGCTGGAGGAGTGAAAGGAATGAAAATGCTTAAGAATTCAGGGAGTCGGGGCAGAGGGACAGGGATGCTGTAGCTGCCCTCAGCCCCTAGACCTCAGTGCAGCACACTCAGATTCTGCTTAGCCTGTGGTCATTGCCACTCCAGCCACACCCACACTCGAGTGTGCCTCTCCATTGTCTTGAGATGTGTCACGGCTTCCCACCCCTGGACTCCCCTTCCCCATCTCAACAAAGTGCTTTCATCAATGCTCAACTAAAGGGAAGTATTAGGATCCCTTTTTACAGACAGGGACAACTGAGGCTCAGAGCGGGGAAATGACTTGTACAAGTTCGCAGAGGAGACTCAGGACCAGAAGTTAAGATTCTTGATGCCCATTACTGGGCACCAACATGTCCAGTTCTTCCCCTTCCTGGCATGTGGTAGATTTGTACTTCCCGGTCCTCTTGAAGTGAGGCATGGCATGTTGACACGCTTTGGCTGATGAAATGTGAGTGCAAGTATCCCCCTCAGGCAGAAGCCTTCAAGGACCCAAGCACTATCTGCCAAGTTCCTTTCCTTCAAGGTGACCAGTGACATTCCAGGTGGTGGAGGCTCCATCAGTCTGGGTCCCCACCTGGAGAAAAGCTTCCATTGACTCAAGATGGGCAGGTAGAGTGAGTGAGAAATCTGAGTTTGGGGGTGGTTTATCATAGCAGCGTAACCTAGCCCATCCTGAGTGAGACACTGAGGCTCCTAAATTTTTCTCTGTCCTGTGGTGTCTACCTGAAACCTGTTTTCCAGACAGTTACCAAAGCTGTTCTGCTGTCTGTTTTCCGTGGTTCTGTGTACACTTTGGTGTTCTGTGGGCCAGAGCCTACTGGGTTTGGGAACACGCAGATAAGTAAGGGCTTTTGCCCTTGAGAAACTCACAGAATAATCCAAATGCTGACTTGAGCGCCCTGTGCTCTCCTGAAACTCAACCTGTGACACTTAGAACTTTATCACCTACACCTAAACCTGGGTTTCCCTGTTTAGGAAGTAACACTACCAAGCACTAGCTTAAGCTGGAAATCTGGGTGTTATCCCCAACAGTCCCCACCCTTGAAAAACTAATCAGTCATTAAAGTCTACTGATTCTATCTCCCAAACACTGCTGGAATATGTTCGTTTCTCTTAACCGTTTCTTCTCTTACATTTCTTTCACGGCCTCTTCACTGCCTCACTGTCTCCAGTCCATTCCCCATACCACAAGAGCAGTGAACTGTCTAATGTTGACAAATCTGATTGTGCCACTCCGCTGCTTAAACCCCTTCCATGGCTCCCCAGTGTCTTCCTCAGCAACCTAGCTCAGTCTACAAGGTCCTGCAACGGCCTGGTTCTACTTGTGTTCGACATCATCCCTTACCACTTGCTGCCAGGCTCTTGCCAGGCTGAACTACTTTCAATTCCTCTAGTGTCTGGGCTTTCTTCCCACCGGGCCTCTGCACATGCTGTTCTCTCTGCCTGGAATACACGTCACCCTCTCCCTACTTACCCCTGGTCAACTCTTATTTAGCCTCATGTCTCAGCTTTCATTCTCTCCAGAGGCCTTCACGGATACCCCCTCCCCCACCCACGGTCTGGACTAGGAGCCCCCATCACACCCTGTACCTCCCCAGTGACAGCACTCACCCCTACATCACAGCAGACTGCTGACTTAGCTGTGTCTTCCACCAACCCAGGGGAGCTGGGAGGGCTGGGTCTGGGGCTGTTGTGCTTGACTTTGCACGTAGGACCTTATACATGGCAGGTGCTCAAATAATATTTGTCCAGTGAACGGAGGACATGAACAAGTATTTCTGGAGCACCTGTGTGCTAGTCTGAGCACCGAGCTGGACTCTGGGGCTGCAGAACAGGAAGAGATCTAAACCAGTTACTGTTTGCATGGCCCAGAGATTACCTTCAAAAGAAGACCCATGATAAGCCATTGAACAAATCAATAGCCAAGAGAGTTTGAGCTAGTGATTAGTGCTACAAAGAACATGAAGCAGGGTGTTATGGGGAGGGTCAGGTGGTCAGGGAAGGCTGCTGAGGTGGTGAGCCTTGAGCTAGGCCTGAGGAGTGAGGGGGAACCAGCCATGAGCCTTTTGTTGATCATGAAAATGTTTGGGGTGGACCATTCCAGGTTCTTCACTGGGGATTTAGCCTGGCCTGCAGAAGGACCAGCAAGAAGGGCATTGTGATTGGAGGAAAGAGAAACATGATAATAGATGAGTCAGGAAAGCTGGTAAGCGCCAGACCACTCAGGATTTTCTAGGCCACCGGGAGGAGTTTTATTCAAAGAGCAATGAGAATCCATTGGAAAATGAAGAATGCAGGCGGCCCAGATGTCAGCCTCCTGAGCATTTCCCACCTCTTTTAACTTGCTGAGTGCACCTTGCCTCTTAAGATCTAATCAAAAGTACCCATTAAGGTAGGATACCAGGATCCCTACCAAAAGCCTCAGGAATTCTTAGGGAGCTTAGATTCTGCTAAGTACACCTGACTTTTGCTGATCTCTAAATTTTCCATCTGCTTTTGCCTCCTTTGTGACTCTCCTTTTATCTGTTCACTGATCAAGTCCTTCACTCCCAAAGTTCCACCAATTCCAGGCTGTGCATGGTGCACACTTGGCTGATGATTTGGAGCAAGCATTCAACAAACAGCCGGAAATTAGATACCATGTTTTTAAAAATCCCTTGTATATTCACATACACACACACTGCCACCATTACCACCACCGCACACACATGCACATTCCCACATAATTGTTACTGATATTCTCTACTCTAGCCCTAATGGCCTACCCCAAATGCCGAGACCCTCCATCTCCTACCACCTCCTTCTGCATTTGCAAGCCCTCTTGGCTCCCACATTTTTGCTCATTGCTTTTTCTTAAATAACAGCTTTACTGTGATATAATACAAATACCATCAAATTCTCCCTGTACACTCAAGTGTACAATTCAGTGGTTGTTAGCTATTTGCAGGGTTGTGCAACCATCACCACTATCTAATTCCAGAACATTCCAGAACATTTCATCACCCCACCAAAAAAACCTCATACCCATTAGCAGTTACTCTCCATTTTCCCCACCCCGGGGCCCCTGGCAACCGCTAATTTACTTTCTGTCTGTATGGATTCTAGACATTTCCTAGACATAGAATCAGGCAACATGTAGCCATTTGTGACTGGCTTCTCTCACTTGGCATAGTGTTTTCAAGGTTCATTTGCATTGTAGCATGTTTCAGTACCTCATCCTTTTTTTAAAAAATTTATTTATTTTATTATTTTATTTTATTTATTTACTGTTTCTGGATGCACTGCGTCTTCGTTGCTGCGCCCGGTCTTTTCTCTGGTTGCGGTGAGTCGGGGCTGCTCTTCGTTGCGGTGCGCGGGCTTCTCATCGTGGTGGCTTCTCTTGTTGCGGAGCACAGGCTCTAGGCGCGCGGGCTTCAGCAGTTGTGGCAAGTGGGCTCAGTAGTTGTGGCTCGTGGCTCTAGAGCGCAGGCTCAGTAGCTGTGGCACACACGCCCAGTTGCTCCGTGGCACGTAGGATCTTCCCGGACCAGGGATCGAACCCGTGTCCCCTGCACTGGCAGGTGGACTCTCAACCTTTGCACCACCAGGGAAGCCCTCATCCTTTTTTAAGGTGAAATAATATCCCTTTGAATGGACTTATCAGATTGTGTTTATCCGTTCATCTGTTGATGGACACGGGCTATTTTTACCTTTTGGCTCTTGTGAATAATGCTGCTATGAACAGTCCTGTACAAGTATCTGTTTGGGAACCTGTTTCCAGTTCTCTTGGGTATATACACAGGAGTGGAATTGCTAGGCCATATGGTAATTCTATGTTTAACATTTTGAGGGACCACCGAACGGTTTTCCACAGTGGTTGGGCCATTTTACATTCCCACTTTGCACTGCACAGGGGTTCCAATTCTCCACATCTTTGCTAACTCTTGTTACCCCCTTAAAAAAAAATTCTAGCCATCCTACTGGCTGTGAAATGTTATCTCCTGGTTTTGTTTTTTATCTACTTAATGACTAATTATGTCGTGTCTTTTGTTGTTGTTCTCATTGGCTATTATGTATATCTACTTTTGAGAAATGTCTATCAAGTCCTTTGCCTATTTTTCACATGTGTTCTTGCTCATTTCTTATGCAGAATTATCTTGTCTACTGCCTAGCCTCCAGGACTAGTTTTCCAAAATTGCCCTTTTTGTTTTGCTAATCAAAGCTGGTTCTCCTAATTGGAATTCTGCAGCCACCTATTAAGTGGTTTTGTTCCCTTTCCCCCGTCCCCGCATTTGTATACGTTGTCTTATTTCAGAGTCACAACCTGAGAGATGGAGGTAAAATCCTTCTCTGATTTGACATTTGAGGATTTAGGGATTGGCCAGGATCTTACAGCTAGCTTATTAGGGGGTGGGATTCACACCCTGAGCTGTCAAACTCAAAAAGCCCCATGCTCTTCCTACTAACTAGTACTATATTGTCTCAGGACTACCCCTGGACATGTTTATCTTTATCTCTACTGTACAGAAGGGAAACTCAGGGCCGGAGGCGGATCAGGAGTTTTCCTGGGTCACGAAAAAAGATCAGGGACCAGGTCTAGGGACGCCCACCTCCGCCCCAAAATCCTCCTCCCATCCCCACCAGCTCAGTGGCGTGGACCTGGAAAGGGTGGCTCGGCTCGGCCCTTTCGGCCCAGCCCAG
>NW_006796716.1:2955477-2961544 GCF_000442215.2 Lipotes vexillifer | reverse complement strand
GAGTCACTGCCGAGGGGCAGGGCAGGGCGGTCACAGCGAGCACGCGCGAGGAGAGCGAGTAGGAGCCCGCCCCGCGTGGGAACCGAAGCCCCACCTCTGACTCCGCGGTAGCCTCCTGATTGGAGAGCATTGGACTAATACAGCCAATCACAGCAAGCTGCGGCGTGCGGGTGGGGCGGAGCCGAAGACAAGGGAGACACCTCCCCCCTGTCTCCTACAATCCGCCCCTTCCGGGCGCACCCTTCTGGGCTTTGGGGAGCGTCCTGGGCTCGGCCGCTGGAGGGACGTGTGTAGCCGGACCTTGCGGGATGCCGGGTGGTACCTATGCGGGGTCGGAAAGAAACGGTCTGGAAGAGTCCCCAAGAACCTGGGGTGAAGGCGACCTTTTTTAGTCTGTGCTGCCATTCTCAGTTTACAAAGAGAATTTGACACCCCACCCGCCGCCAGTCGGGCCGGGCTGGGATCTTTATTCGTGTTTGTGGGGAAGATTAACCTACAGAGGCCTGTTAAAATTATAAGGCCAGTTTTCGTTAAAACTGGCATTGGAAAGGGGCGGGCCCAGGCACTTGCAGACGTGCGCACTAGGCTGGGAGTTTGCCGGCAGCTTAGAGACGCCCCAGCAAAGGCCTGTGTGTGCAGGGTCACCCTGAGGATGTGGCCCGCGTGGTCTCCAGAGTTGGCCCTGAGGGCCTTTGAGATGTAGCCAAGGCTGGGAGGGTGGTTTCTGGAGCTCAGCAGTTCAAACTCGTAGTCTAGGCCTAACTCCCTGTCACCCCTGCCGACCGTGCACCCCTCCACCCACCTCCCTGGCCTCCGCCCTTGAGGTGTCTTGGTGGGCTTGAGTTTATCTTACTCTCAAAGACTGCTAGCAGTCTTCCTCTCCACCTCGCTCAGCTACCCAGCAAATATTTGAGCCCTTCCTTGTGTCAGGCTAAGGCAAACAGTGCATCACAGAGCCAACCAGGTCTCTGCTCCTGTAGAGTTTACAGTCTAGGCAGGAGATAGAACGGTGGTTACACAATGGTTACATCGTGAGAGTTGGATGGGGGAAGAACAGAGTGCCAAGTCAGGGGCAGTTTGCAGGGGTCCCTAACTTAGTCTAAGGGGAAGGAGCAGGGAAAGCTTCAGGAAGAAAATAGCTTTTTTTTTTTTCAATTTTTTTTTTTTTTAATTTATTTTGGCTCCTACTTGGCAGATGGAGAAACTGATGCTCAGAGAAGAGACTGCTCTGCCCAAGGTCACCACCCTGAGCTGCAGGCGGACTTGGAACCTGGATGTGCGGGCTCCCACTGGCTTCACTTTCCACTGCCCACATTTGGGTTGTTTTAGGTCTTCTTTGTTGCACACGGGCTTTCTCTAGTTGTGGCCAGTGGGGGCTGCTCGTCGTTGCGGTGCGCAGGCTTCTCATTGCAGTGGCTTCTCGTTGCGGAGCACGGGCTCTAGGCACGCAGGCTTCAGTAGTTGTGGTGCGTGGGCTCTGGAGCGCAGGCTCAGTAGTTGTGGCGCACGGGCCTAGTTACTCTGCAGCATGTGGGATCTTCCTGGACCAGGGCTTGAACCCGTGTCCCCTGCATTGGCAGGCGGATTCTTAACCACTGTGCCACCAGGGAAGTCCAGCAGGAGGATTCTTAACCACTGCGCCACCATGGAAGCCCGAAAATAGCTTTTAACCAGAGGAAAGGGAGCCTGGCCCTCTTGGAGGAATGGAAGGAGAAGCAGATGGCTGGAACAGAGGTTTAAGGGAGAAGGTGGATTGAGATGGGAGGAGAGCCTTGTGGGCTCATTAAAGATTAGGGAGATTATCCTGAGGGTACTAGGAAGCTAACTAGAGGGTTTTAAGCAGAGGAGAGACATAATAAGATTTGAATTTTAAAAAGATCATTCTGGGCATCTTGAGGAGGGGTAGACAGCAGGGGAATAAGATGGAAGCACGGAAACCAGCTGCATTAATGCAGGGGAGACATGATGATGATGGTGGTTCAGACTCTGGTGGAAGTGGTACAGACCATGAGCAGAGGATGAATTGTTGACCTGTAAGGGTGGCTGTAATGCTTCGGAAGACTTACAGTGGCACTCCCTCTGTGGGGCCCCCTTTATTTATCCGTTCATTTATTCTCTTATTCAACAAATATTTGAGCACCACTCTGGCCAGAAATTATGCCCAGTTTCCCAGGGAGTGAGGCTGCTGTCTGACCCAGTCGGGGTGGAAGGGAAGGGGTGATGTCTGCAGAGGGGTTGGTGCAGACCTCACTGAGACCCCACAACTGTACAGTATTTGGACACTGGTGTGGGGTTCCTATGCATTTCAGCTCCCACCAGAACCTCCCTCTGCTGACAGCCAGCCAGAGATTTCAGTTCCTACTTGGCATATGGAGAAACTGATGCTCAGAGAAGGGACTGACCTGCCCAAGGTTACCACCCTAAGCTAGAGGCAGACTTGAAACCTGGGTATGCGGGCTCCCACTGGCTTCTCTTCCCACTGCAGTCTGGCTGCCCACATTTGGGTTGTTTGAGGCTCAGAGCGCCTCTCGCCACTGTCAGGCAGGAGAAGCTGCAGACAGAGGGGCGTCTGCTCCTTGTCTCTCTGCGTCCAGCTCCAGCCCTGAGATTGCTATATTATTAGCAACAACCCACGGCTGCGCAGAGCTGTACAGCCTCCTGCTTGCCACGGGACTTACATGCAATATCTCATTTGATCCATCTGGCCTCGCCAGGAAGTGAAAATTATTATCCCCACTGAACAAGTGAAGAGACTAAGTCTTAAAGACACCAACTATTAGTGCATCTGATGAACTCCATTGAGGTTCAATAACATACAACTAATATGTATCCATTGAACTCATCCCCTGCAACTGTGCTGAGTTCCATAGAATGCAAAGATGAACAGGATCTGGGCTCTGCCCCCAAAGAGGAGATAATCTATAGGGATATCGTGCATATACATTCCTGGCCTTTGTGTAAGACCCTGGTGTGTGGGGCTTTGGAGAAATGGTGTGGGCTCAGAAGTAGAAGTCACTCCTAGCAGAAGTTCTGGGAAGCCTCTGGAAGAGGGAGCCTTTAAGCTGGAGTGGGAGGCCATGGGTTTGGATAGGTGGTCCTAGGGTTCCCTCTATGTCCTCTCCCAGCATCCTGGGCTCACTCTCTCATCACAAGTCATTACTTGTCTCCCCTGCCAGATACTATGCACCTAATAAGTACTCAACATTTGAATCAATGGAGGAGCAAGTAAACGGTGGAGAGGCAGAATGAGGCCAGTTTTCAGGTGACCTTGATGATCAGCAGGGTCTCTTCCAGTCGTAGAGGGCTGCCATCTGGGGCAGAGCTCTTGGGCGGGTGGGATACAGCGATGAAACATGTCCTTTCTTCCCTGTTTTTGGTGGGACTCGGCACCCAGCATAAGTGCTGGGGTTTGGGGGTGAGGGGAGGTGGGTAGGAGGCTTTAATTGGTGGGATCTTTATCAATGGTGCAGCCCTGGGAACTGGGGTCACAACCTACTCTCCTGACTCCCCACCTTTGGCCCAAACTGCTTGGCCAGATTTTTGGAACTCTCCCCAAAGGGTGCCAGGAACAGAAGGTATCTGTTGCCTCCAAGTTCTTGTTGGACTTGAAGGACACCCTTGACACCCCAGGTTACTCAGGTCCTCTGTGTGGTAGGTGAAGCTATGTCACAATCACTGAGGACTGGGTGGTTGTTTCCAGTTTACAGATGGTGACGAAGCCTGCAGAGAGCTCAGTGGCTGCCAGACCTCACAGCTAGTGAGAGGCAGAACTGGGTCCCTGCCTCCAAAGCAGCCCCCTTCTCCGACCTCCTGCTGCCCCTGAGGAAGCCCTCAGCAGGGGCACTCCTCAGTCTGCAACACAGGGTCACCTGGCTGGGCTTTCTGCAGCGGGTGGTGCAGATGGAAGGGGTGATCCAGCTGCCTGGCCCGGTGGCCTCTGCCTTCCCAGAGCAGCCATCCATCTTGCACTGACTGGGTCCAGCCCAGCAGCTTCCGGGATGAGCTGTGGGCACCTGGCCAGCGAGCTCAGCACCTTCCCTCTGTCGGATCCTTTCTGTCTTTCTGTCTCTGTTTATTTCTCTTTTCTCTGCTTTTATTTTATTTATTTATTTATTTTGCCAGCCTCAGGGCCTCCTCCCCGGCCTTTCCCTGCCCCAGGAGTAACCCCAGGACATCCAGTGCCTCAGAAATCACGGCTGCCCCTACTCTGCCTGTGCCTCTCCTCAGCCACCTGCATGACCCAGTGGATAAAAAAGTACAAAGCAAAGGAATACGGTAGTCACGCTCCACTTTGTTCAAGCCCTTGGCTTCCTCTTGCCTGGTTGTGAAGCTCAGGAGGCCCGAATCGGCCCCATCTTTCCGAGGTAGAAGAGCTGGCCCGGAGATCAGAGTTCTGGGAGCAAGAGGCGAGGGTGGCAGGGCCCCGTGCCAGGCAGAATGTGAAGGTGTGGAGGTTCAAGCCGCCAGCTGCCCTGCCTGCCAAACCCTTTGAGCAGACCCCCTTCCTTGGGGCTCGGAGCTCGGAGCTCTGTGAACCATCCCTGCGCCCTCACAGCCTGGTCCTGGGTGGCCTTCCTGAGGCCTTTGGCCCCTGGTTGTCGTTTTCCTCCTTCCCCAGGCCCTGCCTCATCCTGGGGACTTCCAGCATCCACAGGACACAGCGTCTGCCACCAGAGCCTCTCAAGGGAACCAACTCAAACCTGAGCCCCAGCCCTAGCCCCTGTCCGCTCCCCAGAATTGTCTGCCGCTCTTGGGCTTCCCGCTCTTCTGACGCTCTGGCACCCCACTTCACCACTCCTCTCTACGTGCTCTTGCATGTCCCTGAGCCCTCTGGCCTCTGACCCCCCTCCCGCCTTCATTTTCCCCACCCTGCCCGGTCCTCGGCCAGTCCTGGCCTTCACTCCTTTGATATATTGAGCCCCCTGGCCCCCAGGCCCTCGGCCACAGCTGACCACTGCCTGCCCTGGGTGGTCTGACCTCGACCTTCTCAGCTCCTGGCCCACACTGCTGAGAGCTGCTGGAGAAAACCACAGGGCCGGGCAGATGGGGGCCCTGTGCACGAGGCCTCCAGGCCCAGCTGATCCTTTTCCCAGCTCACTGCCCCGCCCTCCCCAGAGGCTCCCTCAAACCTTCAGCCTCCTCCTTTCCTCCCATGACTCAGCAGCTGACTTCAGCTTCTCCTTCTCAGAGAAGCAGCTTCCCGGGAATCTCCCTGCCCTCCGCTCCAGAAGTGCAGCCCACCTGCCTTCCTTCCCGGCTGAGCCCTCTTCCAGGGCTCCTGACCTCCCCCACATCAACATACCCACCTGTTCCTTCCACACCACCCCCATCCTTCCAGCCTCTCTCTCTCCCCGGATTCTTTCCCCTGAGCATTTAAACAATCCCAGCCTCTTGCAGACAAAGGAAACCCTCCCTCTGCCGTGAGCCACCAGTAATATCAGCGTCTCTCTCCTTCATCTGACCATTAAATTACTGATGAAAATAGTCATTTGCCTAACACAACATTGTAAGTCAACTATACTCTAATATAAAATAAAAAATAAATTAAAAAAAAAGAAAATACTCATTTCCAAATCCTAATTCACAACTTCTCTACCCCCTGCCATCCTGAACCACTGTAGTTCGGCTCCACTAAAATTGCACTTGCCGAGGTTGACAGAGATGCCCTAACTCATGGAAAGGCCTGCTTTTCTGTCCTTACAGTTTTCTGGAGGCACCTGGCACCTTGGAGCACCATGAGGAATGCATGGTCACATCCTGTGCTTCCTGTGGATCCTTCCAGGACTCCTTCTGAGCCCATCTTTTCTGGCCCAGCCCATACCTCACCCCCTGCTCATTTATACTCCTTAAAGGCCCACGAGTCCACCTCCCACTGCAAACTCAAATTCCTGTGTCCAGACCCAACCTGAGCATCTCACCTCCCAAACTGAACCCATCAGCTTTCCCTTAACCCTGCTCTCTCTAGGAGGATGGGACTGTCCCTATCCACCCACTTTTCTAGGAGTCCTGTGGGGCATCTCCCTCCTCCCACAGCCATCATTGCTCCCTAACCCCTTCCCCCCCCCCC
>NW_006796716.1:2946178-2954448 GCF_000442215.2 Lipotes vexillifer | reverse complement strand
CCCCCCCCCCCCCCCCCGCCTCTCACAGGGGCTATTATAGGATCCACCCCCCAAAGGGTCTCCCCACCTCTGGTCTCCCCATCCAATCCACTCCCACTCCCTAATGACCATTCTAATATGCAAATCTGGGAATTCCCTGGCAGTCCAGTGGTTAGGACCCCATGCTCTCACTGCCAAGGGCCCAAGTTCCATCCCTGGTTGGGAAACCAAAATCCCACAAGCCTTGTGGGTGGGCCAAAAACAAACAAACAAACAAAAAGACCTGTAATAAATGCAAATCTGACTCCGTCTCTCCCTTGCATGATCTTCCCTGGCCGAAGAATCCAAAGGGCAGAATCTGGTCCATTCTGAGATTCCCAGCCTTAGGGATTCTCAGGACTGGTTTTATTTATCCTCCCCTCCCCTACTCCCAGAACCCAGGAAATCCTCAAGGTTTCATTGAGCGCTGCTGATTTGTACAGGATAACTGGAGTTCAGATCATTTCAGCGAAGGCCGGAAAATGTGAAGATTTTAGTATTAACCTAAGTGGCTTGTTCTGAGCAAAGGAGAGTCAGAGATCTAGAGAAGAGAAGTGATTTGTTTAAGGTTATTCAGCACATCATTGGTGCAGCCAGATCTCCAGTGTTCTGTTTGCTGCCCCAGCCCCCTGAATCCAGCGAGGGCAGCCCCAGCCTTGGGGAGTACGCCTGGAAACGGCTGTCCCTCCAACTTCTCCAGGAGGGCCTTGACTTTGACTCATCCTCCTGGAGGACACACTCCTTCCCACTCCCATGAATGAGCAGGTCATTCACTTCTGCTCTCAGGCCCCTCCTACTACCCAGCTTTGTCAGCATCCTCCCACTGGAGAGGTGAGAAGTAAACTCAGGGCTTCCCTGGTGGCACAGTGGTTAAGAAGCCGCCTGCCAATGCGGGGGACACGGGTTCGAGCCCTGGTCCGGGAAGATCCCACATGCCACGGAGCAACTAAGCCCGTGCGCCACAACTACTGAAGCCTCCGTGCCTAGAGCCCGTACTCCACAACAGGAGAAGCCACCACAATGAGAAGCCCGCGCACCCAACGAAGAGGAGCCCCCACTCGCTGCAACTAGAGGAAAGCTCGCGTGCAGCAACGAAGACCCAATGCAGACAAAAATAAAATAAATTAATGAAAAAAAAAACCACCATGCTCCCCAAAAAAAAAAAAAAAAAAAAAAAGAATCTGCCTGCCAACACAGGGGACACGGGTTCGAGCCCTGGTCCTGGAACATCCCACATGCCGCGGAGCAACTAAGCCTGTGCACCACGACTACCGAGCCTGCGCTCTAGAGCCCATGAGCCACAACTACTGAAGCCCGCACGCCTAGAGCCCGTGCTCCAACAAGAGAAGCCACCGCAATGAGAAACCTGCGCACCACAATGAAGGGGTAGCCCCTGCTCGCCGCAACTAGAGAAAGCCCGCGTGCAGCAATGAAGACCCAACGCAGCCAAAAATAAATAAATAAATAAAAGAAGTAAATCCAGCTGTGTGTAGGGAGTCAGGCCTGCCTTCACTGGCTCTGAAAAGAGGCCAACAAAGAAGAGTTCCCTCCAATGAGGAAGAGGAGACACATGAACCTCCTTCATGACCCAGCCCCTCCATTTACTACCTATGTGACCTAGACAGGTTACTTAACCCCTCTGTGCCTTGGACTCCTCATCTGTAGTGTGCCTTCTCTCCTGTCTATGGGACAATGGGGGCAAACGCATATGCTCTCCTGTTTTTTCTCATTTATTGGCCTTTCCTCACCCCCTGAGTATTATTAAAGAAACAAGGTGAGGACTTAGGGGGAGGATCACAGAGCACTGATTATAGACCTCGAGGCAGCCTCTGATGGAGGCACCTGGCTCAGCCTAGGTTGGGGTGGCTGCCCTGGGGTTGGAAGGCCAACGTGAAGTGCTCTTAGGCCTTGTATAACCCTCTGGGCACACATCTCTCAAATTGGGAGGTCAGGAGCTCAGTACCACATGTCCTGGTCATCCATCTCTTTGGCCATCTCTCCATTCCCATGAGGCACCAGGCATTATAGATGGAGAAAAAGAAAGGACGTGCTAAAACGTACTCTCTGTTCCTGGGGAAGCGTGTACAATATGGAGACAAAAGGGCTTCACATGTCCTGGCCTCAAACGTAAAAGGCCTTTGGGGAGAAGGGTTCTCCTTTTTCTTGTAACACCATAAAGTAGAATGAGGAACAATGGGGAAAAGATCTGGGAACCTAAGTGCTGTCCCACAAAGGAAGGGGGACTTCAGGAAATAGTAAACTGCCTGTGGCCAGAGGTGTGCTCGCAAGGGCTGACACCCAGGAGATGGGGTACTACATGTGGGATTTCTCTATTGGATGAATGAGGGTCCTTCTGCTGTCCCTTCCGGTTTACCAACTCCAACTCCAGGAAGACAGAGAGGAAATCTGGCTGGCTCTGAAGCCTAGAAGACAGCGCAGGCCCCATGCTCCTGAGTCATCTCAGTTCGCTCAAGGGTTGATGTGGAGGGAGTGCTTTTTGCCCCTGTGTGTCCCCAGGCTCAGAGCAAGGAGGTGGTGCTGTCTGTGCCTACCTCCTGTCCCCTGGTGCAGCCTGGGCTCCTGTCTGCCTGCTGTGTCAACACCAGCGTTCCTATTACATGATCAAATGGGATTTGCACTCTGGAAGCATTAGTGCTGGGCTGACTTGGCAGAATGGCCAACACAAGAAAATGCCAGTTCCCTACCTCTTCCAGCCAGCTCTCAGGAGGCCTCATGGCCATTCTACTTCCTCTCTGAGCAGCCCAGCCTGGCCGTCTTCAGGGTTTCCAGGGTCTTTTGAGGTCACTCTGGCAGGCCACTAATGGTGGAAGAATCCCCCAGAGAGCTTTAAAAACATACAGGTTCCCAGCCCCTACTGTTGGAGATTCTGATCCAGTCCGTTGGACCTAGGACTCTGGATTCTAGACAAGTTCCCCTCAGGTATTTGGGGGACCGCAATGCACAGCCCGGTTGAGAACCACTGGTCAGTGTCACCTCTGAGTGGCCGGTCTCCTGGCCCTGCTTATCTGCTGGTCCCTCACCTCTGATTCCTGTCCCACCCTATCCAGACTCAGCCCATGCCGTCACCGGACAGCTCTAGCTGATGGAGAAATTGCCTCCTAGAAATGAACTGAAACTCATGGGCTCTCTGCAGCTTGGAGTCTTCTAAAAACAAAAACACCTGCCTCATTCCCTGTGGTAGGCAGGCTGCCACCATCCCCATCATTGTGGCTCTCTCATG
Source organism: Lipotes vexillifer (assembly GCF_000442215.2). Taxonomy (NCBI): domain Eukaryota; kingdom Metazoa; phylum Chordata; class Mammalia; order Artiodactyla; family Lipotidae; genus Lipotes; species Lipotes vexillifer. The sequence continues at coordinate 2,951,189 of NW_006796716.1, read as the reverse complement.
AGTCATTTGCCCTTTGTTGGAGTCAAGCATCAAAATTCTCACTCAGACCCTTCTACCAAGTCAAGAATGCATTCATTTCATAGTCCAATTCAGAGGTCATGGTGGACAGTTCTCTTTAAGATTCAGTGGGGAACCTGAGGTCCAGATTCGTGAAGCACTTGGCCCAAGTTCACACAGCTGAGTTTCAGGAGAAGATTCTATCCTGGGCTCCTCTGCCCTGGAATGTCCAACTCTTGAGAATGGGGACAGTTTACCTCTTTGTTTGGGACAATGGCCTATTTCTTATGGTGATGGACATTCCCTTGGTGTGGTAAAGTTTGAAGTGGGCTCTTTTTAGGGGAATGCAAAACTTAAAATATAAAGAAGTTTTAGACTTTTCAATCTCTCCCTCCTTCCAGGCCAGTCAGTTTTAGGGGGATCTGAGAGGCCCTAGATTTAAGGAAGCTGGCTTGTTGAGGAGCGGTCAGACACTCAGAAGGGAAAATTTCTGTGGGTTGTCAGACCCAGGTCAACAGGCTTTCTTTGAAATCTTCTGTCTGCCTCTTCTTCAAGACCATTCTTTCTGGCTGTGGCCCTATTTGCTCCTGGGATTGTCTACAGTTCTGCCTTCCTGAGTTTTGGCTGCAATTTGACCATGGCCATTTGTTTTGGGGCAAAATCTTTCAAGTCCTCCTCAAGAGGTAAGACCATCACCCGGCGATTCATTCTTGAAGCAGAGTCTTTTTCATTGAACAAAACTTCCCTGAGCACTTGCTGCATGCCGGGCTCGGAGCTCAGAGGTGACTCCGATGGACCTCTGTCTTTGAGAAATCCATTTGTAAGACCACAGGGGAAGACAAAGTCGCACACATACAAGTGCGGTGATGAGGTCTAGAACCCGTGCTGGGAGCTGGTAGGAGCACCGAGGGGGCGTGGTCAGTTCAACACGCTGTGTCTGAGCCTAAAAGACCAAGAGGTAGGATTGAATGGGGGGTAGGAGTAGAAGGAGTTCCCAGCAAAAGGAACAGCTTTTGAAAAGGCCCAGAGTGGGAAGAGGGCACTGCATGGTCAGGAAATGCCAGTCAAGTGTCCTATGTGAGATGCAGGTAGAGAGGTAGGCCGGAGCCTCGGGAAAAGCCCTTGAATTCCAGGCTAAGAAGCATGGACTTTGGCCCATATGCAATGGGAGTGGCATGCATGGCAGAGCCAAGGTGAGGGAAGGAGAAGATGGGACGCACATGTAGAAAGATCTTTCAGATCTTGTACTGTAGAGGCTAGGAAGACGCTATGGTAAGGCTGTTGGCAGGCTATTGCTACAGGCTGAAAGACCTTAAGAAGCATCCGTGCAATTCTGTTATATTACAGATGTACAGTCTGAGGCCCAGAGAGGTACAGTGACTTGTTCAAGGTCACCCAGCAAGATCAATAGCAAAGTCAAAGCTTCAACCTGTGGGTCCTGCCTCCCAGCACAGCCTTCCTCCACTGCTCCAGTATCCTCAGGAGGAGAGGCAACCCACTGAGATCTCCATGTCGTCCTTTGCCTCTGAATCTGTCATGTGCTCTGCCCCTACTGCAGACCAGCCTGTTAGGGCAGTGACTGGGAAGTGTTCCTAGAGGACAGGGTGGGGAGCATTACCAGTCTGTTTTGGAAGATGCTGCTGCTGCTGCTGCCGCCTCCACACCAATCAGGGAGCTTTCTAGCAGCAGGAGGAAGCCAGGAGCCAGGGGATGGGGCTGCAGTGATTTATGACTGCACAGAAACAGCAGGACAGTAATGTCTCTGGCTGGCCTGTGTGTCCGCCAACTCAGCCCAGAGAGGATGCATCTAAAGGTCATATCCTCCAGCACTGGAGATGGAGCAAAGGGTTAGCCATACAGGGTGCCTACCCAGTGCCCGTGTGTCAGGCCAGTCACCAAAGGGCAAGGCCTCTCCTTCCCTGAGCAGATACCAAGGGGTAGATTCTCATAGCCTGGGCAGGAAAGGGTACCCTTGTTACCGGGAGTCCAGAAGATCTGCCTGGGTTTGAATTCAGGTTCTGTTGGTCCTTGCTGTTTGAGCTTTGACTGGTTACACAGCCGAGATCTCTGTGTCTCAGCCTCCAAGTCTAAAAAACAGAGATGACTGAGCCTCTCAGCTCTGGGACTGAACCATCTCCCAGGTCTGCAGGTACAGATTCCCTGTTTCCACAGCTAAAGAATGTCAATAGCCTTCCATTTCAGAAGAGGAACAGGCTGAATCTAAACTATGACTTGTCACACCTGGGTGGAGCACTTAGCGCTCATTGAACTTAATTTCTCACTTCAAAGGTGGGGAAATTAAGACCCAGAGAGGACACAGGCCTTGCATATAGACCTGGGGGCCAGGCAGAAGCCAGAATGCTAGTTCCCCACCTCCCTGCTCCAGGTTTCTCTTAGCAGCACCACGGCGTGGACGAGGAAGCCAGAATATTAAGCCATTTGCTCTATGTCATGTTGCCATGCCTCTGAAGCAGCCCTCTAAACAGCCAGGGGCCGCTGGGCAGCTGCAGCTTTAAGCCTAGAGTCTTAAAAAGAATCAAAAGGGAAAGGAGGGCAGGGCCAGCTCTCCCCTGCACCACCGGAGAGAGGCCTGGATGTGGAGACTACAGATGTTATTCCTGTTTGGTTTTAGAACATCCTTTTCTTTGCATCTGCTTTGCTTTTTCCCCAAACAGATTTCGCCTGCAATTTTTTTACTTTGTTTTATTCTTTAATTCACATTGGACTGGTGGGGGAGGGAGAGGTCAGAGAGGCAGCCTGAAATGTGCCAGGAAGTTCCTGGGATTTAGCTTCTGGGGCCTGAATCATTGACACATTTAATCCACATGTGGACAACCAGGGTTGGCTGTAAGGGTTCCTTCCCATGCACCTGGGATGACCAGGCCAGAATGGTTGAGGCCTGGCCTGCAGGGAGGAAGAAAAAGGAAGAGGAAGGGCTTGGCAAACTCTCATGTAAGAGACAGAAGGAAGTGGGAGGGTTTATTCACCAGCAGGATTGCATTTTGCTGGGTGGTGTAGTAAGAGAAGGGGGACCAGATCCCATGTTGGAGGAGGGGAGAACAGAGCTATTTCTAGAGTCCTCTCCTCACTCAGGCCATCTCCTTCACTCCTGCCACAGCACTCTCCCTAAGCGCATGCATGCATTCATTCATTTCTTCATTTCACATGCTCTGCATACGTATGGTGTGCCAGGCACTGTGCTCAGCACTGAGGAAGCAGCGATGATGAAGATCAAATGCAAATCTCATCCTTTTCTGCCCTGGTTAAAATCTCTCACAGGCTTTCTATTTATTTTGGAAGAAAGACTTCACTCCCTTGCCTGCCATTCAGGGCTCCTCATGTTCTGGCTCCTGACTCCATCCCCAGCCCCACTACCTGTCACTTCAGGCAACAAACATGCTGAATTCTTTGCCTATCAATAAATATGTCAGGGAGGAACCTGCTTCTGAAACCCCTGCCTGTGCCCTCTTCTGCTTTCAAATCCTACACATCTTTTTTTTTCTTTTTTTGTTTTTGTTTTTTTCTTTCTTAAAATTTTTTTTGTTTTTCATTTCATTTTATTTATTATTATTATTAGTTTTTAATCAAATCCTACACATCTTTAAGGGCTGGGTTGGAAATGTTACCAGCTTTTCCGAACTGGTGGTTCAGTGGTTAGGACTCCTGCCTTCTCACTGCGGAGGGCCCAGGTTCAATTCCTGGTTGGGAAGTTGCCGACACCGCCCCCCCAAAGAAACTCTTCCTATCTAGCCTGAATTCCTTGAGGGCAGGGTTCCATGCCCTCTTCCTCCAGTGCCTCGCATAGAGCCTGGAATATTCCTTCACAGAAACTCCCTCATTCTCTATTCTCATAAACAACGCTTCATGTCCACTATCTTTTTTTTTTACTCGTTATAATTTTCTAACGTACTCTACACGTTATCTTTATTTTGCCTATTTTCTTGGGCGGGGGTTTTGTTTTGTTTTGTTCACTGCTGCACCCCATTACTTAGAACACTGCTTAGAACATAGTAGGTGCTCAGTAGATAAGGGCCGAATAAATGAAATAAAATGTGCAGTCAAAACTATGGGGTGTGTGAGCTACATGGAATGTCAAAAAGGGAAGCATATGAGCAAGAATTAGCCTGACCTCAGTGTATATATCCTAGGCGGGGAGAGAAGGTTTGGTCAACTCCCGAGACACAACTCAGTGGTAAGCATCCATTGGCTCCCGTAACTGAATTGAATCTTTAACGCTCCACCACGGAGAGGAAGAAGGGGCTCCCCAGGGATCAGCCTGCAAACAGCTGCATCCTTTCTGTATATTAACCAGAGTGCCCGGCTGGTATTTGTCTTTCCATATTTCCACCTGTCAGGTCCAAGAACCTCAAGGTGGGGATGGGGGAGCTGGAACCTTGTGGGGGGTGGGGGAGGTTGACAGTCCCCCAAGGTTTGGCTCTTTAATTCAGCCATCCCTGAGGTGGGTACCACCCTGACAGTTTGGATCAATAGTGGACGCGCCCCATCTCCCCAATCCCCCCATGGCGTGCTATTTTATCTCGGAAATACGGTCCAGGGCTGAGGTCCTGGCCCCCTCCCCCAGTAATTTCCCGAAGAATATGGGGCGGGGCCGTGAATCAGCACTTGCTCGGACACAGGCAGCCTTCATCCCCGCCAGGGGTCCCCAGCGGCCGCGGAATTAGACCCCCCCACCCCGAATCCTCCTCCATCTGCGCGCTATGACCACTGGGAGATGTAGTCTTGACCGCCCCTTTGTCCTTGATCTCCCCAACGTAGCACCCCAGCGGAGGATGAACTACAACTCCCAGGGGCCCACGCGCCGGGGGCCTGGCAGGGCGGGGGTCTGCATGGCGAGGGGTGGGGGTCGTCTGGAAAAGCTAGGGCGCAGCAACCGGGGTGAAGGGAAAAAGGGGGCTTGTTGAGGGGCAGCGGGGAAGAAGGGGACACCCAGAAGGCGGCGGCGAGCTGAGTTGGGGAGGGGCAACCCGAGAAGCGGAGGGGCTGGGGCGGGACC
>NW_006796716.1:2945807-2946168 GCF_000442215.2 Lipotes vexillifer | reverse complement strand
GGGGCGGGGTGCGCGGGGTGGTGGGCGTGGCCGTCTGCGTCACGCGGCGTGGGCGGGGCCGCAGGGGGTTGTCCGCCCGCGGCACGCACAGCAGCCGCAGCCACCTCGCGCCCGGTTCCGCGGTCGCAGCTCCAGCCGCAGCCTTCGCGCCGTCGCCTCAGCCGCTCGCTTCGTGGGTCGGTCCTTCCGGCACACGGGCTCCAGCCGCGCCCGCAGCCGCCCTCCGAGCCCTTCAGGCCGCCCCGGTCTCCTCGCCCGGCCCGACCCAGTCCGTGAAGATGGTGGACCGCGAGCAACTGGTGCAGAAAGCCCGGCTGGCGGAGCAGGCGGAGCGCTACGACGACATGGCCGCGGCCATGAA
>NW_006796716.1:2932423-2945797 GCF_000442215.2 Lipotes vexillifer | reverse complement strand
CCCCCCCGCCGCCTCGCCCCAGCCCCTTCGCAGACGCGGGCTTTCGCGGGGTCGACTTGGGGACTAGTCGCCCGTCGCTCCTGCAGGTTGGCCGCCCCAGAGGGGGCTGGGGAGGGTCCTGAGAGTGCTGAGGGCCGGGTGTGACGCGGCCTCTCCCCGAGCGTTCCCCAGGGCCGGCGGCGCTGCAGCCTCGGCCCTCCCCACGCGCCCGCGCTGGGGCGGGGTCTTGGAGGGCTGGTCTCGGGAGCGGGGTCTCTGGCCGTTGCGCCTCCGGGTCTGCTGGGGACCTGAGCAGGGGCCGTGCGCATCCTTTGTGCCCCACTTCCCCTCCTCCCAGCCTGGCCGTGTGGGGGCGGGGGACCGCATGGATGCGGTTCCTCTTTTCTCCCTGATGTCTGGGCGGCGCCTTTCCCATTCACTCAGCAGGTCTCCCGGTTTTCTAATACTACCCCCTTCCCCAAATCTTCCCACTGCCTCTCCAGACAGATCCTTTAGGACCTCCCCGGGAAAAATGTAGGCTGTCCTGAAAACCTGGGCTCCATGGTGCAAAATCGAAACCTCCTTGCTCACGTTTTTCTTAACAAAAGGCTTCTCTTTCTGCATGCCCCAAAGCAAGTCCTCATCCTTTTAGGAAGGGGGCACGTTTGTCTCGCTAGCGTTTTCATTGATTGTTCTCAGTATGTCATATCCATGTTTTCCTACGGCTTTCGTATTGAAAAGTGTTGGTATTGTCTTTAAAACAAAGGTTGTGAATTTAGCTGATTGGTTCAGTTTGTGACATGCTCTTTCTTTTTTAAATATAGGCACACATCTGTCGAAATTCCTATAAGTTGAAAAAATATTCTCTGATCTGATATTGCAAACAAAGCGGTGGTGGGAGGCAGTATCAAGTCATTCCAGAAGATTCTGCATTTGTCGTATTGCAGAGAGCCTAGACTGGGTGGAGGCTGGGAGGAGTTATTTTAAAGGGGAAAAAGTCTTTTTTTTTTTTTTAATTTGTTTTGTTAGATGCATCTGAAGCTTAAAAAAAAAAAAAACTAGCGCATCCTCAATGCTGATGAAAAGAGAATACTGGTTTCCAGTTGTCGCATTTTGCAGATTCCTGCTTGTATTGCACCATTTTGTCAGTAACACTATATTCACCTAATGGGTGGTCAACCAGTTTGATATTAGAGGATGGGGGAAGTATTGAGCATTATTAAATGAAACGTAAAATTATCTAATGATTTCGGTCTCCCACTATTTTCATATCTAACTTCCTGCCTTATGTAACAAAGGTTTTAAAACGCATCTCCAGTGTGCAGCGGATGGAGGAGTGTACCTTGCCTGTTAAACCTTTTTAATGAAGCAGTGTAGGTATTGCAGATTAATTCTTGAATAACTTTACTGGTTCACAGAAGATGACAGTGCTGATGCCTGTGTATTTAAGCCAGCTACATTAACGAAGATTTTTATCTCATTAAGGAAGAGAATTGATTCTGAAATTTGGAGTACTGCTGTATTAATATTATTGCCACAGTTGCTGTCTTTAAAGCTTAAATGATGTAAGTTGCACTTAAGCAGATCTCAGTATCTTTAGTTCACATTACTTAGACTCTTCTAAATTTTCCATATTTCTAGTTTCACAGGAAAGCTAGTGACCTCGCTCCTATATCCATAGCAACCCAGTGATGTCATCACACACAATGACACAGAGGCTGCAGTGCACCTAATGGGTTGGTAGGGAGTATGCAGATGGCATTTGTCCAAGGTAATGCAGAAATTAGCAGATAAGCCAGGTGGAATTGAGCATTTTATCTTCCACCGGATGAGAATTGGTCCTCCAAATAAGAATTTCATTTATCCTTAGACGTGCAAATCAGGGACGTCTAGCTATGCCTGTTCACCTTCGTATTTGTAGTTTTCTCAAAAGTTTATAAGATACAGTCGTCGTTTTAAACATTTGTCTATAAAATTGGGCAATGACGGAATAAAGATAGAAGTTTTAAACAAGAATATGTTTTATGCTCATAGTGCAGGGATGAGCTGTATACATGGGTTTATTGCAGATTATTAACTCGGCAGGTTTTAATAAAAACTTTAAAAAAATTATGACTTCCTACTGGGGCATTTTCAGTAAATGATAGGGAATGAGAATCCATTACCGAACAATTTAGCTTGGGATTTGGAAAAGTTCTCTTTTGCTGTGTTTATGTTTCTGTTCCTTAACTGAGTGTGCAGGAAAAAACAGTTTATAAAATATAGCAGACCTTTTCCAAATCTGTTTACCATGATTTTGAGGAATTAGGCTTACCTCTGATCTGCATTTTCCTCATCTGTAAAATGGGTCAATACCTGCTTGACAAAGTTGTGAGGATTAAATAAAAAACATAGTAGGTGCTTAAGAAAAGGTAACTATTTATAAAACTTTGTTTATTCCTTTGTTTATAAAAATCGTCTCATCAGAGAATTTGGAAAATACAGGAAGATACAAAGAAAATACTCAGTCCTACCACTTGAGTTCTCTTCTAAGGCTGAAGTCATCCAGATGCTAGCGTGATTAAAGTTATTTGCATCGGATGAAGTTACCCTAGTAGTAAAGAGTTAGGACCTGTGATAGTTGTAGGTGGGTGACCAGGATAGAGATAAAACGGTGTATTCTAGAAAGAAGGAAAGAAGGAAGTTTAGTCTTTTAAGACACATGTGTAGGTTTGTATCTAAAAAGAGCAAACACCTAGATGTTTCCTACTTGTTAGACAATACTGACTTGTCCTTTGGATTTTAATAGACTCTTGAGAAGTTAATATTCTAAGTAGGCTACTGGTACTTTCCTGGGGGTGAGGGGGGGCGGGCAGAAAAGGTTCTGGGCTAGTAACTTTGTTGAAGTTCCTGGGTTAAGCCGTTTAACTTGGGTGTGCTAGGGGGCATTAGTGGCAAAAGGCTATCTTAATTATATAAAAAAGTCTTCGTGGTGGAATCGATATACTTAAAAAGTTTTTACAATGTTAAATATTCTGTTTTTCCTGCTAGCTCTTCCAGGAGGCTAGATCAATAGCCATTATCACTAATGGAGTAATGACACCTCTTTAGACTCTTAAGAGGTGGAGTTCTGCCAGCCATTATTATAATCAAAGTCATGTGGTTTCAGTTGTGCTCTTTGGGGTGGAAAGAATACAGATGACAGTTTGCTTTTTATGTTAACCTTCACAGTAACTGAAATGACTCTTAAGTGCCTTTTCTAATTATTTTAACAATTTCATATGTATCTTTTGGGTTATATTAAGATAAAAGATGTTGCTGAATGTGCATCCTCATTACAGTTCTTTGGATTAATTGCAGACCCTGGGGAGGATTTCATCCCCTGGTACTTGGAGGAAGCCTTATTTATTTATTAAACCAAACTCTAAATTATTAAAAAGTGGAGGAAATGATTTTGTTTTTATTGAGGTAAAAGTCACAACATAAACTGACCATTTTCAAGTGTACAATTCAGTAGCATTCAGTACATTCACAATGATGTGCAGTCATCACCTCTAGAAAAAATAGGAAAATGATATTTTTAAAAAGTGATGATGGTCTGGCTATAGCTGGCTGGATTTCAGCACATTACTGATTCAGGAATGTGTCAATAGTGCAGGGCTCACAGCCAGTGGTAATCAGTATCCCTTTCTCTTTGTTTTCTAACATCTGAACCTTTCAGCATAAATTGAAAAGGGGACTTATTTTGGCTAGATTTGTATTTCCATTTAAAAAGTTAACAGAGCTTAAAAACTATACGTTGCTCACACAAATTAATAAGAACAATTTACCTGAAATCGGAGCAAACTATTAACTATTTGGAGATTATAGGAATTTTGCTGGTGTTCTTATCACTCATTTTCCACCCCAAGACTGACTTTGTTAGACACACTTGCCCTGCTGTGTGGCACCGGTTCCTGCAGTGCTGAGAGTGGTGAGCTATTCAAGCATGGGCTTCTCGTAAATAAGATGTTAAATACATTGTTTTGGTGTTTCTGAGGCTGCCAGGAACAACAACTTGTCTCCAGTATCACCAGCCCTAACAGTGTCAGGGCATCTGATTCTTTCTGTATTCCTACCAGATTCCATGAGATGTGGAAAAAAAGAAGCAAAGACCACTTTATATGTTTAATAGTCAAAGGGAAAAAAATCACATGTAAACCATTGTCTTTTGTCTTATTTTCTAAGCTCTGTTTGTTAGAGCTTGACCAGATATTCGAGACTATAATTATAGGGAACCTATATTTGTTGTCTTTCTAGGCTATAAAGGCTATCAACATGAGCTGCCTTATGGCCTTTCCTCTCATAATCATTTTTCTGCTGTCTTCCCCAAATTCCATTTTAGGTATTAACTATCATTTTGGTTTAGTACCAGACCATATTATCTTGCTTTAGACTGGCACTTGAAATTTTGATTTTACTAAATTATGAATTTGAGTCGTAAAAAAACAGTTACATGAAAAGTGATCAACAAAAATTCCCCAAAGCTTTAATTTTAAGATAAATGGTTAAATTTATTTGGTTCCATGATTTTGCAGAAACAATAAAAATTTGTAAACCTTGTAAGACTGCATGAGTCTTTTTTTTCTTCCTTTTAAAAGAACTCGTGAAGTCTAAACCAAATTTTCATCAGCATATCACTTTGTAAGAGTGTCCCACAGAGGTAGATTTTTCTTTACCTAAGTTGAATACTGTTAATGTGGTGCATAGCATTAGTTGCATTGTGAATAAGTAGATAGGAATGAGAGTGTTCTTACATATATAGATTTTTAATATGACATTTTTTTAAAATTCCAAATAAACTCATTGGTCTTATCCTTTTAATCTTTGAAGTGATACCTTATTTTTGGAGAGGTGTAAAGCGAAACTCGGTGAGTAGGACCCAGGTGTAGTGTCAGCTTTTCCCTCTTAATAATTCTGTTGCTAGAACAGGGGTGCCAGAGCTGGGGATATGACAGTGACAACAGTGGGCAGCTGAACATGTAATGACAGTAGTGCGAGAGGAATCCCTCATCCACCCTCCCCCACCGCCGAGTATGAAGAGCAGCTGTGGTGGTGTGAGTAGTGAGAGAAGGCTAAGAGGTAACAAGAGGAAGGCTTTGAAAAAGAAGATTTGTTTTGAAGAGAGAGATCATTTAAAACTTCTTTAGCTTTCTGGAAGGAGTTATTAACATGGCACTTAAGCTACCATATTCAAATAACCAAGATCTAGGAAACAAAGTTGCCTGTGGTGCCAGTACTTTAAGGATGTGGAAATAAGCTTAAAATATTTTTGACTGAATTGTTTCAATTCAGTACTATTCAGTTCAACACAGTGCTCCTTTTGTATGGGTCTGACATGAAATAGTGAATGAGTATGTCTTTGCAGCAGAAGCCCAGCATGGATAGTTCCCATGCAAACAATCCCATACTCCCGCCAGGACATTCTTACATGAGGGCCTGCCTGGCATGGCTAGACCGGGTGGATAGATGTTATTTTCAAATCATACTCCACTCTTCACATATGACTCACCTCTTGTCTTTCTAACTACATCTGTGTAGTAAAAATAGAGACTTAAAGTTTAGACACTATATTTTTTTCCTAGTAGTTTGAAAATGACCCAGTGCATGAGGATACGGAGAAATAACAAGATAGGGTAAGAACAGCCAGAACAGCATTCCGCAGACAAGGAAAGCTGGTGGGGACAAGTGAGTAGGTAAGAAAAATTTTAGAATATCTTGATTTTGGGATGCTCTGATCTTCTAAGGGACTCTGGTTTTTGGAAGGCTGTCATCAGTGGGACAGACCACTGATGACAAAAATGTCTGGCCTTTAGGATGCTAGAAGAATGACAAGTATCACCATAATAGTTCCCTGTGCAGGGATATTTCCATCATGTCTTTCTACAGGGTTTTGCACCTTGCTTTTTCCCCTTGATATTTCAAGGATATTTTCTTCTGTTATCAGTATTTTCAGTGGCTGAACAATCCTGTGGGCGTGCCATAATTTAATTTTTATTTAGCATTTAGGCCGTTTCCAAATTTATAAATAATATTGCCATGAATATCTTTGTGGCTAAAGCTTTCAACACAGATTGTATATTAGGACAGAGACCCCAAAGTGGAATTTTTGAAAGAATTGCTAAGAACTTTTAAGGAACTTGAAACCATCACTAGTACTGCTGTGTATCTCAAAAGTTTTGGAAGGTGTAATTGTTTGGATAGATAGTACATACACATGGTTCAAAGTTCAAGGATACCCTATTGCCCTTTCTGCTCCAGAAAGAGAAAATGAGGTTGAAACAGGGGAAAGTTTAACTGTAAGCTTAATTTGTGGCAAGCCTCTCTTCCGCTTTCTTGTGGTTGGAATGAGTACCTTTTTAAAAAATTAAAAAAAAACAAAACCAAAAAAACTAATATGGTAACTTTCAAGTATATGCAAAATAAAGATAATAGCATGATATAACCCCATATAACCAGTTTCACCGTTTGTCAGCATATTGGCCAATCTTCTAGCTATATACTTTACTACTGTTCTGGTCCCCTTGGTATTTACCATCTTGCAAGATGGTTTTTTATTGACCTAAAATTACGCCTTATTTCCCACAAATGTTCCAGTTACTAGCAAGATCTCTTTATATTCAGATTTGGCAACTTCAAAGTGTAGTTTCTTGCTTAAAGCATATAATCCAGGTGGCAGATAATTTTTTTCCTTGATATTAAGAGGAGTGTTTCTCTTCAGTTGACATCCAAGTGATGCTTCCCGTCAGCCTGTGCTCATGAGGAGGAGGAAAGGCTGGATGGGTCACGAGTGGGGAGAGGAAAGATGGTGCTGTATCAGGTAGGTTTAGAGAAGGGTTTTATCATTACTGGACTGTTCGTTTTTACTGCCTTTTTTGGGAAAGGGACAACAAAGGCTGATATCTTTTGTCAGTTCTGGCTTTTATCACCAATCTGATAGAAGTGCTAAAACCCAACTGATTTGTTGAGGGCGATGTGGATAAACAAGTTTTGCTTTTGTTCGGTTTTGTTGCTTGCCAAGCATTTTTAAAAAATCATTTTTGCCTTGAAGTCATCATAGTACTGGTTGAAGGTATGAGTAGGTAGGTAGTTAGGTAGATAGATACGTACATACACTAGCTGTCTGGGCCCAGACACCTTGGGTTTGAATTCCATGCTCAGAAGTATAGAGTTGACGAGTTTAATGATATCAATAATATAGGTGAGTATACTGCCGTTTTATTTTTTTTACCATTCGAAGGTCCTGCAGAAAAAGGCTAGATTTTTGGAACCGTTTATTGAGGAAGAGAAAACAGCATGGTAAACTTCAAACAGCTATAGTAATGAATTGAACTTTAAAATTGCATAAAATATATTTCTATTAACATTACTTATTTAGAACTCTGTCTAGCATATAGATTCTCAAAAACACTGAGTGAATTATAGCTAGTTCTTATTTTGGATTTATGGTACTCTTGCATTTTGATCATGTTTTTCTCTTCATAATCTGGCTGGCTGTATAAATACATATATTTTTTAATGAAAGATGATTAAGACTAGCTTTTTAGCAAGTGTTTACATCTGTTGTGAAAATCACGTCAGTACTATAATTTACTAAGCTGTTAGGGCATAGCATTACCCTGAAATGTTGATGAGTTCCACTACACAGTGGAAAACCTAGTGTACTTTTGGGTATGACTTTTTTCACATCTGTTCTATAGACTTCTGCACTGACTATAATATTTTTGGGAAGACAAGATTTTTTGGGGGGGGTGGGGCGGTACGCGGGCCTCTCACTGTTGTGGCCTCTCCCGTCCCAGAGCACAGGCTCCGGACGCGCAGGCTCAGCGGCCATGGCTCACGGGCCCAGCCGCTCCGCGGCACGTGGGATCCTCCCGGACCGGGGCACAAACCCGTGTCCCCTGCATCAGCAGGCGGACTCTCAACCACTGCGCCACCAGGGAAGCCCGGAAGACAAGATTTTAAGTTACACACTCTCAGATTAAAATATTGCAATATAGTTGTACTGTCACTTGGGAAGCATCTTTCTATACTTTTCCCATTTAATTTCACAACAGTTTTATAAAGTGATGGTTCCATTTTACAGGTGGAAATGTTTAAGTAATTTGCTTATTAAGGCTTGAGTTAAAAGTATTTTTCCTAAATCTCGGCCTCTTTTAAAAGGTTTTTTAGTTTTCAAAAAGGAGTCAAAGGTGAAGTGTATACATGGATACTGGTAATCTTTTAGCTGTTGTCTCAGTGATCTGTTTTCATTAATTTTAGTCAATATTCCATTGTTTGCAGAAGCTTTGAAATTCCTTCAAACTGCTGTATTTTTAATATTTTTCCATTTGATTGTCCTTGAGAGGGTTGTTATGTAATCCAGGTTTTTAATACAGAACAGACTTCTTTAGGACAGCCCTAAGATGAAATACTCAATATGAGTGTAATCTTTCTTTTAGAAAATATTTGGTCCCACGATTGTGGTGTGTTTTAAATATCATTTAACAAAGGAGAATTTGCAGTTTTTCATATAAGGAGGTAAGTACCATGCTTTTGCCGTTGGAGTCTTACAGGTATTGCCAAGAAGTGAAAGGATGCCACTCAAACTGAATGGAAGAGTATACCTCACTTGAAAGAAATGGGAGGAAGCTGTGACTTTTTTGTACATCAAAGATAATGTGGGCTTGTGTGGAATTCACAAACTGGAATGTGGAAACATGTTTTGAGGGGATTTAAGTAAAGATCAAAGGAAGAAAAGAATGTTAACTTGAATATTTTGTAGATGTTCTAGGCAGTGGAAGAAGTGAATGGTACTGATCCAGAATTCACACAGGGAAGGTAGAGTTGTGAGGGGATTATTGAACGTCTGTGGGAACATTCCACACACAGAAAGTGAAGGTCAGCCCAGTGCTGTGGTATCAGAGGACACTGAAGTCACCTTGAGCATCAGGGGAGATTTCCTAGAGAAATGATGGCAGAGCAGCAGTGAGGGGTGGGTGTTGAGGGGAGGGGAAAGGCTGGAGGAAGGAGTGTCCAGGCAGAGGGAATAGCATTGTTTAGTTGCAGAATGTACAGGGAGCAGAATCTGTTGCATGATTGATCCAGTCACTACTGGTTGCACTGAGAGAATGTTAGGAAATGAGTCCAGAGAGGTAAATAGGGGCAGGGGCCAGTTCACGAAGGGCCTTGTGGAGTTTGGGTTTTTTTCTTAGGCTTTGGAGAGTCATTGAAGGATTTCAGGCAGAAGAGGATCATTGTCCAGTTTTTGGTTTGGAGAGAACCTTGGCAGCAGTGTGGAAGTTGAAGAGGAGGACAGTGTGGCAGCGGAACAAGACTGATGAGTATTGCAGGGTCTGCTCTGAAGGTATGAGGACCAGGACGTGGACAGTGACGGCAGATTTGAGAGAGAGAGAATTTGATGGCTGGAGATGGGAGGAGGAGGGAGGAGAAATGATGGAGAAGATCAAGTCAGTTGCCCTCATGCTGTGTTTGAGGAAACATTTAAGTGGCAGTAAATGGAAGCATCATGGACAAATTAATTCATGAAAAGCTCTTAAAACAGGGCCTGGGGCTTCCCTGGTGGCGCAGTGGTTGAGAGTCCGCCTGCCGATGCAGGGGACGCGGGTTCCTGCCTCGGTCCGGGAAGATCCCACATGCCGCGCAGCGGCTGGGCCCGTGAGCACGGGCTGCTGAGCCTGTGCTCCGCAACGGGAGAGGCCGCAACAGTGAGAGGCCCATGTACCGCAAAAAAAAAAAAAAAAACAGGGCCTGGCACAGGTTAAGCACTCAGTGTTACTTATTATTCATTAAGTAAATAAATATTTATTTAGGAACCACTAACGGCTAGATTCTATTCTCAGACCTGGAGGATATACTATCCCCTGCCCTCACAGAACTAACATTCTAGTGGGAGTCTCCTACCAGGCATAATAAGGTCACCTAGGCAAAATTGAGAGTTGAAGTCAGAGTGAACCCTGGGGAATCCCACCCACTTCAGTAGTGACTGGAATGAGGAAGAAAAGACTAAGTAGATGGTGATAGAAAACCAAGAAAGAAAGCTAACAAAGTGGACAAGAGTGTCAAGAAAGGGGGATTAGTCTGCAGTGTTAGATCCCTTACGAATTAAGATTAAGACATAAGAGAACATGGGATATGTGAGGTAGGAAGACAGTTGATGACAGTGGTAATGGGGTGAGGAGTGAATGAAAGGTGAAGAAATGGTAACAAGTATAGGCTAATTTTCAGAAACTTGATTTTGAAGGAAACAGATGTGATTAAAAGGCATCGTTTATTTTAAACCGCAACTTGGACTACATGTTAATGGGAAAGTACAGGAGAGAGTGACTGATGGGAATATCTTGAGAGGGAAGAAGCATCTTGTTTGCATACAGGGAGGAGGCGGCAGTGGTAGGGGCAGTTGTTTGTCAAGTAAAGGCCTTTGGTCACTTTTCTTTGAAGAGGCAGTAGTGAGCAAGGGTTGCCAGGCAGTGAGTGCTAAGGGCCCGGCTGAGGTTAAAAAGCCTTAATTTGTAGTGATTACAATCTAGTTTTTTTTGGTCTCTCCCTCTCCCCTACCCCGCCCCATATTTTGGGTATAAGAGTAGAAAGCAGGCTGGGTGGTTCTATTGATTGAGCATTTGGGTGTTTTAGAGATGGTATAGCAGAAGGACAAGGCATAGGGATGTTGATATTAATGCAAAAATAATTGAATTTGATGGATCTTGATGAACCTTACAAGGAGGAAATAAAACCTAAAGGAAAGGGGCTGAGAAAAAAGGAGAGGGCTCAAGAGCAAGTCTAGTAGGTGGAAGTGAGGACTGGTAACATTGAAGGATAGGTAGGAGTTTGGTTTTATTATTTTTTTACTTGTTTTGGCCGTGCCGCACAGCTTGCAGGATCTCAGTTCCCCAACCAGGGATTGAACCCAGGCCACGGCAGTGAAAGCTCCAAGTCCTAACCACTAGACCACAAGGGAACTCCCCTTTTTAAAAAAAATTTCTATTTTTTAATTTTATTTCTTTTTGCTTTATTTATTTTAAATATTTATCTATTTATTTATCTTGGCCGCACCTCTTAGTTCCCTGACCAGTGAAATCGCCAAGTCCTAACCAGTGGACTGCCCAGGGACTCGCAGGAGTTTGATTTTAAAAGTGAATGGTTAGGGCTTCCCTGGTGGTGCAGCTGTTGGGGGTCCGCCTGCCGATGCAGGGGACGCGGGTTCGTGCCCCGGTCTGGGAAGATCCCATGCGGAGCGGCTGGGCCCGTGAGCCGTGGCCGCTGGGCCTGCGCGTCTGGAGCCTGTGCTCCGCAACGGGAGGGGCCACAGCGGTGAGAGGCCCGCGTACCAAAAAAAAAAAAAATGAATGGTTGGGGGTGGGGCCAGGGGGATAAATTAGGAGTTTGGGATTAACGTATGCACATTACATAAAATAATCAACAAGGACCTACTCAATATCCTGTAATAACCTGTATGGGAAGAGACTGCAGAGAATGGATACATGTGTATGTCTAACTGAGTCACTTTGCTGTACGCCTGGAACTAACAGCATTGTAAGTCAACTATACTCCAATATAAAATAAAAATTTAAAAAATGAATGGTTGTGAGTGAGGTTAAAGGTGTGGTTTGGGGATAAGTTGTCAGAATCGATGAGATAACTGAACTGTTGTTCAGAATTAATTTGAGGGAGTAGCCTTGGATAATGAGGTAGGGCCAGAGGTCTGGATACAGGTAAACAATCTCAAAGTGAGCATGACATTGATTCTAGGAGAAATTTTAGAAGCAGAGAAAAGGCATGAAAGAGAAGATTGTGAGGGAGTCAGTATGGACTTGTATAAGAACCTGCATAACTAATTTTGATTTAACTAATTTTTATTTTATTTTTAAAAAATATTTATTTGGTTGCACCGGGTCTTAGTTGCGCCAGGTGGGCTCCTTAGTTGAGGCTCCAGTTAACTAATTTTTAGAATAGGGTTATTTGACTGCTAGCCAAGGGAGTGCTAGAGCATAGTATATCTATTTCCTGATTTGTGAGGTTAAATGGTGAGCTGCAGAGCTTTGGCATTTGTCCCGGTTGTTGAAAAGGGAGATCAGACTGGAGCAATGGGTGGAATCTTGGCTAATGAAGTGGCCTTGTTTTTGCTTCAGGTCCTGTACCTTGACCCTAAAATTCAACTGTTCGTTACATTTGGTGCAGGTGGCACTTAACAATAGCCACCTTAATATTTGTTAAGTTTTTGTTTGTATCAAACTTCCTAAAGCAAATATTTCTTATTTATCACAGTTCTTTATACTGGCCAGGTAGTTTGGGTCTAGACTTGCTCCTGTGGGGCCGGAAGAACTATGAAGAGGCAAAGGCCTCTCATTTCCAGGTTAACCCAGGCTTCTTTGCCTGGGGAAGGTTCCCAGCAGCGAGCCCTGATTCACAAGCATTTTTCAGGCCTTTGCTTACCTCATACTTGCTAATGTTCTACTAGCCAAAGCAAGTCTCATGATCCAGTTCACATTATAGAGTTGGGGAAATATAGTTCTTGATGGAAGTTCTTGACGGAAGGAGCTGCGAAATCATTTAAAAGGAAGGAGATATACACAGGGTTGGAGGGAGTTATTAGGGCCGTTTATGCAAACAGTCTGGGCTGGATACAGCCTATGTAGATTCATGTCACTTAAACATTCGGAAGTGACAGTTTAGGTACTGTGGTTGATTCACTGCTGAGTGAAGTGTGCTACCTGCCCTTAAGGACTTTAGTCCTTTTAGGAAAAAGAAAGGTATACAGTTAAACTACAAGGCATTAGATATAAGCAGTATAATAACTGCAAGGTGAAAGTTACACACAGAGTAAGCAGTAGTTAGTTCTGCCTGAGGAATTTTCAGGCTTCAGGAAGTAAGTGCAGTATTTGAATTAGGGCTTAAAAGATGACATATAGAGAATTTTTCTTCATAGTTCTGGAAGTGCATTTTAGGTGGTTGGAAAAGCATGATAGCAGAGGAGTGTGTAATGTGAGGAAGACTGCGAGACCTGGGTCTGGGTATTGATGACTTGCAGCAGGGCTCTATTGATATTTGGGCCAAATTATTCTTTGCTCTTGTATGTGGCTGACCTGTGCATTGTAGGATGTTCACCAGCATGCCTGGCCTCTGCCCAGTAGATAATATCTAAATAGAGCTGCTTTTAAAATGCACTGTACCATAGGTTATACAGCATTTTCAAATACACCAGCTTATTTACCTTCTTCCCCCTGCCCCCCTCCCCCCCAAAAAGAGCAGATCTATGGTAAAACTAGCAGTTATAAATGTTGGTTCATTTGTGCTGAATTCAGAAAATAGCCCAGCTGAAGTGTGAAGTGTTGTATTCTAAATAGCAGACTGAAGAGTGCTGGCAAATTTGGGGGGAAA
>NW_006796716.1:2914554-2932413 GCF_000442215.2 Lipotes vexillifer | reverse complement strand
AAATTTGGGGAGAAAGAGTCAGGATGATGAGGGGAGTTGTGTCTAGATCATAGAAACAGCTAAGTAGAGAAGACCTAGGGGTATGAGGGCTATCTGTTTGAAGAAGTGATTCTGGCTCCAAGAAATAAAATTCTTAAGGCTAGCGACTGGCAGTTGTAGGGGAGATAAAACTTAGCTTTATCCTCAAGTCAGGTACTTCTGATGTTACTCTCTAAAGGTGGATTTAGGCAGAATTCTCACAGGTGTCCAAGTAGAGGGTTGGAAGAGCACCCAGCAGGGTCTGTAAGAGGGAGGGGAGCACCGCTTTGGTACCTGTTTGTGTGTGGATTGTCTGTAATTTGAGAAGTTGTTATTTTAGTATATTTCTCTCCTGCCTTTTTTCCCCATAGTGGCAGAATTAAATTGCTTCATAATGAAGAATACCCATGGTAGGGAATGTAAACTTCTTATCCCTTTTCAGGTTTGCTTAACTATATCTGAGCAATAGAGATAACGCTCTCGTTCTCATTTTTGGCGAGGCTATTGAGAAATATTAACCCATGTCAAACTACGTAGTTTATTTGAAAGCACAAGAGGATTAAATAAGAGGTAGAGGTTCGTGCTCTATTATAGTGGGTTTTCTTTGTAAGAGCCCACATGCTATGAAGCATGAAGTATTTGGAATTCTGAACTTGTCAAATAAGCTAATTAATTATTGACATGTGTGAAAGTGCTGTAGAGACTATGGCATAGTGCAGCAGTTTTATCTTTATTGAGATATAGTTCACATACCATACAATTCACCCATTTGAAGTGTACAGTTCACTGGTTTTTAGTGTGTTCAGAGTTTTGTAACCATCACTAGTATCTAAATACAGAACATTGTCACCTCCCCAGAAGAAACCCTGTACCCATTAGCAAGCCGTCACTGCCCTCTGCCCTGCCTCCCCCACCCCCCACCCCACAAAAAGAGCTCTAAGCAACCACTAATCTATTTTCTGTTTTTATAGATTTGCCTGCTTGGGACATTTCATGTAACTGGAATCATAATATGTGGTCATTGGTGATAGGCTTCTTTCACTAACCTAATATTTTCATTGTCATCCATGTGGTACCATGTATCAGAACTTCATTCCTTTTTATGCCTGAATAATATTCCATGGTATGGATAATGCTACATTTAATTTATCTTTTCATCTGTTGACATTTGGATTGTTTCTACTTTTTGGCTGTTTTAACTAATGCTGCTGGGAACATTTGTGCGCAAGTTTTTGTGTGGATCTCATGTTTTCATTTCTTTTGTATGTACCTAGGAGTGGAATTGCTGAGTCACGTGGTAACTCAACATTTTGAGGAACATTGTCCTGCAGTTCTTAACCTGGAGAAATAGACATGTGTGGATCCCATGCAATACTGAATCTTTGAGGGTTAGGGCTGCTAGGGAGAGTGTTTTACAAACAGCTCCTCCTTGGTTAAGAACCAGTCGTATAGTGGAAAGCATATGGGATTTTGAGCCATGAGATATGCATTCCATTCTTTGGCTCTGAGCCTTAATTTTCTAAACTCTAAAATGGAAATAACAATACTAAATCATAAAGGGTTATCTGGAGGGCCAAGGAGGTATTACAATTTTAGTGAAGATCTCATTTTTGATATTACAAAAGTTATTTAGAAAAATACGGAATAGATGAATACTTCTTAACATGATAGAAGTATCTTTTAAACAAAGAGTTGGTATTTAAGAATGAAACACTGGATGTATTCCATTAAATTCAAAATGAAACAAAGATGCACATTATAAGCATTATTTTTTTTTTTTAGTTTATTTATTTATTTTTTTGCGGTACGCGGGCCTCTCACTGTTGTGGCCTCTCCCGTTGTGGAGCACAGGCTCCGGACGCGCAGGCTCAGCGGCCATGGCTCACGGGCCCAGCTGCTTCGCGGCATGTGGGATCTTGCCGGACCGGAACACGAACCCGTGTGCCCTGCATCGGCAGGCGGACTCTCAACCACTGCGCCACCAGGGAAGCCCTATAAGCATTATTAATATTGTCCTTGTCCTTGCAGTAGATGTGATACAGTATAAGAAATCTAACCACGGGAAAGGACAAGTGATATTTGGAAACCATAAAATTAGGTAGGGAGTAAACTGGAAAAATGTTAGAATTAGTAATTAGTTCAATGAAACAGGGCTGAAATCTATAGTATGTATTTCATATATCAGCCCTAATCTGTATAAAGATATAATGAAAGATTTTTATGCAACTGAGTTTTGGGTTGTTCTGTTTTTTAGGTACTCTTGGTAGAGGTGAGGTGGGGCGCACAAAGCAGCAGATGTGGGTTTGAGTTGTTTACGTCAGTAACCTGTTTACGTAAAACTGCTGGCTTTGAGCTTTTTTTGAAAACTTGGTTTTCAAAATTGACTTTAAACTTTAATCGTGGGTGTGATTAACTGGGTAAATTATGGAGAGGGTTTGTTTGAATAGGTACTACTGGTAACAGGTCAAAATTCAACCTGCTCAGCCTTGACTGCCTCCCAGCCACTCTGTTTTCAGACCCTTCTAGAAATACAGTGAGAGCATACAAATTCCTTTTTAATGGCTACCTAGAACTCTGTTGTATGGATGTTTCAAAATCTAGCCAGACTTCGACTGAGGACCATTTAGGTGGTTCCAGGCTTTAGCTGCTACAGATGATGGCAGTGAATCAGTTTCTAGAAGTGGAATGGCAGAGTCATTAGTATTTGTAATTCTGATAGCTGTTCCCAATTGCCCTCCATAAAGTTTGTATTAATTTACGGTTTCCAACAATGGATGAGAGTGCCTGTTTATCCACAGTATCAGCCTTCACAGTGAGTCATCAAAGTTTAAGTTTTGCCAGTCTGATGGAGAAAAATTGGCATTTATAAAATGAATGAATTTGAGTGCTCATATTTTCCTTTTTCTTTTTTAATTGTCCATTCCTTCTGCTCACTTTTCTATTACTGATTGGTCTTAAATTCCTTTTAGGAAGGTGTTTTTGTTTTTGTTTTTGTTTGGCTGTGCCGCTGTGAGGCTTGTGGGATCTTAGTTCCCCAACCAGGGATCAAACCTGGACGCTTGGCAGTGAAAGCACGGAGTTCTGACCAGTGAACCACCAGGGAATTACCTGCAATAGCATGTCTTAAAGTACATCTTTTTTTTATTGGAGTTTAGTTAATTTACAGTGTTGTGTTAGTTTCAAGTGTACAGCAAAGTGATTCAATTATACATATATATATTTTTCAGATTCTTTTCCATTATAGGTTATTACAAGATATTGAGTATAGTTCCCTGTGCTGTACAGTAGGTCCTTGTTGTAGAAAAGTACATATCTTAATGAAAAAGTACTTCATTGCTAAAAATTGCTATAGCCATCAGTCTGACAACACTGGGTTGCCGCAAGCCTTCAGTTTGTAAAACAACTGCAGTATCTGTGAAGCGCAGTAAAACAAGGTACAGCCTCTATTAGAGAAACTAGCCCTTTCTCTGTGACATGTTGCAAGGTTTACATCTTCAGAGACTCAAGGTGGGAGAAAGAGCACAGGATTTGAAACCAGAGGACCCGAGTTTGTGTCCCTGCCCTGCTGTGTGTTAGCAGTGTGATTTTGGGGGAAAAGTCTGTTGATTTCTCCGCATCACACCTGTAAAGTATAATGTCCACCTTGTTAGGGTAGTTGTGAAAAGAACATAGGATTTGGTGGCTGTCAGAAAAGCCCAGGTTCTCAGGAAGCTCTCCTCTCATCCATGAGACCTTGAGCTTGGCCCTGAATATGCCATGGAAGTTTCATTTTTCTTCTAGGATGTTCCTCTTCCTGGAATGTTTCCCTTCAGCACAGTTTTTATCCAGGGTCATTGCTGCTGGCTTTTATTTATTTTAAATTGGTAAATTTTTGTGTAGCCTTTTTTCTTTTTTTAAAATTTATTTATTTTTGGCTGCATTGGTCTTCATTGCCGCACGCGGGCTTTCTCTAGTTGTGGCGAGCGGGGGCTATCCTTCGTTGCAGTGCGCGGGCTTCTCATTGCCGTGGCTTCTCTTGTTGCAGAGCACGGGCTCTAGGCGCACAGGCTTCAGTAGTTGTGGCTCGCGGGCTCTAGAGCACAGGCTCAGTAGTTGTGGCACACGGGCTTAGTTGCTCCACGGCATATGGGATCTTCCCGGACCAGGGCTTGAACCCGTGTCCCCTGCATTGGCAGGCGGGTTCTTAACCACTGTGCCACCAGGGAAGTCCCTCTGCTGGCTTCTAAAAGCCCAGCTGATGAGCTTTCCAGGCAAAGTTTGAATATGTGTTGAGGGTCCCCAAGACTTAGCCCCATGTTCAGTGATCTGCCAGGACTCAGCATATAGCTGTGCTCTTGGCTATGATTTATTACAGTGAAAGGATGCAAAGCTAAATCAACAGAGGGAAAAGGTGCTTGGGGCGAAGATCAGAGTGACCGGCTGCAAATTCTCCAGTCTTCTCTCAGGGGACTCACACAGATTGCGTGTGTGAAATGTCTGCTGGGAATCTCATTAGAGACTCAGTACCCAAGGGGTTTTTCATTTTGTTTTGTGTTTTTCATGTTTAAAATGTTTATTGGTATTTTTTAATAGATCTTTATTGGAGTATAATTGCTTCACACTACTGTGTTAGTTTCTGTTGTACAACAAAGTGAGTCAGCCATATGCATACATGTATCCCCATACCCCTTCCCTCTTGAGCCTCCCTCCCACCCTCCCTATCCCACCCTCATCCATTGAGGGATGCTCACAAAGGCACTTTCTGCGAGGCACATACCAAATTCAAGACTCCTAGAAGGAAAACAGGTGTTTAGCATAAACCACATTGTTTGGACAAACATTTTAGGGACAGTGAGCCATTCTTAATCGTGGATGGTGGGAACCCTTCCAAAATCTTAGTTCTCAGATGCTAGCCAAGGGTCAGCTTTGCAAGCAGACCTTTCTAAAGATAGCAGTCTCGAGGCTGTTGTGTTAACTCTTTTTTGTACAGACTGTACTTCAAGTTTAAGGCATTTTGCCCACATGTGCAAGACATGACTTCAGATTATTTTCAGAAATTTTAATTTGAGATTTAGCAGGTCATCTCTGGAATACATGACTAATTTTATGCAAGCAGCACAGTGTCACATTTACTTGCAGTGGGTTATTCTGCTGCCTGCACAGTATATAGATAACTGTCCATTACACGGACACTGATACTGATTTTGCACCTTGTCACGTTTTTCTTTGTGGTGTAAGGTGTTCATATATAGCAGTCGCTGCATTTACCCTTTTTATGGCCTCTTGGCTCTTTCAGGTGATATCACTCCTAGGACCAAAAATGCTTCATGGGGCCAAATGTTGGACCTGGTGTCTGCTAACTCATTTTTTAAATTTTGGGGACCATATGTACAAGTATTGCATTCTTAGAAACAGTTGAGTGACTGTTTTGAAAGACATTACCTTGCTTCTCAAATGATACATATCTCACATCTTCCTACACTGAATAGGCATTCTATCTTGGTTAAACCTTTTGTGAACACTATGTGGATACTTTTTTTGACCTTTTAAAAAAATTTTCTTGACTTTTGAAACTAGTATGGTTGGGATCTCTATTTTAGTTTAATGTAAAAACCACAGATTATCTCTCATACAAGTCATTTTGATGTTAAGGATTTTAAAAAAAAGTCTGATTTAAGGTTTTTAGAGAAATCTTAGTTCCTTTGAGCAGACTTTTTTTTTAGAGTTAAAGGTTTTCCCCTCTAACATAGTTTTTCAGTGGCAGAGAACATCTGGGTATGTCCCAAATGTGGTTGAGTTACTGTATCTAAAGGTGATGTTGGCATTTCATAATCTCCATGTTCCAGTTTGTCTGAGGCAACTGGACAAATTTTACATAAGCGCAAATGGCTACCTTTGGGCTCTTTAGCCCAACTTTTGCAGCAGGAGGAGACCTAACGGTATAGAGTACTGGTGAGGTAATTTGAGCTTTAAATAGTTGCTGGCTCTTGAAATAAGGATAGCATGATTTAGGGGAAAGGCCAGAACCCGATCTCAGTGGCCTTAGGCACTGCAGCTTCTTGCATTGGAGTCAGTTATCAGGTTACTCTAGAGGTGGCTAGTCTTCAGTATCTGCACATTCATTCAGTGAATATGGGCTGGTGTCCTATGGTATGCGGGCCTCAGGCCTACAGAGGCCTCTCGGCCTGTTTGAAAGCCAGTCTGGGGAGTTATTCCAGGCTATATGATATTAAAATTTATGGAAAGGAAGTGATGTAAGGGAACGAAGGACTAGAGAATAGCGTGAAATGGAGAAGAGATACTTGATACAGTATCTCTTATACATTAGTAGCATTGAGCAGAAGATAAACGAGATGATGTGAGAAATACAGAGGCCTCCTATGGCGAGACTTAAAGTGAAGGGACGTTATTTAAGGTGTTCTCAAAAGTAATTGCTCAAGGGAATTTCCTGGCGGTCCAGTGGTTAGGACTCCGGGCTTTCACTGCCGAGTCAACCTGGTCAGGGAACTAAGATCCCACAGGCACGTGACTTGGTCAAATAAAAAAAGTAAATGCTCACATCTCTATAGCACTTTACTGTGTTGGGAGCACTTTATCGTTCATCTGATACACCCTTATAATCTTATGAAAGAGGTAGAAATCTGTATGCAAACTGAGGCCCAGATAGATGAAATGGCTTGTCCCCAAGGTCACTTAGTAAATGGTAGGACTGGAAAGCCCCAGTCTTCTGGGTTATTTGCATATATGTCAGAAATTGACAGGAGTGACAGTGGCTGAGGGCTGGGAATAGTTTCTCCAAAGTCCAGAAATATATGGAAAATTGGATGTGAGGTGATAAGCCTCCTATTCAGGGAAAGCAGTGTTTCCACGGTGCGGGGGTGGAGGGGCGCTCAAGAGTAAAAAGCACCCCTGTGCTGGTTTCCTTCTGCTCTGAAGTCCAGTAGAACCAGAGCCCTGTTCCCCAACTCTGCATCTGTTTCCCCTAGGCCACCTCTGGCAGAGCTGTTGCTGTCTAGTGTTAGAGTGGAGAATCAGTAACGCATAGTAAAAGGTTAGCATCAGAAAAACCACTCAGAAACTTAGGAATTTGAGAGTGTGTTATTTGCTGGATGTTGTGAGAATTAGCAAGCAAAGCATATGAACTAATAAGTATGGTTTACATTCTGATTTGATTGTATCTGAGAGGAACTATTTTAATTACACAACCAGTTTCCTTAAGTATAATCCTCTCCCACCCTGACCTCTTCCTTGATAAAAGAGGAATACATACCAAGTGTAAATGATCCATACACAGGTAAGTCTCTTGGAATCCCAGCCCTTCCTCCCCCAGATACTTTAGCTTATCTTTTTGGATTATATCCCAGTACCTTTCACATCTCTGAGTAACATAATGTTACATGGATGCTGTGGTTGATCTACACAGGGAACAGAGGGTAGCCAGTTTAACTGGGGGTGGGAGGAGTAGAGCTGGGCAAGATTGCATAGAAGCCATGAGTAAAACTTGGTTCTTGACGGTTGTCTAAGTATTTTCCAGGCAGGAGCACTGGTAGTTGTTCTAGGCAGAGGCAGAAGAACAAAGGGCAGAAGTATGAAAGGTTTTTGCAATTAACATGTTACCACTGGAGCGCAGGTACATGAGAGAATGAGGCGAGGAAAGCATCTAGTCTGTTGTAAGTCATAGGAAAGAGCTCATGATCTGGGGTTTCTGATAATGCCATTGACTTAGTATGACCAGTCTAGATATGATAGTTAACCAGACAAATAAAAATGTGAGCTCAGAATAGGAAAAAAAAGTAAGAGCTCAGTCACTCCTCCTTGTAAAATTTTGTTCTATATGGTTGTCAGACACTTAGAGGTGTATGGCTCTGACATCACAGAAATCAGGTAATATAAATTAAATAGTTTTAGTCGCTTGATTTAATTTCTTTATTATATGCAGTTGTTTGGTAGTCATAAAAATACACAACATTGGTGTGCCGTTGCTTTAGTGTCCTCAAGGCTCTTAGTGTTTGGGACGATGAAGACCTTCTAGCACAAGTGAAAGAAGCACTAATTCCTGTTGGCCACCTCAGCTCAGAAGTGCTTTGCTCACCCCTCCATTTTATAGCTGTTGTTTTCAGACACTACAAACACACGTTCCCCAAGTTGCTAATATGTCAGTGATCAGAGTCAATCCCGTGCCCCCAATTTTGACTTCCTTTCTGGCGTTCGTAATTTATATTATTTTAACATAAGAAAAGCTTCTTTGTTTCTCAAAAGTCAACTTGAAGTTGACTGGCGATGTTCTCACCCGGTAGGCAAGATACCCTCACCCAAAATGGATGGGACCGACATTGGGTAGACAGGGCAAGGTTGGGAAGAAGCTGTCATTCTTTTTTCTTAAAAAAACTGATGAGATATATAAGCCATCTATACTTACAATCCTCAGGATCAGTATGTATGTAATGTTGCATGAGAGACTTGTTGACCTTTTGTAATTTAGATCAAATTTCGACTTTACATCTAAGAGTTAGACTTGATAGTTCTTTCCTGGAACAGCTGTGTGATAATAAGCCTATGTGTCCTTCTCTAGGGAGAAAGCAGGGGTTCAGGCTCCATTGAGCCAGTTGCAGGTTTTTCCCTTCTTTGTTGCTCCTTCCCGCTCCATCCCTCTTCCATATACCCACACAGCCTAGCTTCTGTTTGTTGATTACTTTAGTCAGCTGGTAGATCTCTTTGTGTTTTAGTGGCATAAAGATATGATTAACCCAACTGACATCATCTGTACCATAACGGCTCTTTATTCTTTCCTCCTTAATAGGTGACAGAGCTGAATGAGCCACTGTCCAATGAAGAAAGAAACCTTCTCTCTGTGGCCTACAAGAATGTAGTTGGGGCACGCCGTTCTTCCTGGAGGGTCATCAGTAGCATTGAGCAGAAGACATCTGCAGATGGTAATGAGAAGAAGATAGAGATGGTCCGTGCTTACCGTGAAAAAATAGAGAAGGAGTTGGAGGCCGTATGTCAGGATGTGCTGAGCCTGCTGGATAACTACCTGATCAAGAATTGCAGTGAGACCCAGTATGAGAGCAAAGTGTTTTATCTGAAGATGAAAGGGGACTATTACCGCTACCTGGCCGAAGTCGCCACTGGAGAGAAGAGGGCGACCGTCGTGGAGTCATCTGAGAAGGCCTACAGTGAAGCCCATGAGATTAGCAAGGAGCACATGCAGCCCACTCACCCCATTAGATTAGGCCTGGCCCTTAACTACTCCGTTTTCTACTATGAGATCCAGAACGCCCCAGAGCAAGCCTGCCACTTGGCCAAGACCGCCTTTGATGACGCCATTGCCGAGCTCGACACTCTCAACGAGGACTCCTACAAGGACTCCACGCTCATCATGCAGCTCCTCCGAGACAACCTCACGCTCTGGACAAGCGATCAGCAAGACGACGACGGTGGAGAAGGCAACAATTAAGGCCCCCAGGTGGACTGGCAGCACACGCTGATGCTACTACTGCAGTCTTTATTTTTTTCCCATGAGTTGGGGGTCGGGTGGGGGAGGGAAAGGGAGCGATGACCTTCCTAGGGAGAAACCCACGACCTGTCCTTTCTTTGATCGCCTCTTTGACATTTTTGCCAAAATACCACTAGTGGAAAGTCAGGCTAGCTGTGCTGGTATTGGAATAGCAGCCTCACACTGGCATATGGACTGTTCTGTAGATTAATGCAAGTGGAGCTGTCCTTAATTTAACTTATTGCTAGAAAATAGGGTTTTAAGATGAAAAGAAAACTTAAACGGAATAGCCCTCATTCAATAAGTTCTGTGGTTCCAGTAAGGATTTTTATGTACATATGCTCTTGTCTTTTAAGTTCTGGGTACTTTCTAGCTCATCTGTTTTAGCTGTGCATTTTGTTTTTCAGGGTGTACTCTACCAGACGTGGAATAGTTAAAATCCCAAGCTGATAGACTTAGAACATAAGGTATATTTATCCTTGTGGTTTAGGCCTTGCCAGTTTTCAGAAGTTTCTGATTAGTTGACAGTATTAACACTAAATTGCAGTTTACAGTATTTCTACATTATAGCCATATGTGACATCAAGCCATTGTGATTGTGTGTTTTTCTTATTTTGGCTTTTACATCCTTATTCAGCCTCGTCCCGGTTGGTTTTGCTGTTATCTGTCTCCTAGGCCAAAAGGCTTGCCTGAGGAGAATCAAAGCTACTTTAGGTTTTGTTGAATAGGTGCTTGGCAGATGGCTGTGGGATTTTTGTCCTTCTTTCTTCTTAACTTAAATCCACCACAAAAATGATTAATCACTTTAATAGAAACGTTAAACACCACAAAAATAGAGAAAATTCAGGTCTGTATGTCATTTATTGTGCTGATATTTCCAGAGAAATCCTGATTCTTTTCAGCTGCCATAGCTCCTTCCTCAGGGACTGCACTGCTGTCTCACTCCTCACTTGAGTCTTCCCTACTGTACCTTGTGCCCAGGGCATATGCACTGGGGTGGGTTGAAAAGCTGTTGGGTCGTAGAGGTTGGCGGTCGTTTTGAGAAAGTTTGTGGTGCAGTGTGTGAAAATTCAGGTGCTAGGAGCTTACTGGTAGAAAAATCCTAAAGGAAGAGCTCTATTCATAAACATTCTGTCCAATTTCAGGAGCCTCGTGTGTCAGTTTTTCCTCCCTGAAAACACTCCTTCCCCAAATAATCGTTGTAGGAAAATAAACGAAAATCATTATCAGATAATAAATACTTAACTCCTATTTGACCAAAACTTTTTCTATGTTTTTGTTTTCTTTTTAATGAAAGCATAGAAGTTGGAAATTCATTTGTGTCATCTGTACACGTTTTAGAATTGAAGGAAACCACGATGCTATTTCCACAGGTTTGTTTCAGTTAGCCTTAGGTCCTTGGTTCTCATTTTGGATAAGTCTTAAGACACGACCTGTTGCATGTGCATTCAGCCTTTTTTATAAAGTCAGTAACAGCGTGAACTGCTGAGATAGGTAATGACACCAGACTTGTTTGTTTCTTTGTTTTATTTAGGCAGGGAGAGGAATGAGTAGTAATTGAGGAAAACCTGACAGTTGCTTTTGCTAAAACCAAAATGGAGCTTCCAGTTGTGAAATGCACGTTTTGACCAGGATCCAGGTGACAGTGAAGATAGAAGAGTGTGACGATGCTCTGTAATGTGGCACAGTTACCCAGCATGACTTTCCTTAGAAGGCCCCCTCCATATGCTAGAGCGGAAGCCTCAACTAACCAAACCTACCAGAAGAACCAGCAGAAGAGAGCTTTATAGCTTCTGTGCCCTAACAGGGGCCTAAGGTCAATGCCACGGATGGGAACAGATTTGTGGGGGTGGGGTGGGGGGTTGGTGGGGTTTTCCTTAATTTATCTTCATGTCCAGTGAGCAGTGTTGTGTCCTTCCTTGTAGCATTTGGAAATGATTTACTGGAATTACAAAACCTATTTTTCTTTTAAATTTCAGCTTTGGCTCTGGCTGCTTTTTAGAATAATGCAAGATAAAACCATATCTGAGGGCTAAAAATGAAGGAGGGAATGGGAGACTTGATATTTAAGCAGCTTGAATGGTTTATTTTCTTTTCTTTATTTTTAAAGAAATGCACTTGCCTATGATGCTGTCTCTCCAGTGAAATGATTACTCCTCCATTACTCTATTGATACAATATTGTGCATGCTAGTGTTGTATTTCTATACAGTAGCTTGAAATTTATTAACTTATACTGTAGGTGTTATGTATTCCTATGACAAAAAAAAAGTCTTCAAATTTTTTAAAGTTTTTTTAATTTAATTTTTCCTTTTGGGGGTAAAGTTTGCTCTACCAAATAGTGATCGTAACAAATTGATCTGTTTTGGATGTTGCTATAGTGACATGCAGTTATATATTTTGTTTTTAAGGGTGGGGGGGAGCAAAAGAAACACCAGTGTTAGCTTAATCTTAATGTCTGGTGTTTGTCATGGTGAAATTATAACTATTACAGTGTAGGAGAACAACGAATATGTTCTCTGAATGAGCCTTTGTGCTTTTTGTCATGTTATGCAGTGAACTATTTTTAAGGTCTAATCAGTGATTATTTTTCCAACTCCGTGTTTCTCTAAGGAATTATTTCACACACGGACCATTCTTAGCAGTTTTCCTCAGTGATGGAATATCATGAATGTGAGTCATTATGTAGCTGTCGTACATTGAGCAAATAAACTTACAGATCTGATGTCAGTGCTAGTTTTATTTAATGAGTTGAAATTTTCCTTTGCTTTTGAAGGTTTGATTGGACATGGGTGTTCTCCCCCACTCAAAGAATGAGGTTGGACTGCGGTGGGGGGAAAGGGGCAAAATGGTGTATATTGGAAAGTGCCTACCTCTGGGAATCAGACCTGGGTTTACTGACCTTAAAAAATGATCGCACCTTTTGGGTCTCCATTGTTTCTATTAAGAAACGAACCTTAAGTTCGAATCATGACTCGTTTTGATTCTCGGGCAAGTGACTAAACTTCTGAGCCCTGGGGGTGGGGGATATAGGTCTAAAGGAAAACTGGGTCACGAGCCTGGTTTGGTATTTCTCAGGTGCCCATTGGAGATCTCATTATGTTTTAAATGAGGTGGGTTTTTGCATTTTAAGATGTTCATTCATAAATACATTGTCTTGGGTTTTTTAAGTCTTCTGAGGTGGTCAGCAGCCTTAGTTGACGTGGGCTGCACTCTCAGCAGCCTGCTGTTTCTGTTGGCAGCTGTCAGGATGTGCCCACGGCTCGGATCACATCCCTGGACATGTGTGGTGTTCTGCCCTGACCAGCTGTGAGGAGGGGTTTGTCTACAGGAAGGAACACCAGGGCAAAGGTGTTCCTCCTCCACCGGCTTGGGTGTGCTCCAGCAAGGCAGGGAGGGGCTGCACTGGTTCATGCAGAGGAAGAGGACGGCTTTTGAGTTTTTTGAGAAATTTTAATTCACATTTTAGGAATAACACTGGGGGACTAGGCTTTTGCCGTGTTAATGAATTCACCTGTTTGGGCTCATTGTCCCTCAGAACCACCCTGAGAGCGCCGCTTCTGTGGACACAGAAGGGACCCGTGTGCCTAAGGTCCCACGGCTCACTGATGACCCATGTTGGAGCCCGCATCTTCAACCCTCATGAGCTTCGCCTCCGAACACCAGGCTGCTTCTGCTCCTCTAGGAGAGAACACTGAGCAGCAGGCAGCAGGCAGCGCACTCACTGAGCAAGAGCTCAGTGTGGCAGTTACTGGATAGGGGCAAGTCATACACGTCTTGCCAGCCAGGGGAGTTGAGAGATGGGCAAGATCAGCACAGGCTTGCCAAGGCTCTTCATAAAGAAGGGCAGCTCCTGGAAGGTGGTACCATTACAGCCTTGTTCCTTTGGTGGAACGTCCCATTGTGAGTGCCTGGAATTTGACATAAGACTGGAATTTGCCCAGAGGATTTTCCACAGACAGACTTCTCGAGATAAAAATACTGTCTGTTGCTGCATTTCCACCCAGTTTTAACAGTGCGTTGATGCAGTGTTTCTTAAACTTCATCTCAGGACCTCTTTACGTAACTCTTATGTAGACTGTATCAAACACTAGAAACTGGGGCTTCCCTGGTGGCGCAGTGGTTGAGAGTCCGCCTGCCTATGCAGGGGACACAGGTTCGTGCCCCGGTCCGGGAAGATCCCACATGCCGCGGAGCGGCTGGGCCCATGAGCCATGGCCGCTGAGCCTGCACGTCCGGAGCCTGTGCTCCGCAACGGGAGAGGCCACGAGTGAGAGGCCCGCGTACCGCAAAAAAAAAACAACTAGAAACTGAAAATACTCACTTGTTTAAAAATGATGGAAACCTGTTACATGTTGCGATACATAACAATTTCATGAAAAGTAACTGTTCTCCAAAACAAAAAATAGAAGAGTAGCATTATTTTACAGTTTCGCAGATCTCTTAGTAGAAGTCATCTGGACTCTCCTAGCTCCTTCTGTATTCAATCTCCTGTGACATATTTCCAGTGTGAAATATGGGGGTGGGGGGCTTGCATTAACAGTGATAAGCAGTTGGAAAAGAATGGCCCTGAAGAGTTGAGGTTAAGAAAGCTCTCCTAATTCAGGAATTGAATGATACCCCAGATTAGGCACTAATGATAGAGGTCCTCTTCCTCAACGCACTCTAGAACTTAAAAAGTAACTGGTAGTGGGAAGGAATTAAATAAAGGTGATGGGCAGGAGGGTAATTGTAAAGGAGTGAATGATCTACTGGGCTTCGGGCATCCACAGGGCAGGGTTCTGCATTCCTAGAACTTTGCAGGTGGAGTGGAGGGGATATCAAACGGGACTTAGTGGCAGGGAACCTTTCAGTGGAGCAAGTAAGTTGCCTGGTGAAGCGAGTGCAGTTTCCCTCCACTCTATTCATATATAACGACTGCATGCACTGGCCTCTGCACTGGTGAGCAGAACCTGCCTGTTGACTCAACACTGGTTGGTCTGAGTGGCTGAGAATGGCAGCTGCCTCTTCCTGTGCAGTTTCCAAAGCAAACTGGGAAAATCAAGCCGGGTAACACTGTTCTCTATTACTTGGAGCTGACATTAAGTGGTCTCCAGCTTAATCAACATTAAAATGTGGTGTACCAGCTTACTAATTTAATTGGCCTGCTAGTTTTGAACTTTCCAGTTCTGGTATGGGTAAATGTGGTTGGATCTGAATGGCCACAAACCCTACCTCTGATTAACCAGATACCTGTGGTCAGTGAAGAGTTGGGGCTAGAGTGGCTGGATCACACTGACGGGAGTCCTCAGTACCAGCTCATAGGATTTTCGGTATTTCATCTTCATAACTTAATCCTTACCTGGCTTTATATTTTTAAAGGGCTGTAAAGGGGGAAAAAAAGTACAAAAGCAGTATGTTGCCCGTGAGACTTAAAATATTTACTATCTGGACAGTAGTATGATGACATCGGGTAACAGTAAGTCTCCCATGGTTTTCCCAGCCACCCATTTCCCTTCCTAGAGGTAACGAGTGACTGTCCTCTGTGTTTCATAACCTGCCTCAGTTTGAGATAGAAGGATTTTTGCTGCTTTTGAGCATTAAGTGAACCGTGGGTCATATAAGGTTTTGCCTTCTGGTTTTTTTGTTTTTGTTTTTTTTTTTGACTGCACTGCGCAGCTTGCAGGATTTTGGTTCCCCCACCAAGGATTGAACCCAGGACTTTGGCAGTGAAAGCGTGGAGTCCTAACCACTGGACTGTGGGAGAATTCCCTGGCTTATGGTTTTTAAGTGTGGATATTTGAAACCGGTGGTCCCAGTAATTGCCTCTTGCTTTAGATTTAACCCTGTTTAAAGGATAGCTAGGTGGTATGGGGGGACTTGACCCCCCCCCCCAACCTTTTTATATTTTGAAAAATTTCAAACACAAAAGTTGAAAAGAATGGTACAGGGATAAACCAAATATCCAGTGCTTTGTGACATTTTATATTTGTCCTGTGGAACCTTGAAAGTAATGACATTGCACTCCCTATGTTGATACTTCTAAAAACAAGGACGTTCTCTTATGAAGGCCACACTGTCATCACACCTAAGGAAATCACAATAATTCTCTAATACCAGCCCATATTCAGATCTCCCCAAATTTTACCCAGAATGCCTTTGGTAGCACTTTCTAACCCCCTCTTCTCTGATCCAATGAAATCAATTAATTGGATTTCATAATAGTTTTCTTTAGCCTCTACTCCTTCCACCTCTTTTTTATAACATTGACTTTTCTAGAGACCAGGCCACTTGGTGGTCTTAACACATTCTGGGTTTTGTCTGTTTCCTCCTGTGTCATTTGATTTGATTTGATTGTCTGTTCCTGGTGGGGCACTTTTTTTGGTCTTCCATAAAGATTTTTCTTTGTCCCTCCATCCAGCCTTTTCATTGGTTCAGGTGGAGCCGAATTTGAATTGAGTGGTGGCCGGCCCAGGGCTCTTCACCAGAATCAGGTGGCCTTAAGCAGCGGTCAGTACCAGGGCCTGTGACCTGAGCCCAGGAAGACAAAGCTGCCCGCCTGTCACTCAGAGGAACCATCTTGTTTTCTGAGTAGTCTTTTAGGTTAGGGTGTTTTGCCTCCTCAAAATCCTCTCCTGTTTCCCTTGGATGGGAAGAGAACTAGGTAGGTGTCCACTCAGCACATGCTTTGACTCAGCAAGCTGTCTCATACGTGTGCCCACCTGACCCGGTGAGTCCTGGTGGTCTGCAGCTGTTGGCCTCTATGCCTGGCAGAGGTGGCAAAATAGTGCAGCCCACTGCTCCGAGTTTTCAGGAAGCTGCAATCATGTCTGAGAGGCTGCCTTCATATTGGATCTACCTTGGGAGAATGAATCTAGACTTTCAACACAGTCTTGGTGTTAACTGGTTATTCCCACCACGATGGACAAGTTACCCTGCTACTTACTGGCTCTCAGATAAGGGGCCAACACGAGACATCAAACCTTCCATCTCTTCATTCTCTTAGCCTCCTGAAGCCAGATTTTTAGGGCCGGGGTTTTGATGGTTGGTCAGTTCTTTAAAGCCTGACTGAAAGATCATTTTGGATTCCCTTAGGTTTGTTATGAAAGCATTTTGCCTTCCAAAAGTCCTTGCCTCCCCAAATAGGGAGGTGTTACGTTATTACGGTTTATAAGTGGTTTTGCCTGCTCAGTTTGGAAACTGCTGAGTTTTCAAACAGACATTCCTTTTGGGGAATGTGGTTCCTCAATGATGAGTACGAGGTTGGAGAGGGTAGTGGATGGACTAAGTGAAAAATATTCTCTTGACCAAAATTAGGCCTTACATTCAAACACACAAGATAGATTTGGGAAGTAATGGCTGGGTAACCCGTATAAAGGAGGAGCAGCTTGTGGCTGGCTGCAAGCATTTTGGGTGAGTTCCTTTTAATGTAATTTCGCTAAATGCTGTCCAGATCCCCAAGATCAAACAGACACTTCATTACACTGCTGGGCAAAAGCAAAAGAAGAAATACTCCCCTAATAAATGTTAAGGGTTTAAAATTTATTTAGCCCAGTGGTGATAGGGCCAAAACGAACCTAGATAACAAAACAGCCTTCATCCATTCTTCAGGGCTTCAGTACCCAAGAATGCACCAGCGACTGGTCTGGCCGCCTCTGTCCCCTTTATTTGGGTTACCAAATGATTTGCAGGGCCCCGGAATTGGGAGGATTCAGCAGCCCTCCGGGCCCCGGCCCCCCGCACCCCCGCAAGGGCCGGCTCCTGTGGCGCCGTCCTCTGCTGCCCCCCGCTGGGCGCCGCCCGGCTCTGCAGCAGGCCCGGGCCCCCGGGTGTCGGCTGGGTTCGGCTTCCTGTAAGCCTTCGCGTTACCCGGGTTGGGCCCAGACCCTGGGATGGCAGTAGGGCCCCCGAGCTCGGCCCGCGCCCAGCTCCAACCCATTCGGGAACTCCATCCTCGGCCTTCTCTCCGGTCACCTATCCGCAAACACCTGGGCCCCAGGTGCAGGATTTCGCTGTCTGCGTGTGCCCGGGACCTCAGTTCTGCGCGGGCACGCCTGCGCGTACCCGCACCTGCGATTCCGCGTGGGTGAGCCTCGCCGCTCTGCGCGCCCGCCTGACATGTCTTCGGCGCTGCCCTGTAGGCCAAGGAAATCTGACAACCCCGGATCGCTAAGGGACCAGACCAGACCAGACACCCGGATGTGAGCTTGGCGGGGATGCGGCCGCCTTCCAATCGCGGGCAGCGGCGAGAACCAATCACAGCTAGCCTGCCCCGCTCCTCCAATGGTCGGCCTGTTGCTAGGGCTCTGCGCCGTAATCTGCCCGGCGGTGCCCCAGCCCTCCTCCCACCGCGGGCTTTCATAATTCCCCTCCCTCCCCCCCGCCACC
>NW_006796716.1:2893233-2914492 GCF_000442215.2 Lipotes vexillifer | reverse complement strand
CCTTGGTCTCCGCCCTCCGTGTGGGCCTTTGTCACCCGGAGTAACCTGGTCTGGGTTCTGTAGGGCGTTACAACGCCTTATAGGGCGTTAGCGACATCTGTGGGCCTTGTCCATTGCCGCGGTCGGTGGAAGGAGCTGGTGTGGGAGGGCGGAGCTCAGGCTCCTGCGGGGCCCTTGGCCGCGTACCTGCCCCTCAGATTCCCCGTCTGAACAACGACGCAGCCTCTAAAGTCCACTGCGGGTTCGTCATGCTTTCTTCCCTACGTATCGCTTTTTTCTGGAGCCAGCCCCTGTAGGTCTACGCTATTCCCACATTGCAGAGGAAGCCGGGTCTGTCTACAGCTTGCCCGGCCCACAGACCAGTTGGAGGGGATCAAAGGGAGATGGCGACTGGGGTCTGTCAGGTTCCATCACCTCACACGCGGGCCCCAAGGTCCAGAGGGACTCTGAGGCCAGCTCCTCTGCCCGTCTTTGGCACTCAAGGCCCTCCACGGCCAGGCCCCAGCCCCTCTCCAGCCTCGCCTGCCGCCTGCCCCCGGTGTCAGCCCACCTCCCCTCCCCGCTGAACACACTTCTTTCCCCCATACTCCCCGGATAGACGCTCCTAACTGGGAATTGAGTGGTGGCCGGCCGGAGCTCTCCCCCAGAATCAGATTTCAGAAATGATAGGGAGCGCAGACACCCCAATCTCTGCCCTTCTCATCTCCCAACATAGAGCTGTGTAATCTGAGGCCGAGAGGGGAGATGGGTTGCCCAAGGCACACTGTCAAACCTGGATTTAGGAATTGAAGACCAACTTCAGTGTGGCTACTGTTTAGAAAAGTGAGATTTCCGTCACTCAGCAACGTGTGTCATTTTCCAAATGAAGGGCTCAAAGTGGTAGAAAGCGTAAGAGTTCAGGATTTGAATTCTCAACCCATCCTGTCCTAGTTGTGAGGCGTAACTTCTCAAGTTCCTTCGTCCTTCAGAGGTCAGTTTGCATATCTGTAAAATGAGAATATTACAGACTACCTCATAAAGATGCCTAGCATTGACTGGATGCTTCCTGGGTGCCCCTGACACTGCTCCAAGGCTTCACTCATGGGAGCTCCTTTTTATCCTAGATGCGAGGCTGCCCAATTCATGAATAATTGACCAAAGCCAGCTAGAGCTTCAAATTTACTCAAGTGAATTTTTTTTTTTTTTTTTTTTTTTTTTTTTTTTTTTTTTTTTTTTTTTTTTGCGGTACCCGGGCCTCTCACTGCTGTGGCCTCTCCCGTTGCGGAGCACAGGCTCCGGATGCGCAGGCTCAGTGGCCATGGCTCATGGGCCCAGCCGCTCCGCGGCATGTGGGATCCTCCCAGACCGGGGCACGAACCCGTGTGCCCTGCATCGGCAGGCAGACTCTCAACCACTGCGCCACCAGGGAAGCTCTGAATTTTGTTTTTTAACACTCCTTTTCTTCTTGTTAATACCGAACGGTCACATCTACTCTAACTCCGTTTTCTTTTCTTTCTTTTAAAAAAATTTTTAAGTCTTTTTTTCTCTGGCTGTGCTGTGTGGCATTCGGGCTCTTAGTTCTCCATTATCAAATCTCCATTATCAACTTCTCCATTGCTTCTCTCCATCCATCCTCACATCATTTAAACTTATTAAGTGTCTTTAGTCTTGAAATCTTCTCTACACTTATTTTCTAAAGCTCAAGTCCCATTTCCTTCCCTTTTGTAACAAAACTGAAAGAATGGTTACCATTTCCTCATATTTCCCTCAACCCTTTTTTTTGGCCATGCCCCACAGCGTGTGGGATCTTAGTTCCCCAACCCTTGCCCTCTACAGTGGAAGCGTGCAGTCCTAACCCACTGGAGCACTAGGGAATTCCTCCCTCAACTTTGGGAAGGTCACCAGTGATTTCACTCTCTAATAAGGGTGATCTCCATATTATTATCTTAATAAGATCAAAGGTATCTTCCCATAATTAATTCCCATGAGTGTTTCTTTCTTACTCGAAAAATAAAGGCTTCACATGTATTAATTCGTATGATCAGCTTCATTTTGCAGAGGAAAAAATAGACTTAGTAACTTGCCCATGGTCCCACAGCTAGTAAGTGCCCCAGTGGGGATTTGAACCCAGGCAGTTTGACCAGTGGCCACAAGCACAACTGTAATCCTCTGCTGCCTCTCAGTGGCATGAGGTTGCTGTGAGGATTTAATAAGCTAAGGAGTGATTGGCAGCTAGCAGGTGCCCAGTACACGCCAGTGTGATTAGTAACAGAACACCTATGCAGCAAAGGTGCAGAGGGTGAGGCAGGTCTCCCTCACCCACTGGGCTCCAGGCCTTGGCTCCCAGACCCTGCAAAGGCAGACTGAGAAAGTGAGCTGGGTCCTTCACGAGGGAACTTCCAGGAGGCTTGAGGGCATTCAGCGACTGAGGCCCAGAGCAGAGGATATGATCAAAGGTATGGTAGGTGCAGGGCTAGGGGGCGTCAGTGTTTTTCAAGACTCGGATTTTCTGCCCCCATTTCTGCTCTGGGCCTGGCAGGACCCAGAACCTGGGCAGAGATTCCCGAAGTTTCTGGGCTGGGTGGTGTCAGGTATCTGGGTGTCTCTGGGAGAGCACCAGGGCGCACTCACTCATTGTCCTATCTGGGCCTCCGGTGAGAGGAGAGGGGATGGGGAGGCCCAGCAACAGGGTGTCCTACAGGGGGTGCCTGGGGACTTACCTTGGCCCTGCTCCATCCTCCTTACAGGAGGGGTAAGACTTCCTTTCTGGAGTCGGTACAGTCTGAGGCCTGAGTTGGCAGGGCCCGCTGCCTGCTTGGTGGGGATTGGTTACTCCTCCAGAACCATTCTTCCTCCCACCCAGAGCCTTGGGGCTCCATGACCCCTGATGAGGGACTGGCCCGTGGGACCACTCCTAGGGTTCAAGGCTTTCAGGCTGGTAAGCCCTGGAGAAGGGGGTTTACGGGATCATCAACAGGGTCACCAAGGGCATTGTGCAAGGATAGCTCAGCCACCAGGGCCCAGAGAGAGGTAGGGGAGGGGCTCCCAAAAGGGAGGGGGGGTTTGGTGAAGTGAGAAGATGCAGTGATGGATTTGGGGGTTCAGAGAAGATGGGAGAACTTCCAGAAAGGAGGGGGTTTCAGTGTGGGAGAAGGGGCTTGGTGTTGGGAGGGGTGCAGTGATGTGGGGGAGTGGGATGAAGTAAGGGAGATGCAAGATCAGAGAGGGACAGGGAGACCCAGCAAGGAGGATGGGAGCTCAGAAGGGGCTGGTGGGGGGGAGGGCTGGGTGAGAAGAGGGGAGGGCTCAGGGACCACTCTGGTCATCCATTCACCTAAATTCTCAATACCCCTGTCCTGCCACTATCCCATTGTCTCCCAGCCTGAAAACAGCTATCCCTAAAGGCCTTTTTTTTTGGCTGCACTTTGGGACTTGTGGGATCTTAGTTCCCCGACCAGGGATCGAACCTGGGCCCCCAGCAGTGGCAGTGCGGAGTCCTAACCACCAGACCCCCTGTCTCCCTGCTGTTTTTGTTTGTTTGTTTGTTTTGTTTTGTTTTGTTTTTGGTAAGGGACTTTCGAAAGGACTTTCATGAACCCATCTTGATGAGGGGGGAATGACGTGGGAAGAAAAAGTTGTCCAGACCTGCCCTGGGGTCAGAGCCAAGACTGAAGGCCTTCCTCATGTCAGGCCCTTGTTGGTCCTGCAGAAAGTTGTCTTATACCCTTGGGCATCTCTGGGACTTTGGCCTTCCTATTATTTTATTATTTTATTTTTTTTGTGGTACGCGGGCCTCTCACTGTTGTGGCCTCTCCCGTTGCGGAGCGCAGGCTCCGGACGCGGAGGCTCAGCGGCCATGGCTCACGGGCCCAGCCACTCCGCGGCATGTGGGATCTTCCCGGACCAGGACACGAACCCGTGTGCCCTGCATCGGCAGGCGGACTCTCAACCACTGTGCCACCAGGGAAGCCCCTTCCTATTATTTTTAGGGGACCCTGGGTAGCTGCCAGTCTTGGCGATTCCCCCTTGATTTCTGGTCTGCACAGAGCTGACAACACTGACAGACAATCAAGGCAGGAGGGGCCTCAGGGGCCACCCAGACCCCTCAGAATGGAAACTGAGCCCAGAGCAGGGCTGGACCCCAGGCCATGCCTCCAAAAGGGACAGAGCTGGCGCAAACCTAGAGCTGGCCTTAGCCCAGTGCTTTTTCCTGAACACAGAGCTGCTCCTGCATCCCTATCTATTCTTTTTTTAATATATGTATAAATTTATTTATTTATGGCTGCGTTGGGTCTTCATTGCTGAGCGCGGGCTTTCTCTAGTTGTGGCGAGCGGGGGCTACTCTTCCTCGCGGTGCACAAGCTTCTCATTGCAGTGGCTTCTCTTTGTTGCGGAGCACGGGCTCTAGGCACGTGGGCTTCAGTAGTTGTGGCTCATGGGCTTAGTTGCTCTGCAGCATGTGGGATCTTCCTGGACCAGGGCTCGAACCCGTGTCCCCTGCATTGGCAGGCGGGTTCTTAAGCACAGCGCCTCCAGGGAAGTCCCAGCCCCTATTTATTCTTTAAACCTTCCTGGCAGACTCCGCCCTGTTCAGCCCGAGGTGGGGGTGAGGGTAGACTTCCTTCCGCTGAGACAGCCCCTGGACCACCAGTGCTGCATCTTGACCCAACCATTGCCACTTAGGCTGGGCAGGGAGGTGTTCCAAGCTGGTAGGTGTGCAAGGCTGGAAGGAAGGGTAGGAGGGGGTTATTAAACTGCAGGGACCTCTCCTAGGGCAGGTCAGTTTTCCCCAGGGTCCCCGCATATTACCTTTTCCCCCTGGGCTGCAAGCTGGGAGCCCTGTCTGGGCACTTGACTTTCCCTTCCTGTCTGCCCTTCAGAAGAGATGGAAGTGGCCGACTGGCCAGTGAGGCTCTTCCGCCCTCCACGCTCGTACCCGAGACCATCCAGAGATTTTGTTATTGATCTGG
Source organism: Lipotes vexillifer (assembly GCF_000442215.2). NCBI lineage: Eukaryota > Metazoa > Chordata > Mammalia > Artiodactyla > Lipotidae > Lipotes > Lipotes vexillifer. The sequence continues at coordinate 2,909,543 of NW_006796716.1, read as the reverse complement.
AGCCGTCCCTTCTTAGCCAGGCCTGGGATTCCTGGTATTTTTCATGCTTCCAGCTTTCCCTGCACAACTAGCTGTTGGCAGAGCTGTCTCATAAGAGGCCCATGAGAATATGGTTCATCCTTAGGAGGCAGAGTTAGATGCATGTGATGAAGTCAAAGTCACCTGGGCAGGTGGAGGAGGGAGGGGAGGACCCAGAGCCCTTGACTAAGAGGATCTTTGCCAGGGATGGAGTCGTTCCCGCCCCCAGGCTCCTGTGTTCTTCAGGGCTGGAACACAGGGCCATGGTAGATGGACAGACAGTACACACTTTGGGGTGGGGGGGCACACATTCCCAGGGCCCACTTCCCTAGGAGAACAGCATGAGGGCAGGGCTTAGCCCCCATTTCATCAGGGTCTGAGCTGCAGGGCCCAGTGGCAGACTTTGGCTAAGACCAGCCCAGGCTCACCCAGCTGCCCTCACCCATGCTGCATCCTCCTTCCGTGCTTTGGTCCTGAGCTGGAGCTCCGTCGCTGCTGTGCACGTCTGGACCCGGCACCGAGTCCTGGCTGCAGGGCTGTCCCAAACCCCCAGGTCTCACTGTGTGCACGTGGGGATTAGGTGTAGTGCAGAGGTGCAGGGGGTCTGGGGTAAGGCCAGCAGATAGAACCCCCTCCAGGCTGATCTCTGCCCTGCCCTGGGCTCTGCCAGGGCACGTAGGGCTTGTGTGGCTGCCAGCCGGCCAGGGGTCTGGGGGTCTCTAATGGTCAACCTCCTGGTCAACCCTGCGCGGGGGCTCCAGTCCAAGCCTACCCTCCCCTTCTCCCTTCGCTTGGCTGCCCCTCCCCCATCACAAAGGTGCTCTGGCCGTACCCTTTGGATCCAGCACTGGGGTCCTCCGCAGCCATTCTCTGGGCGGCTTTTATTCCCCACCCCACCCTCTCCACAGAGCAGTCTCCCTGGCAAACCCTAGGCTGACTCAGCAGCAGGGAAGATGAGGGCAGCTGGAAACAATTCACTCCCCCAGCAGCCAAGGTCTGGTGGCTGTTTGACCTTACAGCCCAGGACTTCAGAGGTCCCCTCCTTCCCCCACCCCCCAGCACCCCGACATCCGGTGTGTCACCCCACACTGCAGAGCCTGCTGCTGCCACATCTGGCGTGCGATCCCCCTCTGCCCCTCTCCCTGGCAGGACCCATGCCCACTACGTCTCAGCAGCACACTGCCCCTGCCTCACGGCTGCCCCTCCCAACCACTTTCCTCTAAGGTCTGGAACCCTGTTTCTAAAGCAGGGATGCTTAAACCCTTTGCTTAGCCTGCACTTAGTGTGGCCTTCGGTGCCCTCCAAGATGGGACCCCCGCACCTCCTTCACTTGCCCTCCCTGCTTGCAGCCCCTCCTCCAGCCTGGCCACACCAACCAGCCTTCCAGCCCTCGCCCATGCAACTCCCCCTTGCCCGTCACACAAGGGTCACTTCTGGAAATCCCTCTTTCCCACTCCACTGAGACTCCGCAGGCTCTCCTGGGCCCTCTCTAATGGTAGAATGCTGCTCGTCACTGGGCTGTGTCCTCCGCTTGCCCCCTTGAGCTCAAGCAGGGACTTGGACCTACGGGCTGGGTGCTGGGCCCAGAGAAGGTGCTAACAGGGAGGGCAGATTTCATAACTGGGAGGGAGAAAGAAAAGGAGAGACCCAGGGACCGGCCTGGAACTGAGAGCGGCTTGTGCACTCCACGGATCCCTAGGGGAGCTGGAGCTGGTGAGAGGTGAGCAGCTGCCACAGGGATTTGAGGTCCCTGAGGGCGCCTTTGTCACTGGCCTGCAGCAGGGGGCATTGCCCCTCAGGCACCCTTCGGCTGAGCAGAGGGACCCAGATGCTAGCATTCACTGAACCAAGGCCAGTGTCTGAGTCTGCAGACCTGAATGTCATCAGAGGCGTTTAGAGAGGGACCCACTGAAAATCAGGGAAACGCTTGGCGAGGCCGGGGACAGCAGTAGGGCAGGGACTCACCAGGCATCTCAATGCCCAGAACTGGCCTCTCCCCGTGGAGACCCCGGGACCTGAGCCAGCCTGCCCCACCCACCACTCCGCCCAGAGGTGCTGCCCAGATCCCACGTCTTGTGAGATGAGCTCTGGGTGTAGGGCCAGCCCCGCCCCCCACTTCCTCACCTCCTACTTTGGTTTCCCACGGAGATTGCAGCCTGTTTCCTTTGCAGGGACTGAATTCTTCACTTCCTACCTCTCTCGTGCCCCAGCTGTGACCCCAGTGATGGCCTGAGCCCCCGGACCTATATTCCATTCCTATAGCACCGACAGCACCCAGGCGCTGACGCCTGCCTACCCCAGGCCATGGCCCTGGACTTTGGGCCTGAGACCTGGCCTGGCAGCTCTCTCCCGGCCATTTTGCAGCCTCGCCCCCTCGAGTGGCCCTGGCCCCCGGGCTCAGCTGCATCCCTGTCCTCCTGAGGCCCCGCGGAGCCTGATGCGGCAGCACCTCCAGCTGTGGAGCCCCCCGCCCCGCCACCCCGCCAGCCTTGTGTCTGAGTTAATCTGACCTCCCGCGTCTGGGGCGACACAGATGGCCCTCTGCCCCCTCCAGGACGAGCTGTGTGAACCTGGGCAAGTCTCTTCACTTCTTTGAGGCTCTCTGCCCAGTTGTCAAGCAGCTGTAACCGCACCTCTTCTCGGGGCTGATGTGAGCATTACCTGGTCAAAGGCTCGGAATTAGCTCTCCCACGCGCCCAGGGCACCAGTGGAGGAGCTGGCAGCCCGGCAGGCCTGCAGTCACTCTCTCCGACCAGATTTGGGCATCAGGCCACCCCCGTGGAGGTCAGGGCCATCCTGTTGCCAGCCACAAGGGCACTGGCCAGCAGAGCGAGGGTGAGAACTGGACAGGCTGACTGGGTCGTGGCCACGGGAGCGTGGAGGCATCCAGGAAACATCTGAGATGGGGGTGGTGGGGAGGTGTGCGTCTCCGGGAGAGGGTGGAAGATTTAGGCGATCAGAGCTCAGGAAACCAGGTGGGAGGGTGGGTGGACTGGGCGGCATCCTGGCTGACAGGCCCAGACCTGTGCTGCCAGCTGGCCCAGCACCGTCCTTGTGCCAGGTGTTTTCTTCCCTGTTGGCCTCCTTCCAGGTTCGGCGGGGCCCTCAAGGGCCGGGACCTCCTTTGGCTTTCCTCCTGCTCCAGATGTGCTGTCCCAACAGGGAGCCCGCACCAGGGAGGAGAAACTGAGAAGTTGGACGGCGTGAGCGGTGGTGTGTGGATGCCCCAGGCCCCGCCCTGCGGGTTCTGCTCCTCTCAGGGACCCTGACACAGTAGGGCTGTGCACCCACAAGCGTCTGGCCATAGCCCCCGGCTCTGGGACCTTGCTGGTGGAGAGAATGTGGGGTCTCAAAATCCCTCCTCTACTTTCAGACTGGGCTCCAAAGCCCCCATCTACTTTCTCCCTCCCTTAGGTCGCCCCGAACCCTCCTCGGGCAGGGGAGAGGGTTGGGGCAGGACAAGGACAAAGGCCGAGGTAGGTGTGGGTATTCCTGCCGGCGACAGTCAAGGCAGGCCCTCCTGCAGCCACTGCTTCCCCTGGCAGGTCTTTGCCTCTCTTCCACCAAAACCTAGGCCACACCTGCCCTCGCTCTCTGCAGGGCACCCTCAGGCCTGAGGGCCCAGGCCCCCTGCTACCTGCACGGCCTGGCGGGAAAGGTCCTTTGACGAGGCCAGTCTCCCTTCAGAATGCCACCTGGGGTGGCCACCCCTCCCCCCATACCATCTACCTGGTCCTGCCCCTCTTCCCCAGGATTAATGAAGTTATGAGGAGGACAGGAAGGAACTCTGAGCTCCCAGGAAGCTCCCCTCCCCAGACCCTGCCCTGTCCCCCCCTCACCTGCCCCCTGCCCAGGTGTTCCTGAGAGCCTAAGCCTGGGCCAGGTGCATCTCCTGGTTTCCCCTGATCCCACACCTGGCCCTGGGTTTGTTTGTTTTTTTCGTGAATTTATTTATTTAATTTTGGCTGCATCGGGTCTTTGATGTGCGGGCTTTTCTCTAGTTGCGGCGAGCAGGCTCAGTAGTTGTGGCACACGAGCTTAGTTGCTTCCCAGACCAGAGCTCGAACTCGTGTCTCCTGCATTGGCAGGTGGATTCTTAACCACCGCGCCACCAGGGAAGCCCAGCCCTGGGGGTTTTAATTGCCGTAACCAATGACTGTTTCTCTCTTAATAAACAAGGGACTGGAGGGCAGGGCTGTGCCCTGTGATGGATACCACTGTACCCACAGGGCCCAGCGTGGGTCTTGGCATACAGCAGGCCCTCAGCAAAGGTGATGAACGTGTGAACCACCAACAACCCCTATGTCTCCACAAACACACAAGGGTCCGAGGCAGGGGCAGGCAGTTGTTTCGAACTTTATTTGAGAAAAACAGAAGGTAAAGATATCAAAAGAGCACAGAGGTTGGTGGGTGGGGACGGCCAGTGATGGCTACTGTGGGGTGGGCAACTAGGCTAGGGCCTTTACTTGTTTCCAGGCTGTTCAGACTTCCCAGCTTCTGGGCCCCCAAGCTGGGCGCGTGCCTCGAAGGTGACAGGGATGGTGATCTCTGCCGACTGGGTGGCTGGCTTGGGCAACGGGGCCTCCACGGTGAGCGTGCCCTCGGGGGACAGGGAAGAGGAGACCTGGGTGGGGTCCACACCAGGGGGCAGCCTGGACACGCAGAACGGGAGAAGCATTACACACCTGTGTCCCTGCGCCCTCCTCCCGTCCCCCCAGCTCTGGAGCCAGGACTCACGTGTATTTTCGAGTGAAGCACCGGGAAATGTAGCCGTGCTCGTCCTGTCGCTCTTCGTGCTTGCCTGAGGGAGAGGGTAGTTTATAATTAGGAGTGTTTGTAATGTAATCAGTATTGTAATGTAAAGCTTGTTTCAGATGAGTGGTTCTTTGAGAAGGTGGGATTGGCTTGCTATTAGTATTAAGGGAAGGAGGCATATTGTTAGCTTTAGGGGGGGTGGGGGGGGGGGGGCGGGGAAGGAGGTCAGAGGAGGCAGGGAGGGGCGGCCTCCTCAGCTGGCGCACATCCAAACGCGTCCCACCTGGCGGCCAGGACTCAGGGCAGGCAAGACTAAGGGATTTGTGCGCCTCAGGCCGTCCCGGGATCTCAGAAGCTTCTGGAAAGTTCGGTTCGGGGGCTTTGGGAGCGGTGAGGGGGGCCGCAGCGCCGGGCACGCGCACACGCCCCCTCCGCGGACACGGGCTAGGGGCGGAGACGGCGCGGGGCGGGCGGCGACGCCCTCTTCATACCAACCGCAGGCCGAGGTGGGTAGGCGCGCGCGGGTGGGGGCGCGGAGACCTGGTCCCTTGGGGGTGGGGCTGGGGCCGTGGGGGGGGTCTCCGCTGGAAGGGGGCGTTTCTTCCCTTAGCGTAGGCTTTTTAGGGCTAAAAGATCCATTAGGAGCTATCAGCACCCCCCAACTCCAGAGGAGTGTATACAGGCCAGGGGCAGGGCAAGGACGCCCGCCCCGCTCCCCGGGCTCTGCCCCCGGGTCCTCGGCTAAGTTTTCACTTTCCAGCACCGCCCCCGCCGCCCCCCGCCCCGCATTTAAACCCAGGTCCCTGCCCAGGGCTCCTCCCCAGGACCGGCGAGAGGCCGGGGGCCGGCGCCCCAGTCCCCGGGGGGGCTCACCAGTGATCTCCACCACACCGTCCTTGGTCTTGACCGTCAGCTCCTCGGGGGCAAAGTGGTTGACGTCCAAGGACACGCGCCAGCGGTCGGCAGTCTGCTGGATCTCCGAGAAGCCGCTGCTGAGCTGCCGGCTGAGCGCGCGGCTGTAGGCGGGACCCTCGATCGCGGCGGCGGACAGAGGGCGCACGTAGCCCGGCCATCCGCTGTGGCTCAGCCACTGCGACCACTCCTCGGGCAGCCGGGGCAGCCCGAAGGCCTGGTCGAAGAGGCGGCTGTGGGCCGGGTACCAATCGCGGAAAGGGTCCCAGCTGGGGCCCCGCAGGAGCGAGAAGGGCACTCGGCGCTCGGCCATGCTGGCTGGTCTGGGCGCGTCTGGCTGAGGCTAGGAGTAGTGCGAGAAGTGTCGGGCGCCAGCCCCAGCAGCGCTTTTATGGGCCTCCAGCTCGGTATTTTTAGCAGGCGTGTTTCAGGTCGCTATTAATGGCAGTGACGGGCCGGAGCAGCCCCTCCCCCTGCATTCCCCCCACTGCATACCGGGGCGCGGGGCGGGGCGAGGAAGGCCCTACCCACATCTGGAACCTTCTCTTGCTTGAGAAAACAAATGACTGGAGCCCTGGTACTGGTGCAGTACCCACTGCGGGGACGCTCGCAGGCCTGGGTGCTAAAGCGCTAGGCCGCGATCTGTGGACAGTCTAGGAGGATAAAGCCGAGAGAGAGGTCAGGCTGCTTGTCCCAGGCCACACAGCTAGGAATTGGCAGAGCCGGGGTTTGGACGCCAGGGTGTCTGAAATAATGTCTTAAGAAGCAGCATGGTTAGGAGTGTGGGCTCGGGAGCCAGACCGCCTTAGTTCACATCCAGGTCCTGCCACTCACTGGATGAACTTGTGCAAATGAGAGTCTTAGTGCCTCAGTTTCCCCATCGGGAAAATGGGGATGATGATGATGATGGTGATGATGATGAAAATGCTTCCATCACTGGGTTGGTGTGAGGATTCAGCCACTTAATGCAAGTAAACATTTTATTCCAGGACCTGGTACATGATAACGAATTATTGTTATTATTAGCTCCTTGGAGTTGAAAGAGGGGGGAGGAAAGAGAGCGTGTATGTCTCCCTGTTGCAGAGGCTGTGGCGTGTGTAGGTTTGGCCATTTTCCCCTTGACTTCCCAGTGGGGCAGACCCAGATCACAAACCCTGAGGCCCCATGCTGAGGGGGGTCAGGAGAAAGGTTACTGTCAAAGCTCCCCATTATATCTATTTTTCTTGAGGAGCCCTGGACAGGGAACTTGAAATGCAGCAACCTTGAATCTCATAGGGGTTTTGCCACTGATTTTTTGTGTGATTTGGGCCAAGGCCCCTCCTTTTCCTCTTTGCAGATTATGATCTCAAAGCCCTTTTTGTTTAATATTCCCACAGCACAAAGGGAGAGAGGGCTCCAGGTAGTACAGCTCCTTCAAACTTGCTTGAAGCCTGAGGCCTGCCCCACCTCCTATCTGACCACCTATGGGATCCACGCCCCCGCTCCCACCTCCGGGAGAGGATGCTGCCCCTAGGGTCCTGCCGTAATCCTAACGTTCCCTCTCTCTCCCGCCTTCATTGGCATGACCCCAGTCCAGCCTTCCTTCTCCTGACCTCTGTCTTTTTATCCCTCCTTTTTAGATGGGGAAACTGAGGTTCAGAGAGATTAGGTGACTGGCCTACGGCCTCCTGTAAGACACTAGCAGAGTAAGGCTCTTGCCTCTCTAGTGCTCAGGGCTCTTACCCTCATGGGGCTCCCACCTTGGAGTCCCTTACTTCCTCTGCTTCCGAGACCCACTCTGTTTGCTGCCCCTCTCCTGGGGCTGGGCTGAGGCTGTACTCCTGCCAGTTCCACGCAGGACTTGCTCTGCCCCGCCCAGGACACCTGAGGGGCTGAAAGCCAGACTCCAGTCCACTCACCTCACTGAGCTGGGGTAGGGCTTCCCTGGTGGCGCAGTGGTTAAGAATCCACCTGCCGATGCAGGGGACATGGGTTTGATCCCTGGTCCTGGAAGATCCCACGTGCTGTGGAACAACTAAGCCCATGTGCCGCAACTACTGAGCCTGCACTCTAGAGCCCGTGAGCCACAACCACTGAGCCCGCGAGCCACAGCTACTGAGCCCGCGTGCTGCAACTACCGAAGACCACACGCCTAGAGCCCGTGTTCCGCAGCAAAAGAAGCTGCCGCAGTGAGAAGCCCACGCACCTCAAGGAAGAGTAGCCTCCACTCGCCGCAACTAGAGAAAGCCTGCGCACAGCAACAAAGACCCAATGAGGCCAAAAATAAACAAATTAATTTAAAAAAATGAGCTGGGGTAGCAACAAGTCTCATGCCCTCTCTGAGCCTCAATTTCCTCTTCAAGAGAGCACTCCTAGATGTCTTTCTTTCTTACCCACCTGCTCCCCATCGGGAAAGAGCTGGGATTGGGCCACAAATCTGAGGTCACCTCTGGAAAGGCCTCTAAGTACCTGGAGCTCTCATGGGCCAAGGAGAGGAGGCAGACAGGATGCCTGCCCTCTGCCCCGCCCCTCTTGCTGGATCACGTCAGGAGCCCAGTCTCCATGGGGAGCTACTCGCTGCCCCCCAAGGGTCTCAGCTTCAGGAAGCCCCAGGCCTTCACGCCCTGGCACTCCCAACCCCACCTATCCCCAGCTCTTAAAGTCAGGGTGAGGTCAGGAGCCAGGGAGGGCTCTCATCTGTCCCTGCCTGCCCACCTTGGCCCAGAATGGAGCCCAGGTGCCCCACCCTAGCGGGAGCTGTCAAATATAATCATGGGTGCCTTCAAGTGTGGCCCAGCCATGCTCTGGGTGGGGGCTGCCTGCCTGGCCGCCAGCACCTTGTAGACAGAAGTTACCTTCAGAGCTCCCTTCATTTTGCCTGAAACCAAGGTGGGGAGAATCCATCCCTGTTGCCCCGGCTCAGGGAAGTTGTGCAACCCAGGGCTCCACCCCCAGCACCTGGCCCATGGACGTGGAGGCAGCAGAACTGAGAATTCACATCCATCTTTTTTTTTTTTTTTCTTATCACGCCTGGGGGGCTCGTGGGATCTTGGTTCCCCAACCAGGGATTGAACCCCAGGCCCTCTGCAGTGAAAGTATTGCCAAATCTGGCTCCCTGGGCACCGATGCTGGATAAAAATACGGAGACAGAGAATTGGAAGATAAGGAATAGAGAGGCTTTTAATTTTCTTTGCCAGGCAAAGGGAAGACACAGTAGGCTAACGCCTCAAGAACTGTGCCTCCTCCTTGGGGAATTGGAGATTTTATATGTGGGGCTCACAGTCCGGGGTATATGATAAGGATCAAAAGTAGTGGAGGTCTTGCATTTCTGTTTTTCTGCAAATTCATGGCCAAAGTTGGCATCAGGTAGCTCAGCAACCGGGTCTGATGTCCCTGAAGTTATGGGCCCGTGACCTTCTTTCTGAAATGAAGAGTGCTGCAGGGGAGTGCAGGGGGAGAAGAAATGCCAGGGTAATTTGTATGGAGTCAGAGAGTAATCAGCTTTGTGAAGGACAAGTCTAGCTACAAGTGTTTGTTAGTAGTAACAGCTAAAGAATAACCAAGATGGCTTAACTCTTTCAGGCCTGTTCATTGTTTCCTTATTTTCCTGTTTATCAGAAAAGTCTCACTTCTATTTTTGCTACGACAAAAGTGTGGGGTCCTAACCACTGGACTGCCAGGGAATTCCCCACATCCATCTTCAATGGGTCACTTCTCGAGGGACTCTCAGATCAGAGCTGCCAATCATAAGGGAGGGGAACTGGGTAGCTCTGGGTGGTAGTAAGCGGGGGTAGGGGTGGAGGAGAAACTGGGTTTTGGAGTCAGACAAGGCTGGGCTTGAACCTGCTGCTGTTCACTGGCCTGGTGACCTCTCTGAGCTGGCACGTCCCCATCTGCAAGACACAGCTAATAACACACCCATCTTTTTTTTTTTTTTTTTTTAACACACCCATCTTGCAGGGCTGTGGTGAATCTATAACACGATAACTCCTGTGAAGTGCCTGGTGCTCAGAAGTGTTCATTGTTATTAAGGAAAGAGGGCCTTTAATTTTGGATATTGAGACTTAGATTAATGAGAGTTACCTGGTTGTATGTGCTTTATAGCACGTTCAAGTATCTTATCAGAGTCGCATCCTGGAGATGAGAAAACTGAGAGTCACAACTGCCCCAAGGTCACAAAGCTGGTGAAGGATGGAGGGATTGGAACCCAGGCCTCCTGCCTCTCTATCCCGCAGCGGGGAGACTTTCCAGGCAGTCCAGGGAGGTCCGTGGGCTGTGGCTTGCAGGCCCAGGGTGAGGTGTGCAGCCCAGGGTTACCTGTAGGACGGGGAGGGTTGGGCCAGCCTCTCTGGGTTCACTTCCAGACCCTTCCTCTAGGGTACTGAGCTCCCAGGGGTAGTTTTTCTGGGATTAAGAGGACAACTCCACCCGCAGGGATTTCCCAGAAGCCAAGGGGGTGGGGAGCGGGGGGACACTGCAGGGATTCCTTAATCAGAGGGGCCCGTCCCCTATCCCTAGCCCCAGAGTCTGGGTTACTTTGCCGCAGCTCCGAGAACAGCCTCCCAGCTTCCTGGCCTGGCCCTGCGCCTGAGCACTTGGCCATACTAGCCACTCCCTTGGCAGGCTTTTGCCAACTCCAGCTGCCACAGCCCTTCCCTCCCTGGCCCAGCCTCAGAAAGTGCGAGAGTGTTCAGGCAGCTGCCAGAGCTCCCGGGAGAGGCCTGACAGCTGATGAAGCACCAGCCGCTGGGCCTGCTGGGAACTAAGAATGTGGGCAGCCGTAATTAGGGTGCATGGGGGTGGGGGGGCTCTGGGTCTTTCTGGAAGTGTCTAGACACTGCCCCTCCGGGAGTCCATTTCCCAAAACCCATCTCCTAGGCCTTCGGCTTCTGGCTGGCCTTGGGGTCACCTCACCTCCATCACTGCTGAAGGGGTGCCAAGGAGGGGCCGGGCGGGAGGGCTGGGGATCCATCCTCCTACTCCTCCCGCCCTGCTGTCCAGTAGAAAGAACCTGTCTAGCTTGGGAGTCTGGGGACGTATATGTCTCTAACTCTGTGACCTTGGCCAACAGCCGGCCTCCGTGACTCATTTTCTTCATCTGTACGATGAGACCATCGGACTGGATGTTCTCGAAGGCTCCTTCCAGCACTGGTGAATCAACAGTTTCTCCACTCTCTACTCTCCCCCATCCCCCACGACCGCCCACCCCGCCCAGGGATGTGTATATGGTGAGTCGAGGCAGAGGATGAGGGAGGGAGTGGAGATGGGTCAACCCCTGCAGTGGCCGTGGAGGTGGGAGGCCCTGTGGCTGGAGCACCCTCCTGTGCTGGGTGTCCTGAGAGCCTTTCTCAGGTGGAGGGGGGCTTGGCAAAGGAAGGGTAGGCGCCTGGTGATAAGGCCGGTTTGCTGAATATGCCCTCGGCTGAGAGAGGCGGGGGAGTAGGCCAGGGGGCTTCCAAGAGCACCTCAGAGAGGCAGGGGAAGGGGGGTAGTCAGCTGGGACGCCCAAATTGGGCATGTGCATTTGTGACTTGCTACCCTGAGTCTGGGGCTGTAGGAAACAGATTAAGAAAAAGGGGCGAATTTGCCAGGACCCGGGAAAGCCTTGTCCAGCCTCCTGGCTGCTGTGTGTGCGGGGAGGAGGACGGAGGGGTCCCTGAGGCCCCAAGTGCAGAGAGAGAGGTGAGGAGAGGACGTCCTACACCCCACATGCCACATCTTGCTAAGGTTCCCCCACCCCTGCCCCCATCTACCCGTCTTGTTACCCGACATAGAATTGGAATCTCCTGTTTTCCTGCCTGCCTTCCAGTGTTTTTCCCCCTTTCCCAAGGTAAGAGCAGAAGAGTTCAGTCTGAACCCTCCATCTGCGGGAGGGACAGGGGCCTGGTACCCTCCCTGTCCTTCTCAGTGGAACGGGCACCAAGTAGCCAGGGAGGTGCCGAGGACAAGAACTTCAGGCTTCCAGGCTGCCATGGATCCTCCCCCAGGGATCTCTCTTCTCTGTCCAGGCCTGTTTTGTATCCCTCCTGGCGCGCCGCCAACCAGCAGTTTTTTTCCCTGTCTCTCTGTCGCCCTCTAGGGTCTTCCTGCTGCCACCATGCCTTTGGTCTCCACCCTCCCCCACGGTTGCTGGAACCCCTCACGCCAAAGTTGCCTCGTTCACTCCTTCACTCATTCAACAAACATCTCAGGGGTGCCTGTTTGGGGAATGCAGAGATAAGAAGGCATGGCCTGGGCTCCAGAAGCTCACAGATTTAGGGAGAGAGAGACCGGCCAACAAATAACTGGATCAAGAGCTTGATACCCTAAAGGCAGGAACAGGCCTAGGGCTGGAGGAATCCAGAGGTGGGAGTGGCCACTGCAGCTGGGGATCGGGAAGGCTCCTAGAAGTAGGGGGCAGCTGAGCTGGGCCTGGAACCCTGAGCTCTCAGGAACCTGTGGAGGTGGAGAGGGCATGCCTTGGGGGGCCGAGGGGGCCCCGGGGAGGAGGGTCCGCTGGAGTCAAGGACAGTGATGGGAGCGGAGGTTGGAGGGTGGCGGCGGGAGAGGATGGCAATTCCAGGTGGAGCCGTTCGCCGTTCGGAAGGCCTTCCAAGTGCTACGAGCTGGTGGACATGGTCATGCGATCCTTATGGTGGGGAGTTCTGTTTCCTTAATTCAATACTGTGTCCTCAGAGCCAGGAACTGGGCATGGCACATAGTAGGTGTTGAGTAAGCATGTATGGAAAGAGGGAGGGAATGGTCAGATTTGAATTGTGGATGTGGTGGGATGGACTGGAGGGGGCCAGACCCAGGCAGGCCAGCTGGTGAGGAGGTGGGCCTAGGAGGGGTCGTGGTTAGAGGCCAGGAGCGGGGGTGGGGCAGAAAAGGAAGTGGCACTGCCTGGTCACCTGGTTGCAGCCTGGCTGTGGGGTGCAGATGAGGAAGGCGGTCCGGCTGGGCAGTGAGGGAATGGAAGGGGGGAAGGGGAAGGGGCAGCTTTGGGCTTGTGTGAGACAGGCTGAACTTTCATGCCCATCTTGGGGGTATGTTTCATGCCCCCATCCCCTCCAAGAGACGGCATCTCCAGAGCAGGGCCAAGTCTGCTTTCCCTAGAGCCCCAACCCCTACCCAGCTGTTTTATTTTTTTTTTTGGCCGTGCCACATGGCATGCAGGATCTTAGTTCCCCGACCAGGGATCGAACCCATGCCACCTGCATCGGAAGCGTGAAGTCTTAACCACTGGACCGCCAGGGAACTCCCAGCCTGAGGCCTAGTTTTGCTGAACCTGTGTAAAGGGTTAAAGAGATCACTGACACTTCTTTGACCAGCTTCCTCAGATCAGAAACAGAGCCACCGGCCAAAGGCCTCCTCAGGTGCCCCTTCCGGTCTGAGGGAATAGAAAGTAGAGAGGGGTCATGTGCTGACACAGCCCTAGGCTTCAGAGCACGGCACCCTCACTCTGCAGCCCAGAACAGACCAAGGACATCTCCTGTGTCGTGGCACGCGCAGCCCAGAGCCGTGGCCATGTCCGCTGCCCTCTCAGTAGAGGTGGGCCAGGGTTCTCGACCTGTGGAGCCCTAAAGGATTGCAGAGTGCCTGTGAGGTCCGAAGTTGCCTGCAGATGGTGGGCGTGTGCACATCCTTTCGAGGAAAGGGTTCCCAACTTCCATCAGATTCCCAAAGAGCAGCTGATTCAAAGCAAGGTTAAAATCTACCACTAAAAGAAAAGAAGGAAGATAAGGAGAGGAGGAAGAGGAGAGTGTGTACATTTGTTTAGGTCTCTATAAAAGAAAGAAATCCAGGGCTTCCCTGGTGGTGCAGTGGTTGAGAGTCCACCTGCCGATGCAGGGGACGCGGGTTCGTGCCCCGGTCCGGGAGGATCCCACGTGCCGCGGAGCGGCTGGGCCCGTGAGCCACGGCCGCTGAGCCTGCGCGTCCGGAGCCTGTGCTCCGCAACGGGAGAGGCCACGACAGTGAGAGGCCCGGGTACCGCAAAAAAAAAAAAGGAAGGATGTAGAGCAAACATGTCAGTGTTGTGAGGGGGGGATTCCATTCCTTGGGCCTTTTAAAAGTTCTTACTTACAGTTAGGAAGATTAGCTGGTCTACATGTTATTGCTATGTGCTAATCTGTGTTGACTGCATACAAAGTTTGACCACAGAGCAAAAAAAAAAAAAAAAAAGAAAGAAATACAGTGTGAGTAGCTATGAAAAAGTAAAAAGCCACACCAAGCCCTCCCTTTCCAATCCCCATCCTAGCACCCATCCGGGGCTGGACACACGGTGTTTCTTTTAAGTGGCCACTTATGACTCGCTCTATGGCAGGCCCTGTGCCGGGCACTCTCAGGACAACATCCCCTTTCGGCTTCCTCACAGTCCCGCGTGGAGCCTGGATTCACAGCCAGCGTTGCTCTGCGCCATGTTCCAGCGGTTCTGAACACTCCACCGCTATGCAGGGTCCTGCACGTGGGCCTGTCCTATCCCCTTTTCACTGCTGAGGCAAGGCCGGGTGTCTGGGCATTGGGTGGAACGGGGGTATTCAAAGCCCACAGGGCCTCCCGGCTTGGAAGAAGGCCTTTCTGGGTCCCTGCTTTTCTCCCCACCAAGCTGCAGGCTCCACAGACTCACACGTGGAGACACGAGATGGACATGCTGGGTCCCGGTCCCTTGGTGCCAGCACTTCTCCTGATCCCGAGGAGTCTGAGTCCCTCTCATTTCTCAGAGGCAAGGACCCCAGGACCCTCTGCCTTCCCCACACTCCCCAGGTACCCAAATCCACAGAGGCCTGGTCTCACCACCTGCCATCCGGGCACCAAGTGTTTTATTAGAGTCCAATTTTTATCCGCACCGCGGAGAAGGAGGGGGAAACAGAGAGGGGGAACCCGGACCAGACCCCAGACCCCTCCCCCCACCGGAGCCCAGGGCATCTGCCCTGTTGGGCCAAGGAAGACTTCGTGAGATCCCTGAGGGCCCCAGGAGGAGGGGGCTGGGAGCAGCAGTAGAGGGCAGGGGGCCGCTGCTTCCCCATCCATGCCCCAGGCCAAGGCCCTCTGTCTAGATTCTACCCTTTCTTCGAAGGGGTGTAGCGCCCCTCTCTGGAAGAGGAGGAGGAAGCGCTCCCTTTGGCTCCCTGCTCCCTTGGGCAGCCCCAGAGGGCACGTCACCCTAGGCCTGCTGCCACCCGGCCCAGGTCCCAGCTACTGGGCACACCGGGGCTCCCCGAGGCCGCTCAGTCAGCCGACTGCGTTGCTCTTCCCCTCACAGGCTCCTCCTCCGTCTACCGTCCACCTCCTGACCCGAACACCCCTTTTGATCTCAGGGTCGGGTGCAGCTGTGGTCTGTATAGCCCACCTCCCGTCATGCAGAAGGCCTGGCTGGCGTGGCCTCGGCCCAGGGCACGGGGCGAGGGCTGGAGAGGAGAGCCTGGGCTGGAGAGGTGCGACCAAGGGTGAGCTCCCTGGCTCCTCAGGCTGGGGCTTAGGGGCCCACTCAGTCTGGGCACTCCTGGGCCAGGAGAGGCATCTGGGGAGGCTCTGGGGCCAGCCTCCAGCCCTCAGCCAGGGTCCTCCTGCAGCCGGCTCGAAGGAAGTAGTTCCTCAGCCTGCATGGTGGTGCACCAAGGGTCAGGCCGTTCTTCCTCCCGTCTAACTTAGCTCCGGCTTGCTGTCCCATCTCCGTGTCCGCCCAGTGGTAGAGAGGAGCTGAGGGTCCTATGGAGAGGCAGGGGAGGCTCCCAGGTCTGGCACCGTCAAAGGTGTCCCTGGGTCCACTGAGCTGAGGTCCCCAGCCTGGTGAGCTGGCATCAAGCAGGAAGCGGGGCAGGGTGATCCCTGTGTTCGAAACGGCTCTTGTTCCCTGGCCAAGGTGGGCGAGCGGGAGGTGAGGGCGGGGGCCCCCTAGAAGCAGCAGAATCCAGATCCTCTTTGTCTTCAGGGCCCCCGCCCTCAAGGTCTTCCCTGGACCCGGGACCTCTTTGTAGCAGTGGGGTGCAGGCCTCCTGCAGCTCCTGGGTCCTGACCCCCTCGCCTCTCCCTGTGCCAGGGGGCACGAAACTGGGTCTGCTGGGCTCAGAAGCCCCCGCTCTCTGAGCTGCTCCGGCTGTGGTAGCTGGGACTGGGGGTCCTGGAAGGGCTGCGAGTGCGGCTGCGGGTCCGACTGCGGCTGCTGTAGCTTCCATGGCTGTGGCCCGGGCTGGGGCTCCGGCTTGAGTAGTCGCTGCTCAGGCAGCTGGAGGAGGACGAGGGGCTGGGCCGGTAGTAGGGGATGGGACGCTTTCGGGCACTGCCGGGAGGGAAGAGCTGATTACAGGCCAGCCAAGGCCCTGAGCTGTGCCAGTCCTGGGCCCTCACTCAGGCCCTGAGCCCCTCCCCAGCAGTGGCCAAGGCTTCCCTGCCTCAGTTTCCCCTGAGACTTGACCATGGAATTCTCCCCACCTCCACCCCTGCCCCAGCAAGACTGGACATGCAGTGGTCCAATTTCATGTTGATACTTTGTTTTTCCTCACTTGTCTGCAGGGAAAGGGGACCAAGTCTCTACTTGACCGGAGTAGGTGCTCAATAAAAATCTGTTGAATAAATGCAACTTTTAAGTGTAGACAACTCACATCAGCCAAGCTAAGCAGTGGCTTCTGTGCATAGGAGGGTTTGTGAATATGGCCCATTCCTGC
>NW_006796716.1:2891043-2892994 GCF_000442215.2 Lipotes vexillifer | reverse complement strand
TCCTGCTTCTTTGTTCCCCACAGGACGGAGGATATTGGTTCTCAGGTCACTCAGAGGGAACAAAAGGAGCCCCCTGGCCACTGCTGCCCATGCCCAAGGCCCATGCCCAGGCCTGCCGGCCCCCACTCCTCACTCAGCTACCTCCCGCTGGCCCGGAGTTAGTTTGAAGCCAGGAGACTGTGACCCAGAGAAAAGAAAACAGAGTTAAGGGGGCGACAGTGCCCCATTGCGTGGGGTTAATTCTGAGGAAGAAAACAGGCGTATGTTAGTGGGAGGAGGAGGCAGCCTGGGAGGGGCTGAAGGGGGTGCCAGGTGGAAGGTGTGGAGGCTGTCTTAGGACCCCCTGCTTATGGGGGTATCTGGGGGGGGGTGTCCCAAGCCTGGCAGCCTGGCCTCTAGCTCTGATGTGAGAACTGAGGCCCAGAGAGGCACGCTGATCTCCCATGGCTGCCCAGCAAGGCCAGGGCAGAGCTGGGCTCAGAATTTTGCCTGTGGCCCTCTACCCCATGTCGGGGATCTAGGGCTGCAGGGTGATTTCCACAAATGCAGACCATCATCTCACCTGGAGACCCAGGCCCAGACCCTCCAGTCCCGGCAGACTGTGTGGGCAAAGTGGGAGGGACCGATTCCCCTCACAGCTGCCCCAGAGACCAGACTGCGGGTGCCTCCTCCTCCAAATTCCCCAGGGGACTGGGAAGTGAGCAGAGAGCTTAGTGAGAAAAGGAGAGGCAGACAGACAGCCGAACAGAGCCAGTCAGCTCACATGGGCATCTCCCCTGCAGCCTGTGGAGAGGGGGTCCACCCGGCCCCCAGGCTGGCCACAGGCCACTCAGCAGGCTGGACCTTGAGATGAAGGAGAAAAGGACACATCATTGCCAGGAGATGAATGTGGGGAGGGAAGGAGGAGGGAGGGGCTCCAAGAGGGATGGCTGGAATCTTCCAGAGCTGAACTCCTTGCCTGCTGCTGTACCCAGACCCCAGAACCGGGCCCCCCCCTCCATGGCCCTCAGGACGCCTCCCTTCTGGAGGCCTCCCCGCAGTGAGCCTACACCTCTGGCTCTCGGGTCCCACCCCCTCCCCAGCACCTCAGTCCTAGCCTGAGCACCCTCTTCCCTCTCCCAACCCTCACCTTCTCTCCTTCGGCGCCCTCCCCTCCCCGCACCAGGTGCGGTTGGTCGAGGACCCCCAAGGTCCCCGCGGCCCGACCCCGGCCCCTCCGTACCTGGTGATGCGCCGCGGCTCCATGAAGCTGGGCGAGTCCCGGCGCCGCTTGCGGATGGGCGAGTAGCTGCGGGAGCGGCGCCGGGCGCGGGCGGCCTCGGCCTCGGCGTGCCTCGCGCGGCCCTCGCCGTCCTTGTCCCTGCGGGGCCCGGCCCGAGATGAGTGACGCGGCCCGGCAGCCCCGGCCGGTCCCGCCGCCACCCCTGGGCCCGCACTTACCGGCCCACGGTTTTCTTGGGCGACGGCGAGCGGCTGGGGCTGCGGGCCCTCTTCTCCGCGGAGCGCGAGCGGGATTTGGAGGGCGAGCGGCTGGAGCTCCACGAGCGAGGGTGCGGGCCCGGGCTGCGCGACGAGCTCTTCCCCTCCGGGCCGCCGTGCCTGCCGTGCGCGCCCGGGGACGGGGAGGTGCTGGCGGGCCTGGCGCGCGGGGGCCGCTCCTTGGCCCTGGAGGAAGGGCACGGCGACAGCGGGGGCTCAGCTGGGAGACAGTGGGCCCCGGGCAGGGGAGTAGCGGGCGGAGGGGGGCCCGGTGACAGGGAAGCGGGCTCACTTAGGGAGAGAGTGAGTGGAAGCCCTGGGGGGAAAAGGACTCAGGAGGGGAAGGGGTTCTGTGGGGTTAGTGCGGACGAGGAGGTGGTTGTGTTGGCGGTCGGGGAGAGCTTCCCGGAGGAGGGAAGGGGGCTCTGGTGGGGGGAGAGGATCTGGATCTTAGCGCGGGGGCGGGTGGACA
>NW_006796716.1:2889999-2890722 GCF_000442215.2 Lipotes vexillifer | reverse complement strand
CGCCGACGCCGAGGACCGCGAGCGCCGCCGCCTCCGCCGCCGCCTCCGCCGCCGCCGCCGCCGCCGCCGCCTGGCCGCCCCGCCGGCCGCGCGGCCTCCTCTGCCCTGCGACGACGGCGCCGAGCGCGGGCTCGGGCTCTCCTTCCCCCGCGCGGGCGGCGTGGCTGCGCCGGCCTCCGCCTGGTCGCGGGCCCTGGGCGAGGGCGAGCTGGGCTTCTGACGGGGAGAGAGGCAGAGAGGGCACGTAGGGGGTGGAGAGGGGACGGAGAGGGCGACAGAAGCAGGCAGAGACGGAGAGACAGAGGAGACGGAGAATGCAGAGGGGCAGAGGCAGAGGCAGAGCCGAGAGGAAAGAGACGGGGAGAGGTTAGAGAAGCAGAGAGACAGAGCGGAGACAGGAAAGGAGAGACAGAGAGAGAGGACAGATCCAGAGAAGGAGCGAGAGGCCGAGGGGGAGAGAGCGGGCGGGCGGGGTGGGGGGAGAGAAGGAGAGGGGGCTTTCACCGGGCCCAGGCCGGGGGCTGCCAGTCCCGGAGCATCGCACACACGGTTCCCCGCGCCTGCCCTGCCTCTGCCTCTCCTGAGTGTCCACCTTCTGGCCTCAACAGTGCAGCTCATGCAAGGTTCTCGGCATGCAAAACACAAGAGGGACGGAGCGGTGGGGGTGGGGGTGGGCTGTCAGGGAGGGGGAATCCAGGATGGGCACGGGGGCTGGCATTGCCC
>NW_006796716.1:2884989-2889939 GCF_000442215.2 Lipotes vexillifer | reverse complement strand
GACGGGACGGAGGATCCCGGCAGAGAGAAGAGAGAGAGGGCGGGCACCGGGAGGCCGGGCCAGGGCCAGCCCACCAGGCCAGGCCGCCCAGCGCTTGGGGGTGGGTGAGGGGATGGAGGGGGCACGGGGCACACGGCACACAGATGGGGGTGGGGGCGAGGCGGGACAACTGAACTCAAAACTGAACCGAAGAAAGGGAGGAAAAACGAAATAAAAAACAAAATCCACAAATGTCATTAGATACCGAAATCAAAAACAATGTCTGAACTCCTGGGGAACTGACATTTTCCTGTTAACATTTTTTCTTTCTTTGTTTTCCGGCCCTGCAGAGATCTGTGGAGCTGTCAGTAGCACCCGACTGTCTTTCTGTTTCTCTCTTTTCTTTTTCTTTCTTTTTCTTTTTCTTTTTTTAAGTTCTGATTTTTTAAGTCCCTCTTGGTTAACGTCCACTTACCAATAAAGTGGCACTTCCTCCTTTAGTAGGTAAGATGTGTAAGAGAAGGGAAAAGCGTGGTAGCGTAAGTTCATCATTAGATTCACAAAAATGCAAGAGAGATAGAGAGAGAGAGAGAAAAACGCAACCACCCCATTCTAGGCCAAGAGGAGGCCATGCCACCTCTGGAGGAAGGATTAGCAGTGCCCGGCTCCTCGGGCCTGAGCAGGCACCTCTTGGGTGACCACTGGATAGAGATGTTGAATGTTTTTCCAAAAGTGGAGTCAGGACACAAGCATCGGGCTACAGAAAACCAGAAAGGGCACCTGGTACCATCAAAAGGGCCCTGGCTGGGAAGCAGGGGTCTGAGAGCCTGCCACAATCTCACTGAGTGACCCTGGCCAAGTCACTTCCCTAGTCTGGGCCTTAGTTTCCCCATCCACAAAATGAGACGGTCAGACTTTGCTTCTGGATGTCCCTTCCAGAGCAAATATTCCAGGATTCCCTGACCACCCTCTCCATCCCCCACCCTCCACAGAACTGACCCTTCCTCCTGTCCTTAGGCTTCCATCCAGTAACAGTTGATTGCACTTGTCTGTCTGTAAGTCTGTCCCCCATCCCTCCCTACCCCCCAATCACCAGCACCAGCTTGACTTGGAGCACCTCCAGGGCCAATGTGGTGTTGGATTCAGCTTTGTAACCTCAGTTTTTATCACAAAACTTGGCATCTAGTAAGGCCTCAGTGCGGTTTGCTGAGGAAGAAATGCCCTTGCAAGGGCCAGGGCCAAACCAGGGAGTCCTAGGAAAGGGGCAGGGTCTGGGTCAAGCTCTACTGGCAGCCTTTTTGGAGGAGAGAGCAAAACCAGCTGCCACGCCTCAGGGCACCTTGCTGCCAGGGACAGGAAGGAGCGTGGCTTCCTTGGCATGGCCCTGGGTGCTTCCTGGAGGGGGTGGGGGTGTGGCGTTAAGACCCCTCTGTGCTAAGCCTGAATCCCTAGATGAAAAAGTCAGCTCCCTCTGGGGCAGGGCACAGCTAGCTCGTGATTGGTGGCTGCAGCAGCCAATGAACACCAGCCATAGCAGGGAGAGCAGCTGTCCAGAGCCAAATGGGCCATGAAGACCTGGGAGAGCCTTCTGTTTAGGGCAGGGGCAGACATAGGCAGGCAGAATGGATATCACTGGGTGCCAAGGTGCCCCTTGAGCACTCTGACTTTCCTGATCACCAGCTCACCTCTGCTAGGAGAGATGGACGCTGGGCTGTTCCGTCATGGCCCCTCTGAAATGGCAATCTATTCTCAGTAGACCGGGAGACACTTGTCTTCCCTAACACATAACCCCCTCCACCCCAGCAGGTGGCCAGTGCCTCACAGCGCCCAAGCCCCCAGAACTAGGTTCCGTCATCCAGCATCCTTTTCCCTCCAGAGGAGGCAAATGAGAAAGAAATCTCCAGGATCCTAAGCACTGAGATCCAAGCCCCTGGGCCAGACTCCCTGTGCTGAGCCGGATGCTTCCTGCCTAGCATGTCTTGAAGTCCAAGCTCTTCCTCACTCCCCTCTCACCTCCTTCAAGCCAAATGGCTGTTAGAGCCCCAGATGATAGTAATTGGCAAAGTGGAACACCCTGGGATTAGCTCTGATATGAGTTTGCTGTGAAACCTTAAGGAAGTGTCCAACTCTGGGAACCTGTTTCCCCATTGGTAAAGTGGGGGATAGCTGGGTCTCTACTAGGTGGGCCTGTACAGGGGCTGAGAGGTTCTTTTCAGAGGACAACTCTTACTCATTGTCCCCTTACAGATGAACAGGGTCAGAGCAGGGCAGGAAGGCCTGGGGCCCCATGGGTATCTCCCAAGTGCCAGGATGGAGGAGGGTGGGAGGAAGGCTATGTTGGGTAGGGTGGCAGATAGCACCTCCCTGGGGAGACTTCTAGAGCCAATCTCACCCTTATCCACCCATCCCTCCAGAAGCCCTGGAGAAAGAGTCACCGTGATCCTGCCAGAGGGTGAGCCTCTTCCCCAGCCTGGGTCTCATTCTTCCCAGGAATTGAGGGAGATCCGAGTCCAGACACCACAGAACTTCATGGACAGACGGGACTGTGGTGGCCAGGGACCTCCAAACATCCCCAGAAGCCTGCTCTCTTGTCCCTCTTGCCTCTTTCCCCTGGCTAATGCCTATCGCCCCCCAACCCTAGCAAGAGGTCACCACCTCCAGGAAGCCTCTCCTGATCCTCACCCTGAGTCGGGTGCTCTCCTCTATGATCCCACAGACCCTTGTTCCTTCCCTTAGTATGGACTCTGCCAGGCTGTGCCAGGGCTGGGGCTACCGTGGCCAGCAGGAGCTCCCCATCCACGGTTCAGCTCTTCCCTCTCATCGTCCTGAGTGATCTTCATCAGTCCTCCAGCCTGACAGGCGGGGGCTGTGAACTCAGGCCTGCCTGCCTCTCCCCTGGTGTGGACACCAAGATGGGGCCTGGTACGGGAGTGCCAGCCTAGTGCTGGCCTAGTGTGTGCGTGTATGAATGAGTGAGTGAGTGCGTGAATGAGGGACCTCGCCTGCCTCTGAGCCCTGCTCCCAGGAGCCCCTCTGCTCCTTGGTACCACCTGCTACCTGACATCTTTTGCTTATGTAAGACATTTTTGAAGGGAAAGATAAGAGTAGCAAGGGACAGGGTGCTTGCCCAGTCCTGGTATCCTTAAGGACAAGAACAAGTGAGCATCTGGAAGAGCTACCCCCTCTAACTCGGCATCTGAAAATCCTATTTCGGGGGCCCTGGTCACATCAGGTACTCCTCGAGGGCAAGGCCTCCACTCCCGCATCAGGCTGGGATGCAGTCTCCTCCGTCAGACCAGCGGCACTTTCTCCCTCCCTGAACAATGTCCTTGTCTGCCCTCCAGCACCACCCAGGGATGAGGGATGCTCTGGTGGGTGAGCTCCCTGGGACCTGCCCCTGGGGCCAGCATAGGGGGAGGAGAGAATGAATAGCCAGGCTTTTCTCTTTTCAAAGCCGAGGATGGAGGCCCACTGAGGCCTCACAAGGGTTGGGGTGTCAAACTTCTGCAGCGGCTCCCAGGTGGGACAGGGAACAGTTTAAAGGGCAAGGACGGGGAGATGGGGCCCCTGAGGACCTACTCCTCATGTGTACCCTCAGTGTGGCTGGATGAGCACCGGGCTGGGAGTCACAAGTCTCAGGATCCAGGCCTGGTTCTCCATCAACATCCTGAGGGCCCCTGGCCCCTACTGACCGTCCCTTCCAGATCATCTGCACTGAGGGACCACATTTAGCCCACATTTGGAAGATGGAAGGATGCTGGGGGACTGAGGGAGCCCCTGACTGGGTTGGGTTGTGGTCCAGGAAGAGGGGTGGGAGAGCTGAGCATCCCCTCCATGTCTCAAGTTGCCCCCACAGAGACTTTGCTAAGTAGGTCATCTACATCCGGTACCTGTTCCTGGCCAGCTCACATCACCCCTGAAGTTCAAGTACCATTACGCCCAAAAGACGGAGCGGTGAGGTTCAGTCCTGGTGCCAGCTGCTGCACCTGCCACCAGGGCAGGACCGTGGGAGCCCAGCAGGCCCTGGAGTGTGGCACAGAGCTCTTTCCTCAGGCCTGACCTCGGCCAGAGCTTCCTCCAAGATCTGGAGGCCAAGAGGCCCAGCACAGGCCCTTCCACCATCACTTATTGCCCAAGGTGGCCCAGGGGACTGGCAGGCGTCGGGGTGAGGGGCTTAGCGGCTACTCCAGACAATAGAAATCAAACTGGCTTCACCGCAGCATACAGCTCAGGAAGGGAACACAAACTCGGAATGCTAAACCACACAGAAATGCATTCGGACAACAAAATGAGAAAGAGAGGGCGTGAGGGAGGCTTGGGGGAATGGGGGCGGGGATGGCGAGGAAGAAGAAAGAGAAGGGGAAGGTGGGAAAGGGGGGAAGAATGAACCAGAAAAGTTGTCAGGAAAAGTCAAGAAAACTAAACGACAAACCAGGAAACACAGCTTTGTAGCTCATTTGGAGAAAATGCAAGTTACAAATGAGTAGTCATTAAAATAAAGAAAGAAAAAGGGAGGGGGAGAAAACCAACCAGAGCGAGATTGAGAGATTGAGAGAGAAATAAAATCACATTCAAACCAAGCAGAGTGGCGGGGCTTATCTGGAGATGGGAGCGGCGCACAGCGGAGCCGGGATACCTACCTTCTCAGTGGTCAGGGACGGGAATGCAATAATAAAAAAGAAAAGAAGGTCTCCGCATTGGGAATGCAGAATCGGGGTAAGACAGTGTCTCTAAGCTGCGCTCCCCCTCTGAATCAGCACAGGGCAGCCGTGTGGCTTTCGGTCTAGTCCCCGGAATGGGAGGGGGGCTCCTGCCCAGCCATTTCTGTTTGCTTCTTTTTTTTTTTTTTTTTTAAAACCCACAGGCTCCAAGAGCCTTAACCTTCAAACAACAGAAAACCTCCAGAGGGCATGCAGGAAGCAGCTGATGGAAACAGAACCACAGCATGGGTGAAGGAGGGGCTGGCAGCCG
>NW_006796716.1:2875748-2884680 GCF_000442215.2 Lipotes vexillifer | reverse complement strand
GGTGTGCGTGTGTGTGTGTGTGTGTGTGTGTGAGAGAGAGAGAGAGAGAGAGAGAGAGAGAGGGGGGGGGGGGGGGGGGGGGGGGGGGGAGAGATGACCAGGAAGAGACAGAGAGACACGGGGAGAGAGACAGACAGACAACAGAGAAACAAAGAAACAGAGGCAGAAGGAAACAAAGAGAGAGGCAGGAAGACAGAGTGGAAGGTGGACCCAGACAGAAGAGAGAAAAGCTGTTTAAACAAGGGCTATCAGACTGGACAGATGGGGTGAAAGGGAATCATGCATTTAAAAGGGAAGGCAACCACAGATTGAATTTGGAGGATTGGCTCAGCCTCAAGTCAACTCCTTTTCCGTGTCCCCCGCCCCCCCACCCCGCCCCGGCTTCAGCATCATTTTAGCAAAATTTATCCTTCCTGTCTTCTGGCTTCATCCTGGAAGAAATGCCAAGATGCCCCTTCCTATCCTGACTGCCCCACCGCAGCCGTGGTCACTGCTCTTTTCTGGGGGTCGGGAGTGGGGAGGCTGGTATGAGGCAGGTCAGGGAGAGTCACAGGCACCTCTTCTTGGGGTCATTCTAGGCTCCCCATTAAGTGATGAGATTTGAGCCCAAGGCAGCCGCCAGAGACAGCCCGGGGGCCTTGCTCGGGAACCTCCCCCACCATCCTCACCAAACAATGAGGCTTCCTTCAACGCTTCAGATGCTAGGGGCAGGTGCAGCCAAGCAGGTGCAAACCCTGCACAGCCTTTCTGGCCTATGTGCTGGGAGGGCAAAGCTAGCACCAGTCTGTGTTCTTGGGGGTGGGGGGAGGCAGGTGAGACCGGATGGAAGGACTTGTCCCGTGAGGTCGTCTTACTCTTCCGTCCCACGTTGTGTGACTTTGAGCCACTCCCTTTCCTCTCTGTGCCTCACTATTTATTTCCCTACGTAGTGTGTGAACTGTGAGGGCGCAGGGCTCTCTGGGTCTCTGAGGCAGCAATTGTGTAGAATCGGGAGAGTTGGGAGCATGCCCTTGACATCTGGCGGGGTCCTCAGGGGGAACCCAGGAGCTGAGGCAACCAGCAGCCACCTCCCACGTCCTCCTCCCCTTGCTCAGGGCTCCTGGAGTGTGTTTTCTATTGACAACTCTCCCACATCTTGGGATCTACCTCTAAAAAGCTGTGTGACCTTGAGCTTGTCATTTGACCTCTCTGAGCCACAGACAGCAGTAAGCAGCAGAACCCAGAAATCCCTTTGGGGCTCAGCCCTGGCCTGGGATGGGACATCTAAGAGATGTGTTGGGACCTAGCACCCTGCTGGCCTCAGTCTCAAGCCCAGGATGGACTTTTTCTCTTGCCCGGGAATATCTGGCTTTGAAGCCCTCACCTGAGTTACACTCTATCAGGTGCCTTCAGCTCCCTCCTCTGGGGCCTCCCAAGGATCTGAGGCCTGGCAGGAAGGGCCTGAGCAGCCATCTTATTCTAGATGGAACTGAGGAAGCTCAGGGCTCTGGGAAGCAACCTGGGTGACCTGGGACAAGTCTCTCCCCTTCCCTGGGTCTCCCAGCTTCTCTCCAAGGTTCCTCATAGACTGAGACACAGAAGCACCATCTGCACCACTTTTGTTCATTTAAAAGCTGAAGCAGTCCCGGCTCATGCCCCGGTGCTGAGGAGCGGGCTGGCTGCTGCCGAAGATCTGGCAGGAGCTATTGGTGTGGGAGTCGTGTTTTTAAAGTTATTTTCCCTTTTAAATTCTGATTACAAAGGAAAAAAAATAGAGAGAGACATGTATATGACTAATGTTCACTTGAGATTCAAAAACCATCTCTGCATTAGGAGGAGATGTTCCCACAGTAACACGCACAAAAGCAAAATTCTAGAACAACAGAGAAGGTAGAAAAAACAAAAAACAGAGAGATACTTTGCATTTCTGTACGTTACCAAAGGGAAAAAAGAAAGCAAAGAAAAAAAAAAAAAAGGGAAATACAAACAGAAACAAAATAACAGGAAAAGTTACATAAACTTCCCCACCCTCTTCCCTTCCGGCTAAACAAGAAATGGAATCACAATATTACCACGTTTCAAATGGGAGGCTAAAAAAAACAAACAAAAACATAGACGGGGTTAAAAAACGGTGAGCTTTTTCTTTTCCCATTTGTTTCTCTCTCTCTTTTTCTTTTTTTAATGGTAGCGTCCAAGAATACCACCCCACCCTCCAGTACTTTTTTCCCAAAGACATTTTTAGTTAATGGCCGAGTCTGTGACCCCAGCCCCTATCTCACCTCCCTGGAATGAGAACTAGTCTCATTTTGCTCCTCAGAAAGGATCTGCAGGCCAAGAGGGGATCAGGTGAGGGTGAGAGGCCTGGGATGTTCTGAAGTCCCAGACCTCTTAGGGCCCAAAGGGTAGGGAGAGGATTTGGGGAGCATGCTTTTGTGAGAAGGGTAACAAAGTGCTGTCTTCTAGAAAACTCCCAGGGCGATGCCAAATTTGGTCCCATTTTTGGGGAGGGAGACAAGATGGCTGCCGAGGCTTCCTCCCTGAGGCCAGAAGCTAGGCTGCCTTCCCTGGCTGCTCTCTCCTGCGGTTTACTTAGTCCCTATGCCATTTTGTCTGCGCAGGCCCTGGGCCCTTGGGGGGTACTGCTCAGGCCTCCAGGGCAGAGGCGGGTTGGGAGGGGAGGGCCCTGATGGCGAGAACCTGCATTTCTGTGCCTCTCAGAGGATGTGGAGTTCCCATGAGAAGGTGTTTGGGGCACTGTGCTCTTCCGGCTCTGTGCCCATGGGGGGTCGGGGACGATGTCTTCTAGGTTTGCCCAGATTGGGCATCATCTCTGTGGCGTGTGGCACCAGTCCCCGTCCGGGCCGCCCTCAGCTACCTCTGTGAGCCCTCTCCCACTCCTAAGACAGGTCCAGGGATATGGGAGGGATCCTCCCCATGTGGCCCAACGAGGTCCCTTGGAGCTCAGGTGCCTGGCACCCTGTCCAGGTGGGGCAGTCTCAAGACAGGTAATGTCGTTAAACAAAAATTGATCTTGAGACTCAGAGCTTTTTGTCAGCTGCCCTTGACTTTCCTCCCTGAGGCCTTGAGAGTAAGGGTGTTTGAGAAAAGAAAGGGAGTGAAAGGAAACAGCCAGAAATCAAAATGAAACTGACCAACACGTACATGTTTGCTGCTGAGACCTGAGGTCTGGGGAGGGGCAGACTCCCCCCCTTCCTGCTGAGGCTCCTGGGGCAGCCTGGAGATCTGGGTGGAGGGGGGGAACCTGCAGGCCTGCTCACCCCCATTCCCCTGTGCCCATCCAGTGTCCCTGCCAGCACTGCAGTCCCCTCTCCCTGAGGGGACTCTACCCTGGACTCTAAGACTGACAAAAGGGGATGTGGGCCTCCCCCGCCTCCCGGGCCTGGGAGAGCCTCCCACCCTGGCACAGCTCATCTACCTGGGAAAGGCTTGGTCACCACACCTGCCTGTGGGTCTCCAGGAGTTTATTCGCCTCCTGGGGTGGAGGGTGGGGACAGTATCTCTGAGGGAGCAGTGAGTGTGCTGGGAGATGCCTTAGGAAGGATGGGCCATGGGAAGTGGAGCCCACAGATTTGAGACACCTGTCCAAGTGTGGGCAGTGCCCGGGAAGGGACAGATTTTCCTCGGAGCAGGGACGTTAGAAATGCAGCTCTGTGGCAGCAAGGGGACTGAGATGGGGGAGGGATCTGGGAGAGGGGCTATGAGGGGCTTGAGGGAGGGCGGGCTTTCCAGGTGGGTAAAGGACTTTGTGGGGAGAGGGAGGCTTAGGGCCCAAGTGATGCCCCAGGGAGGTCCTGACTCTTGAATCCTGTTCCCGATTGCGACTCCTACCAGTGTCCATGCTCCCTCCCACCCCAATATGCCTGGGGGAAGGGAGGCAGGAGGCCTTGTTTCCTTTCCAGCTCTCTACCCAACTGGCTGAGCGCCCCTGTGGTCAGCCTTCTCTGGCCTTCAGTTTGCCAAGGTCAAGGGTGCAGGAGCCCCTCACCCTGACACCAGCATTCCTGGCCGCTCGGGTGCGGGGAGGGGCGCCTGGGAGGGGGGAGCGGCCGGCCCCGCCCCCGTGACGCACTCACTGGATCCTGCCCCGCGGCGACCCGGCCCGACCCAGCTCCGCCCCGACCCAGCTCGGCGCAGCCCGCGCGGCGCGGGAACCCTCTGCAAAGCCAAGCGTACGTACATCGAGCGAGCTGTGCGCCGAGCCGGGGCGGCCCCCGTGAGCTCCGCTCCGCTGCCTGCTGCCGCCGTTCTGCTGGGGTGACCCCCATCCGCTGCCGCCGGACGGGGAAGGAGACCGGCTCCCGCTGGACCGCTGGCTGCCCGTCTTCCGCCCGTCGTCTCGGTGCTCGGGACTCAGCCTACATGGGGGGAGCCGGCTTGGGACGCCCCGTGTGCAAGCGGCCGGTGCCAGGCTCGAAAGGCAGCCCTACCCCCACCCCCGTCCCCCCACTGCGCCGGGAAACCCTGGCATGGAGAGAGCAAGGCCCCAGCCCTCACACTGCCTCGGTTTCCATTCAGGGTCTGGGGCGCCCTTGGGCATGGGCAGTAGCTCAGCCCTGGTAAATTTCTACCCACTGCTGAGCTGCTGTCTGTCAGCCCCGCTCCCCAGCCCTGGGGATGGGGGAGTGTTTAAACTGCAGGTCCCCTCCCTCCAGCGGAAAGGGAGCTCAACCGCACCTGAGCGCTCCCAGTGGCCCGGGGCCTACCTGCTGGGTGATCTGGAATCACTGTAATGGGAGGACAGTGAGGGACTGTGGGAGCTGCCGCTGCTGTGGCGATGGGACCTCCGGCCTGGGGACTCTGCATGTGTCCTGGGAAAGAAATCAGGCTGTACTCAAGTTCTGCCCCACCTCCCCAGGGGGGGGATCCCTGTGAAGCCCTGATGGAAGCCTCTGCTGACCTCCCTGCCCCCCACTGCTGCCCCCATAGTCTCCCCCCAGCCCCCCAAAATAGTCTCTTACGAAAATAGCCCTGTCCATGCTGGGCACAGAGTTAGTCCATGTGGTCATTTGTCAGAATTAGGAAAAAGGCGTCCTTTTCTGTAGACAGTCCCAGCCCCCCAAGACCTCACTCGCCCCTCAGTTGGTGTTCTTGTGACTGGGATGTGGTGGGGAGGGGGGCGGATGCAGGGGAGTCGCAAGGACTAAACTTGAAAGGACCCTGGCCTGGGAGGCCACAGGTCTGGGTTCCAGCTCTGCCACCGACTCATGGGGGCTCTTGGCTTCCTCTCTGGGTCTGAATTTTTCCTTCTGGGCAGCGGGGGACAACATGAGCTGTCTTCAAGGGCCTGGTTCTGTGATTCTAGAAGGCCAGGTTTTCTGGGGGTAGGGAGAAGGGTGGAGGGTCCTCACCTCTTCCTTTCTTTGTTCTTCTCTTTTCCTTTGCTCTTGGGGCTTCGAGATCTACAGAAAGCAGAGGCTGCTGTGACAGCACAGCCTGAGCCCTGAGCTGGCCGGGGGAGGGCGGGGCCTTCGAGCTCTGGAGCTGGCTGTGTCCAGGTGCGGATCTGAGATGTGTTCCTCTCTTGTACCTGAGACTCCCTGGCTGGCGTGGGCTTGCCCACCCCACCCCACTGCTTTTGTCCCTTTTACTCTGCCAGGCCTTATTCCCTCCCTTCTCCTCTAAGTCCTGGCCTGGATCACCTCCTGCCTGGGCCCCAACTGCTGTTCCCTCTGGCAGTGCCGTAGGGGATGTGGCTATGGCCCCAGAAGGAGGGGTGACCTGCCCTTTCCTTCTGGCATTGGTCTTGGGATAGGCCCTCTGATGAGTTGGTGGGGGGGCTCTGGAGCTGGCTGTGTCCAGGTGCGGATCTGAGATGTGTTCCTCTCTTGTACCTGAGACTCCCTGGCTGGCGTGGGCTTGCCCACCCCACCCCACTGCTTTTGTCCCTTTTACTCTGCCAGGCCTTATTCCCTCCCTTCTCCTCTAAGTCCTGGCCTGGATCACCTCCTGCCTGGGCCCCAACTGCTGTTCCCTCTGGCAGTGCCGTAGGGGATGTGGCTATGGCCCCAGAAGGAGGGGTGACCTGCCCTTTCCTTCTGGCATTGGTCTTGGGATAGGCCCTCTGATGAGTTGCCATGGGGGGGGGGGGGGCCCTCCACACCTCATTTGCATCCCCTGTGCCCCAGGTTCCCTCAGATGGGGCTTTCTAGGGTAGGGTCCAGGCCTCCTGCCTCTCTGTCCCCTGACTGTGGCCCAGCCTTGGGCCAGCTCACCAGGGGTTTAGGAAAGAAATGCTTTCCCTTGGACATGATGACCTTCCTGCTTTGGGGTTACTCAAACCCCATCTCATCTCATCCAGCTCTCTGGGGCGAGCCCCACAGCCCAGCTCCTTCTGCCTTTGACAAATGGACTGAGAAGTTTCTGATCAGGCTTCTAAGGTCTCACCCCTGTAGGTCTCTCAGCCTCACCCTCCCTGATGCCACCAGATTCCTGCTCAATCCCTCTAGTCCTGAACAGATGCCTCCTTCTGACCAAAAAATGAGGAGATGCTAAGAAACACCAGAATGTGTTTCACACAAGAGCAGAGTTGGGTGGGGGGCAGGCCCACGAGTCCAGAGGTTTGGGTTCTAGAACTCATGCTGCCTGCTTTGGGCCTCAGTCTCCCCTTCTGGAGCTGGTCTGGCCCTAGCTCACCTCTAGGTCTTCCCCAGGACTGATGGGAGCGGGACAGAGGATCTGTGCAAGCGGTTGGTGACCACTGGGGGGCAGTAGGGGCCCACACTGACCCTGAAGGACCGGAGGGGGCTTCAAGGGGGCTTCAAGGGGGAGAGATGGGAAATTGGAAGGACAGGAGGAGGTGTTTGTTTAGGCTCCTCCCCCACCTTGCAAGTGGCCGTGGGCAAATTCTCACTGCGGGAATGGGACCAGGGACTCTGCCCCTCCCCAGGGCTGCTGGGAGGAGGTCTGGCTCCAACGCCAACAGTGGGGATGTGACTGCCCCACATGGTCCTTTCTTCCGTGCCGAGTTTTCTACTACTTTCCACACCCCTACCTCTGCCTGGGTTCCAGCCTTACACCTCCTCTCCCCTCTGCAATCCATCCTGAACAAGTCACTGTCCTGCTCAGAGCCCCCTGCTGGCTCCCAGCCCCACCTGAGTGGAGGCTTCATAGCCTGGCAGTCAGGCTTGTTGGGGGCTGTTACCTGTCGCCCAGAAACTCCACCTGTAGGCATAGCCCGCTCACTCCGTCTCCTATCCACTGAGCCGTCCTAGCTCAAGAACGTCCTTCTGCCTGTCATGCCCTTTCCGTGCAAACTCGGGGTCCTGATGCTTCTGCCTTCCCAACTGGCACCTCCACGGCTGCCCCCCTTGCACACTGGACCAGTATACTGTGTTGTCTGGAAATTCTTGGGGCCCCCAAGGCGAGGCTGACTCATGGGGCAAGCAAGGGTTGCAGTTGGCCTTCCTCCTCCGCCCCCTCCCACACAAAGACAGTCCCTTCCCCCCCCCCCCCCCCCCCCCCCCACTATCCAGTCCCCTGTCTGGCTCTGGGGAGGAGTCCCTGGAGTGGGAAGATGGAGCAGGACAGGACCCTGGCGACACCCCTCCCATCATGGCTTCCTCGGTCCCTGCAGGGGGGCACTGGCCTCTGTCCACATCCTCCTGTCCTGCCTCCAAAGGGCGCCACTCACCTGTGCCGTCTCTTCCTACGGGACCCAGAATCAGACCTGTAGGGCCATAAAAGGGTTCTCTTGAGCATGCCTGGGTGGCCTGAGGACGGGATCTGCACAGCATTGGTCATGGCGGGGCTGGGGCGGCGGAAGTGTGAGGAGGCCCCAGGGGCAGCCGAGGGTACCTGTCTCGGCGGTGTTTCTTCACATTCTTCTTTCTCTTGCGCAGGGGTGAGGAGCTCCCACAGCTGCGGACACAGTGGTGGTGGGGGGTCTAGTGAACTGGGGCCCCGGGATGAGGGGCGGTGGAAATAGCTGGGGAACCCTGGGTGCCTGGGGCCTCCAAGCTGGAAAGGGGATTCCAGGGCTTGAAGCCAACTGCCATTGTACAGAATGAATCGAGGCCCTGAGGGTCCATAAGGTCCCTAAGGGTAGTTGATGGAGCTGCCTGTGTTGTCCCCTCGTCACCTTTCCAGACCTCTGGGCATTGTGAGCAGGACTGTTTCAAACCCAAAGGTTAGAGGCCCCAATGATGGAATTTCTGGCCTCTGTGGGGAAAAGCTGGCATGTTGGCCCTGTCCAGGGTCCAGGCCCTGAGGTGGCAGGTCTCCAGCCTCTGGGGGATGGCCTTGGACTCTCTCCCACCCACAGACATCCTCTCCAGGCCCAGCCCGTCCATCGCTGACCCGCCTTCATTACTGACCTGCACTCGGAGTCTAGTCTCCTCTTTTTGCTGAGGGCCGGGGGAGAAAGAAGGGGAGACAGACAATTGGGCGGGGTTAGCTGGGGCCCCAGACATCGGCCAGGGTCTCACTTAGCACAGGGGAGAAGGCACACAGAGACGGGGAACCACAGATGACACCAGCCAAACGCCCCCTGCCCTGGCCACTCAAGCTGGTGGTGCAGGCAGGACCCCTGGGGAGGGCGCTGGGGGATGAAGAGCAGGTGGGCCGAGGCGGTGGCCGGGGGAGGGCTGTCCAGTTCTGGGGCAGGTGAGTGCCAGTGGTGGGGGTGGGTACTCGGGGGGAGGGGCCTGGTGAAGGGGAGGGGCTCTTGGGGGGCAGCGCAGTGAGGGGGAGGGACTCAGTAAGGGCAGAGGGGTTCAGCGAGGGGCGGGGCCCACAATGAGGCGTTGGCGCCTTGCCAGCCGAGGGATGGGCTCCTGGGGGCCGCACCGTCCTCCCGTCCCCGCTGGCCGGTGGCAGCTCTTACCGGCTTCTCCGGTGGCCGCCTTTCTTTTTCTTTTTCTTCTTGGGAGGGGGCGACGCCGAGCTGCTGGACCAGTGCTTGGTCCTGGGTGAGAAGGGTGGGGGGGGGCAGAGG
>NW_006796716.1:2866252-2875706 GCF_000442215.2 Lipotes vexillifer | reverse complement strand
CCCCCGCCGCGGCGGGCGCTGACCTGTACCCCCGGTGCCCTCGGTAGCAGGCGGCCGGGCAGTCGCAGTCCACCGGGCCGTCGTCCTCGTCGAAGGGCGCGTACTCCAGGTCCGGCTCGGTGCCCTCGATCAGCCGCGGGGTCTCTGCCACGCTGCCGGCGACAGGGACGCTCAGCCCCCGCCACCGCGGCCCGGCCTGCCGGCGGCCCCTCTCTCCGCGCGGCGCACCGGGGCCTGGCCGGGCGGCAAGGTCGGAATGCGCCGGCACCCGGGTCTGCGGCCCCGACGTTTAGAGGGTCAGGCGGGGATCTAGGGAACCCGCCCGGGAGCCTCCCTTACAAGGCCCCAGCCTCAACGATGCTTGCAAAAGAGAAAGAAGAGTACGGAGCCCTCCCCCCTCACTTAGCCCTCCTCCTTCTAAGTTCTCACCCTCTGGGAGACCCCTCCTCCTTAGTGAGGCCCCTCCCCTCACCGAGGCCCCTCCCGACACTGATTCTTTGTCCCTCAGTCCCATTCAATGCGCCCCAGTCCCCCCCACTGAGCCCCCTCTTCCCTCGTTGAGCCCCTTTCACTGATCCCTGCAGCCTTAACCCCAGCGTCCTATTCCAGAGGCCCCATCCCCTCCCCAGCTCCCCTTTTCCCTCCCTGAGCCCCGCTTTCTCAGAGAGCCCCTTCCCCCTTTCTTAGCTGCCCCCTCTCTGATATCTGTCCGTCCTTAATCCCACGGTCCCTGAGCCCCCTCCCCTGTCGGAGTGCCTCCTTCCAGCCCCTGCTGCATCTCTGAAATATTCATAGCCTCTCCTCGCCCTCCTCTCTGCAGCCTCCGGAGGCCTGGCGGCTCTTCTCCCGCTGCCAGGCTGTCATCAATCACTGCCCAGTGGCAGTCGGCACAGGCCTCTGCACTCTGCCTGCCCCGATGCTCCCCATCCATCTTGCCGAGCTCTCCGCTTCACTCAGCGGGGACCGCGTCATCCTGTCCCTGCTACCGGCTTAGGAGCCCCCAGCCATCTTCTGCCACAGATGTTTGCTCCCTGCGGACACTTGGAAGAGTGGAGATTTTTCCTAAAGGCCTCTGGGCTTAAGGCAAGAGCAGGAACTTTGAAGCTGCAGGTGTGCCCTCATTATGTGCTGTCCCTGAGTCACTGTGTGACCCAGTGCCTGTCATGCCCCCTCTCTGAGTCTCTTCTCCAAGATGAGAATGCTAATTACGTTACAGCGTTGTTGGGACAGTTCACTGAGGTCCCAGATGCTGTGTAACTTTGTTTTTTATTGAACAAGCCCGGAAATAACCCTCCAAAGGCCCAGCAACAGGGTGATGCCCCCCCGCCATCTTCCATTTTTCATTCCGTGCTGGCTTAGACAGTGCCCCTCCCAGATGGAGGCTCAGCCCTGGTTTCACCGGGCTCATCTTTTTCCTGCCCAGAGCGAGGGAGGCCAGGGCTTGGATGGCAGAGCATTAAGGACATGACATAAGCTTTGGATTCACACAGACAGGTCTGAATTCAGGCATGACCATGCTCACTGAGCCTCCAGCTCCTTATCTATACAATGAGGAAAAGAATATCCCAGCTTTGAGGAGAGGATTAAGTAAGATTCTGTGAAGCTCCTGACTTGAGGCCTGGCCCGCGACTGTTGTCCTGCACACACGGTCACCATTGCTAGATGGAGGGACCTCTGTCACACACTCACACACCAACACTTCCTCTTCCAGGGAGAAAAGTGGTTTTGACACATGAAAGAGAAACAGAGCAAGGAAGGTGGATCACAGCTACCAGGTGAAAGAATTTTCAGGGACAAATCTCCAGCAGAGCACCCACTACGCAGCTCTTTGAAGACTGAGTTTTGTATTTGAAAAAAAAAAGAAAAAAGAGAATGTAACCCATATCTGAGGGTTAGCTAGCCTTGAGGCTCCTGTCAAGAATGTCATTTGGATCCCAAACACTATCCTGGCCCTGGCAGCCTAGAAGTCACACAGGTGTGATGGGAAGTGTTTCTGGGGTGATGGAGGCTCATGTCATTCCCCTGACCCTGCAGAGCCAAACACCCGCACATCCCTTCATGCAAACCTCTCTGCTCTTCCCCGTGCTCCGCTTCCTGAAGCCAGTGGCCTCCTACTTCCCGTCCCTGAAATCTCCAACTCCTGGGCCTGTCCCAGGGCCCATTGCCCCCACACAGCCCTCAGCCATACAAACGCCTGACACATAAAACGCAGCCTTCAGCAAAACTGAAGGGCACCACAAACATCGTGTGGGTGAGCCAGTGGGAGGAGGGAGCTTCCGTTTATCCTAACACAAAAATGATGAAGGTTATTTACAAACGAAAACAGCTCAGTTTGGGCCCCGCCTTCTGCAGGAATGCGGAATCCTTCGTTGCCTCCTAATATCCGAGGTGGGTTAGCCACTGAATACAGGCCCTTGCTGAGCCCTCCTCGTTCTGCTGGCTGCACCCCTAGAGACATCTTTCCTTTCTACCTCTGCCCCAGGGACAGAGCTCCCTGCCCTCTGCCCCATCCTCCCTCCCTGGGACCTTATCATTTGACCTCTCTCACTTTCCAGTCCTTTCTGGGAGGTTGATCTTGTTTGCTGGGAGCACCGGAAGACAGGCGTGGGGAGATCCAGGCTCAGGGAGATGCACAAGCTTTCAGAACCTTCCGGTAAGACTTTTCCTGGCAGTTCCAGGGGTATAAATGGGCCTATGCTGAGGCCTCTCTTGCTGGTTTTATGCAGCTGGTACCATTAGGCCCACTTTGCAGGATCTCCCAGGGCTAGAACATCGGGTTCTCCTGTCCTGACCTTCCTGGCTGATAATATCACTAACAAGATTGTTCTCTAATGTTTAGATGGCTCTCCACAGTTCAAATCCCACTCAGAACCAGTTCCTGATTTAGAGAAATTTGCACGCCCCCACTTCATAGATGAGAAAACTGAGGCCCAGAGAGGGAAAGGAACATGTCCTATTTGGGGGGACCTTTGATTAAGAATGTAAGTTCACCTATGCAATTGGCTTTGAGAATTCATGTGCAAACAGGACGGCCCTCGACTCTGCTGGCTGGGCTTCCCTGCTGTGGATGTTAGCTCAGCTGTCCCCTCCCTGCTCTGTAGACACAGTTGTGGGTGTGCGCACTGAATTCTAGATTTGTTTAGCATTTCCTGCTCTTAAGTTCATGTTTGTTAGTTAGTTTACTCCTCACCACTACGGTGGAATAGGCAGGGGAGGTGTTCCTCCCCTGTGACAGAACGAACTGAACCCCACAGAGCTGACCAAAGGAAGCCCAGCTGGAGTCCACTGCAGAGGTACCAAGGGCAAATCGAGGTTGAACCCAACACCGCAGGGAACACCTGTTGGACAGGCTTCCCAGGAAGGGCTCCGACCTGGGAAGAGACTGCCAGTCACACGCTGTTGCCCCTGACAGCAGTTTCGCTAATTAACTGGTCCTGTTTCCCACTTGCCAGGAGCCTAATGGCCAATTGACAGATGAATGAATCCAGACAGAAGAGGAGGAGGGTTCCAGGCAAAGGGGCTGCCCTCTCTGTTCACTCACTCAGCCTGTGTGCCAGGCCTGCTCGGGGGCCGGGGGGAGGGGGCAGGGGTGGCAGGAACAAGGGCGTCTCCTGCCTCATCAGGCCTGGGGCCTCTCCTGTAGCTCCTCATGGCACAGGGCAAAAATATGACAGGTGCAAATGATACTAATCTACGGCAGGTGCCGCGTGCTGTTCTGAACGCTTTACATATATTTATCTCATTCAGTCATTTAATACTCAACAAGCCTCTGATGTGGGTATCATCATTGATATCCTCATTGCAAAAATATGAGGCATGGAGAGGTCACACTATGTATAAAATTAGACACATGGAAAAAAAAAACACTGGCATTTGCTCATTGTTTTAGGAAGTGGCATTTGAATATTGTTTTCCAGAAACCCTCTCTCCCAAACATTTTGTTATATTACATAACTATGAAAACAATTATTCTTTTTTTAAAGTATCCGGAGTAAACTGTAATGGTTCTGTGCTCTTGCAAACCAAGATGCAATATAATCTTATGTCCATATATGGGATGTGCATTATATAGTGATGAAACAATTATTCTTAAAGGTTGTCTATTAAAGTGAAACAAAGAACAAAGAACTGATAACAGACATAGAAGTAAAGAAAACATTGTATATATCCCAAAGAGGAGAAGATTTTACTTTTATCCCAGGAATAAAGTGGTTTTTAGAGGCAGCCTTGAATGATGGGGTATATTCGAACCCGTGCACAAGGGTGTTTCCGGCTGAGGGCCCAGGATGAGCAAAGGTGTGGAAGTGAGAACATGCAGGACATGGCTGTGAGCTGCCAGCAGGTTGGGCTCGCTACTGTGTGACACCGGGAGTGGGAAGCCAGGGTGGACCTAGAGTGTGGAGAGCCTTGAGTGCCAGGCCAGGGAATTCAAATTTGATTGCCTGGAGGGTGGGGAACCACAGAAGTTTTCTGGGGCAAAACAGGACTCCCCACATGAATCCGTTTCCAGACAAAAGCATGTCCTCTCTCCGTGTCTCTGGGACCACACTCTCCGTCACTTCTCTGCCAGATTAGAGTGCCAGCTGCCCCACTGTTCTCCGTGTAGTTTTACCCATCTGATCCATCTGCCAAAGGAGAAAGTCCCTAAACACCTGTCTGACCACATCACACCTCTCAAAAGCCTTCCACTGGCTCCTACCATCTATGGGATCACACCCAGAACACCACAGTATGATGTTCTGGTGTCCAGTGTGGAGAGTAGACTGGAGGGGACTACTCCATGATCTCAGACTTCCAGCCTCCAGAACAGTGAAAAATAAGTTTCTGTTGTAGATCAAGGCACCCAGTTTACGGTACTGTGTTATAGCAGCCTGAGGTGCCTAAGACAGTGGTGGCGATCATCCAGTGGTGATGCACGTCTGCTGTGTGCCAGCCACTAATCCTCACACTTACAGTCACTGTTTCAACTAATTTCCTCTACAGTCCTTTGAGGATGGTACTAATATCTGCATTTTATAAATAAAGAACTGAAGGCCCACAGAAATCAAGGACCTACCCAAGTCACACAGCTGGGGTGTGGTGGAACTGGGATACAGAGCTCAGGGGGTTAATATTGAACTTAGAGGTTAAGACAGGTGGGGTGTCTGGTGCCAGAGCACACACTCTCCCTCCACTAGCCTGTACTCTGAACTAAGAACTGAAGACCTGGTCGGATGCCAGGTCCACAGGAAGGCATATGACCAATCTGTTGCTAGCCCTCTGTCACCTCTCTGCCTCTGGCCTTGGGTTCAGCACCACAAACAACTCTTCCCAGCCTGGGAGTAATCCAGGCCACCATCACTAATGCAGTCACTGTTTGCAACGCTATTTTCACTCCAGTTTGGCTGCGTGAGCTAGAAGAAGGCTTCTGGTCTCAACCCTTCCCTGTGTAAAGGAGGAAACAGGCTTTGGGGGAGATTGGGCAAACCGCACTGTTTTAGGCACCAGGGATACAGCAGTAAACAAAACTGGTAACGAACTTGTCCTCAATGTCTTCTAATATTCTAGTAGGATCCCAGGACCCTGCCAAGTCTATATTCTCCTCTGCTTCCGGAGCAGGAGTCCTCCTTGACTGTCAAGTCTTCCTGACACTGCCTCTTCCGAGGAACCCTTCCTCACCGACCACCCTAGCCTGTCTCTCTTCCCCCACCAAACACGCACAGAGCTTGAGACTAAGTTGTTCAAGTGGCCACATTGTTTCTTCTTGTCCGTGGCTGCCAGTAATTCCTGGTTTCAGGTTGGAGGTTTATGTTTCCACCCAGGGAGCAGGGGCAGCCTTTCCCTCCCCTCACCCCCGCCCCGCTCATAGCACCAGCGCAGGGTTCGGCATACAGCACAGACCTTCAAGGACTTTCCTTCTGATGATGGACACTGCAACCTCTCCATGACATCCTTCCCAATGTGTCCCAGTTCTTAAATGCATCATTCATTCATTCATTCATTCATTCCAGGAAAGAGAAGATCAGGACTTCTGGAAAAGACTTGGGAGTCACCCGCTACCAGGGCAGCGTTCCAGCTGGGGGATGGATGAGATTCGCCAGCGAGAAGAGGGAAGGGAGACCTGGGGGAGAGACCTGAGGACATGACAGATCCTTGGGGGGAGCCAACATCTGAGAAGTGGGCAGGAGTGAGGGAGGAGCAGAAGCCATCAGAGGGGTAGGAGGAAACTCACAAAGAACTGAATCTTGGAAGCCAGGGGGGAAAGCAGGTTTCCACTGGGGAAATACAGTGGTGGCATGTGCCAGAGAGAGGCCAGGCCTGCGGAGGAGCCCGGGCCGTGCTAAGGAGGGCTCAGGCAGCCACAGCCCAAGCAGGTCACCGGAGTCATGGGGGCAAGAAGCCAGACCTCCATGGCTTAAGGAAGTGGAGACAACATGTACCACGTGCCCTGCAGAAATTTGGTGGAAAACGGAGAGACACATGTGGGCTGGAAGCGGGAGGAGGTAGCAGAACTGAGGAAGGACAGGGGGCAGATGAAGGAGCCCAGGAGAGGGCAGGCAGGATGGCAGCTTTGGGCTGGAGGGGCGGCTGTCGCTGGAAGGGCCCAGAGAAGGTGGCCAAGGTAGATTCCGGACGAGGCCTCCCGCCCTCACACCGGATGGAAGAGGAAAGCGTGGCTGATTTTCCAGAGGAGCCCGGGGGGGATCTGGGGGGACACAGGTCAGAAAGGCAGGACCTGGTCGGTTTGGAGGTGGTGAGGGCAGCAGCGGGAGAACCTGGTTGTCGGGAAGTTTGAGAAGGGAAGGGGGGGAGGGGCTTGCCCTGCTTGGTGGTGGTGGGGACCTTCGGGCATCAGTGAGGTGGGCCCAGCAGTTGCTGAGGGGTGCTGTGGGTTCTGGGAAGCTGGAGAGAAGGAGGAGGTGGTGGTATGACTTCTTCCCGCCTCTGGGTAGGAGAGAGCCGGCCCGCTAAGCCAGGCTCCCCCAGATCAACCACGAGCCCCCTGCAAACCCGAGGCCGCCGTGACTCTGCTTCTCCTTTTTTGCTTTTTTCTTTTTGGCCGCGCTGTGCAGCACGTGGGATCTTAGTTCCCTGGCCAGGGATCGAACCCGAGCCCCCTGCGGTGGAAGCGCGGAGTCCTAACCACTGGACCGCCAGGGAGGTCCCCCCGACTCTGCTTATGTTCCTACTCAAGCCAGAGAGGTGAGGTTGAGTGGGGTTAGGAGGGGACCCCCCCCACCCCGGGATCCCCCAGCAGTCTAGAATTTCTGCAGAAAGGGCTTCCCCGCTGCCCGTCGAGGTCCATCTACTCCTGGCATGCCGTTTGCCCTCAAGACAACGGCAACAGGAAAGTCGCT
Source organism: Lipotes vexillifer (assembly GCF_000442215.2). NCBI lineage: Eukaryota > Metazoa > Chordata > Mammalia > Artiodactyla > Lipotidae > Lipotes > Lipotes vexillifer. The sequence continues at coordinate 2,868,369 of NW_006796716.1, read as the reverse complement.
CAGAAGGTTCTGCTGTCGTTTTATTTTTGTGCCAGTAAAGGCGCACAGGGACTTAGGGACCCAGCAAGATGCCATCATCCAGCCATGCCTGGACACTTGCAGTCCCCGCCCTCCTATAGCAGCTGCTCCATTTCGTATGGTTTTGAGTGGTTGACGGTTCTCCTGTAATCTGAGACAAAGTCTGCCTCCCTATAACTTCCCTGTTTGATCCAAAGCCCACCCGGGGGGCCACAGCACCCCAGTGCTCCTCCTGTCCAGAGATGTGACCGCCGCAGAGCCCATGCTGTCTGTACCCGATAAGCCTTTGGCTAAGCCAGCAATGGCATTTGGTGCGTTAGTTCTTATTTTCCAGAGTCTGTACTTGCTCTGGAGGCCACTTCATAGGTGGTAGTAGTTGGGGCAGAGGCACTAGCCTATCCGCCACTGACAACACTAGGGTGAGAACATTTCTCAAGTTCCTGACTCGCAGCCCAGGATTCCCTGAGCTGAGATCTGGGGTGCCTCCCCTACCGCTGGGCGATAGATAGAACCCAGGGCCCAGGGAGAGGGCCTCGGGGATGCCCAGGTGCCCAGCGGCTCCTGCTCGTGCCCCGGGCCAGGCCAGAGCTTCCAGTGGGCAAGACCCATGCCCTGTCCTCCTCCTCTTTCTCCCCCCTCCAGCCCCGACCAACTTAGGGATCCCTGGGAAAGGCCCCTCTGGCCCCCAGCTGCTGCCTGAGCCTGCACGCTCCCTGTGCCCTGCCCACCCAGGCAGCACTCACACGTGGCCCCCAGGCCGGTCCTCCCTGGTGAGCATTCCCTCCTTCTCCATCAGCATCTGCCGGAAAGTCCTGACCTTCTGCCGGGTCTCCTCCTCTGAGTACCTGTGGGGCACAGGGAGGATGAGAACTGCTGTCTTGGCTTTGGTTTCCTCCCCACCTGCCCGCCCCCCAGCCCATCCCCCCAGCCCTCAGTCATGTGGGCACCTTCCAGCTTGCAACGACCTGTCCAAGGTCACACCACCACCAAGATTCTCAGTGCTGGGGAGGCTCAAGGCCTACCCGTTTTGCACCAACTCAGCCAACCAATCAACTAAACAAACTACCAGCCAAACACATAAACTAAAGGAAGTGTTGCTCCCAGAAGTGGGGAGACCCACCAGGGGAGACGGGGCCCTTCCTGCTGGCCCTCCCCCACCCCAGGGCAGGCCTCCCTCCCACGTCCAGGCTGCAGTCACTCTCTGGAGACAATTTAGGGGACAAGTGAGACCCGTGGCCTTGACACATACATGGCCTTTTCTGCTTTCCTGCTTCAAGGACCTCTGATCCTCACAATAGCCTGGGGAGATCCTCAGCGCATCCCCACCTCTGCAAGGTCTAGGCTGCCAGGTGGCTGGCGCAGGATCCCAGGGGTAGATCCATTGCTTCCCAGCTTGGGATCGGGGGGGTGGATGAAGTCTGGGCCTTGGATGGAAGCTCCCGACTTCTCTACTCTGCTCTCCCTCCCTCCCTGAGGCTAGGGAGCAAAGCCCAGAATTATCTACCCCTCATCCTTGTTCCCACACCCTGGGCTTGGTTGTAACCTCTCTCACACCACCACTGTGACAGATGTCCATGCTGCTCCCGGGGTCGGAGGGTTCTGTGCTCACCCAGCCCCCGGCCCTGTGCCCAGCACACGCAGCTGTCCAGTGGATGCTGCTGGTTGAGTCTTGGGGTCCCAGGCTCCCACCCTCTCCGCTTCCTGGGCTGCAGGTCATCGTCCTGGACAGAAAATATGGTGACCAAATAGGAACCGAGGTCCCATCTTCTTTGTCATCTGACCATCCACCCTCTGTGCACACAGCAAGCCCAGCCAGGCCCACTCAGCCCGTCCATGAAAATGGTACATTGTTCCCTCTCAGGGACCCCATCTCTTTTGTCCTTCCTTCCTCTCCTTCAGCAAGCATTTGGGATTGACCCCCACCTTTTTGGAGAGCAATTTGGCAATTCTTTTCAAAAGGCTTAAAGAAACATGAATACAGCTTTTGACTCATAAATTAACTTCCACGTTTGTTCTGGGAAGTAACCGTGGCTAAGCACAAAGATGTGACTCATGGCATGTTTACAGCAGGATGGATTCCACCCCCCCCCACCGCCCCC
>NW_006796716.1:2862649-2866188 GCF_000442215.2 Lipotes vexillifer | reverse complement strand
CACCAGGTTAGGTGTCAACGTTTGTGTTTGTGTTTCCATAGCAAACTGAGCTTCCCGGTTCCTGGCAGGTGGTTTGTGTGCTAGTCATCATCCGTTGACTCCTCTGCAGCCTGCACTGGCCTGGGAGTTCCCTGAGGGCAGGGACCTTGTCTGTCTGAATTGCTGTTGTGTCCCCAGCACCTGGCACCTTGCCTGCCACACGTGGCATCCAAAAACGTTTGATAAATGAGTAGATGGTGATGGAGAGGATTGAAGGGTTCGAAGGCGGAATTTTCATTTTGGAAAGATGGCTCTGGTAGCCATGTGGCTGGAGGAGAGGGAGGCCGGCCCTGGGCTACAGCAGGGGCTCAGGGGGGAGGTGCTGAGGTCAGAGCTATAGAGAGTGGGCATGAGGATGGAGGGGGAGAAGTGGACGGACGAAATACCATCTGGTAGGGAGAATGGCTGGGACTCGGAACCGGTTGAATATGTCGGTGGGGGGGATAGGAGAGGAACACTACCTGACCCCCAGCTGGGGTGTCACCCTCTATAGGTTTGGACACCTCTGCGGCCCACTATAGGGAGGATTTTTTTTCACCTTTTTTTTCTTTTCTTTTTTTTAATTGACGTATTGTTGATTTACAATGTTGTGTTAGTTTCAGGTGTACAGCAAAGTGATTCGGTTATATATACACATATATATATCTTCTTTTTCAGCTTCTTTTCCCTTATAGGTTATTATAAAATATTGAGTAGAGCTCCCTGTGCTATACAGCAGGTCCTTCCTGGTTATCTATTTTATGTATAGTAGTGTGTATATATTAAGCCCAATCTCCTAATTTATCCCTCCCCACAGGGAGGATGGAGTCCAGCCTGGCAGAGGGAGGAGCCCGTCTCTTCCAACCCCCCACCGTTTCCGCAGGAGTGTGTGTGTCTCAGGTCCTGCTGTGCTGACACCACTGACCCAGCTTCACCAGCCCTGGGCCTTGGCTTGTAAGTGTCCACCTTGGTCCCTGTTTAGCATTCAGCCGGAGGTCCCTAGGCCTTGCCTGCTGGGCAGGACAGAGCCCTCGGTCACTGGGCTCTGAAGGAGGGAATCCCTCCTGCTGTAAACATCCTCTGAGTCACATCCTTGGTCCTTTTCTGAGCAGTGGAGGCTCAGAGGAACTGCTTCCATCTCACCTTCTCCTCAGGAGACCAGCTTGTCATTGTCACCAGCACAGAGGAAAACAGTACCGGCCCTTCAGCACTGCCGAGCCCCCCACTCAGAGACCCCTGGGAGGGAGACACCAGCTGGCTGGGCCATCGGCAGGGGGCCTGGGACCTGGCAGGGTCGGGAAGGAGGTGGACTGAGAACCAGGCTGGGCCAGACCCCCAGCTGTATGGGAGGGGCTTCAGGCCAGGGTCCAAGCCGCATGCCTGGGGATCTACAGAGCATGTGAAGGCTGGGAGGTGGGAGCGAAGCCCAGGATTTCATGAAGACCCGGAGCAGGACGTGTGCAGGGACTTAGGGCTCATCCCAGAGCCAGCAGGTGTAAGGCGAGGCGACTAACGCCAGCAACCTGCTGTTGGGGGGCCGCTGTTGCTGGACTGAACTGACTCATTAGGACCCCTCTATGTGCCGGGGTTTCTTGCTGGGAGAAGCTGGGACCCAGGGAGGACATCTGGTTATTGGGCAAAGTGGTCTCAAGTGTGACCACCACCTGGAGTCTCCTCTCCCCTCGCACCTCTCAGCTGAGGCCACAGGCATTACGAGGAGAGGCAGAAGAGCCAGGCCATCCTGTTTTCGAATCCCAGCGCCCCCACTCTCTAGCTCTGTGACCTTGGACAAGTCCGCATGCTTCTCTTAGCCTGAGCCTCTACATCTGTGAAACGGGATAGTAACCTGCCTTTCAAGGTCGTCACAGGATTAAGGGAGATGATGCAGATAAAGCACTTTGCGCAGTGCCTGGCACGTAGTAGGTGCTCCATAAATGGAGTTGATTGAGGATTATTTGTCCCAGAGCTGTGGGGACAAAGGGTCTAGTCGTCCCAGGCACCCTGCCTTTTTCTACCCTAGACCCCTCCCAGGTCAGCGTGCTCCTGGGTCAGGAATCACCTGGGCCTCTCCCCTCTGCTCTCCCAGGAGGCAAAGGCTGAGAAGAGGGAGGCTGGTATCCAAATCATCCACTCCCTGCAGATGTGGCAGCACCTGCCAACTTAAGGCCACGCAGGAGGCCTGGCTGGCTAAAAGTCAGGGCTTGGACAGGGGAAGCGGGTAGGCAGGGCAAGGCTGCCTGTCTCAGCGCCACAGCCTACTGGCTCTGCTGCTTCCCAAGCCGATCTGGCTCCCTCATTGCCGCTTCATTCTTCGGGAAGGATGTGCCAAATTCATTTTTGCTTGGGGACTTCCTGGGTTGCCCTCTGGGGCTGGGGTGGGGGGAGGGGACAATGCATTTCTTTCTTTTTTTTTAATTTGGCTGCCTCGGGTCTTCACTGCTGCCCGCGGGCTTTCTCCAGTTGCGGAGAGCTGGGGCTACTCTAAGTTGCAGTGTGCGGGCTTCTCATTGCCGTGGCTTCTCTTGTTGCAGAGCACGGGCTCTAGGCGCGCGGGCTTCAGTAGTTGTGGCGCACAGGCTTAGTTGCTCCGCGGCATGTGGGATCTTCCCGGCCCAGGGCTCGAACCTGTGTCCCCTGCATTGGCAGGCGGACGCTTAACCACTACGTCACCAGGGAAGTCCCGACAATGCATTTTAAAAGAGGGTCCCAGCGTTGAAAATGTTTCATTCTGCCTGTCTTTGCCCAGATCCGGCATTTCCTAGATAATTACTTCCTCAGTCATTAAATTAATTTGATCTTCACCACAGCTCTGAGGGGGGTGGGTGGCCTTACTATTCCCATTTTACAGATGAGGAAACAGAACAGGGAGAAGGGAAGATTCAAAGCTCCAAACCCAGCTAGGGGCAGAGCTGTGCACTGTCCACCTCGAGCGTCCTCCTGGGAAGGGGCATGGGTAGGATGTGGGGGGATGTCTGGGGCCGGAGCTGGAGTATCACGTCACAAAGGCTGGGGGCGCTATCCCCACCCCCAAGGTGGTTGCCGGCTGCACGTGGAGGCTGCCCAGGAAGATGACTCCAAAGGCAGCGTCAATCACCAGTGAATTAGCCTCCATCCATCAATATTAAGAAAGGGATTTCTTTTTAACAGGGCCAAAGAATGTGTGTTCCTGTGACTAGTGGAAATATTTGTCGAATGCCTGAGAAGCTGGTAAATAAATGCGAATGACCCAGCGTTTCTAGGAATGGATATTAATGGCTGGATTTTATAACAGAGCAAAGGTCTCTAGTGTTCGTGGAGCACTTTCTGGGGATTGGCTCCGCGTGCGGGGGCCCTGCATGTCCCTTGGTCCACAGGACACTCAGAACAACTCTCCCCCACCTTAAAAAAATTTTTTTTTACTTTTTTTTTTTTGGCTGTGTTGGGTCTTTGTTGCTGTGCATGGGCTTTCTTCTAGTTGCGGTGAGCGGGGGCTGCTCTTCATTGCAGTGTGCAGGTGTCTCATTGTGGTGGCTTCTCTTTTT
>NW_006796716.1:2861848-2862527 GCF_000442215.2 Lipotes vexillifer | reverse complement strand
CCCACCCCTGCCCCGGCTTGCGGGATCTTAGTTCCCTAAACAGGGATGGAAACCCGGGCCCTCAGCAGTGAAAGCGTGGAGTCCTAACCATTGGAAGGCCAAGGAATTCCCAGAACAACTCCCTATTTAACAGGCCAGTAGCTGTGGCTTGCCCAAGGTCACAGGCCAGGGCTGGAAGCCCGGACTGCTGGGGTCCAGAGGGGCTGTGCCCTCTACCGACACCGCAGCCGCTAAGAGATGGGGAGGGGAGGTGGATGGTAACCTGAGAGCTAGCTTTGTGGGAGACTCCAGTCTAAGGACCACTTGGAGTGAGAGCTTGGGTGGGGGAAGGGCCGCTGACGGAACAGCTGGAGGCCTGATGGGTGCTTCCTAGAGAGGCGTAAGTCCTTGATGCCAGGGGACGGACACCAAGGACACGGCCAAATGCCATCCCCCTCCACCTGCGGCTGCCCTCGACGGATAGTAAGCCTCCCAGTGCAGGGGGAGATTCAACCGGCGGGGTGGGGCGGTTGGGGAGGGAAGGCCCCTGAAAGGTTGGGGCTCTGTGAGGGGGAGGCCTTTCCGAAGGGGAAGGTTCAGTGAAGAGGAAGGGGCTTAGGAAGGGGCTTAGGAAGGGGGCGGGGCTTTGTGAGAGGGAGGGGGCGGGGCCTGTGACGGAGTTGTTTATTTTTGTTTTCAT
>NW_006796716.1:2848754-2861838 GCF_000442215.2 Lipotes vexillifer | reverse complement strand
TCCCAATCCAGCAGGATTTGCAGGTTTAATTAAGGTCTGGGACTTTCTCGGCAGAAGGATACTCCATTCCCCACCTGCTACTCCAACCTGCCCCTGGGGATCTCCTTTCTTTGGCCACATCCACAGCTCATCAAACCTGTTTTCATTGCCAGCTGGAAGCCTCCTTTCTGTCTGTCTTCAGCAGCCTTCCACCCATCCATCCCTCTCTGCAGGGACCCTCCGCACCCCACCCTGGTCCCCAACTGGAGGTGAACACCAAGGCCCCGTGCCCCTTTCTTTTCCTACAAGCGGCCCTGCCTGGCAGCCTTGGCCCTGCCTTCCTGAGGGCCTTGGGTGGTGGTGACTATCTCTGTCTGAGCCTCAGTGTCTTCTGGGCTCCAAAGGGACAGTGAGCCTTGTCTTGGCTGCCTCTTAGGGAGCCCAGGAGGCCTGGATGAACAGACAAAGATGTGGTTTGGAAGGACTGCTGTCCACAGGCTGTCTGTCCCCATGTGGCTCCAGGCCCTAATGCACTGGGCATTTCTGATTTCTCAGCTCACTGACAGTGCAAGCCTGATGGGCAGGCCCTGCTCCCCACTTTGACTCCCTCAACAGCCGGCCCAGTAGTTTGAAAGTACTCAGGGCAGATGCGAAACAGAGGCTTGGTAATACCAGCTTTCCTTGGAGCTGTACAGATGGGAATGGCTTTGTTCTCTGTTTCTTTGCCTCCAGCTCCACGTGTGAGGGCTGTTCTGTCTCCACTGGATTTTCAGGGGGAGGTCCCTAAATCCTTACTGATTAATGCACAACCCCTCCTTCTCAGCCTGACGAACTCCTACACGTCCTTCAAGGCCCATTCAAATGTCTTCTCTCATAATCTCCCCTCTGAGCTCCTGAAGCACTTGACCCTCTCCTATCCTGTCCTATAACCAAGATTCTAATCTGTCTTACGGTGGAGTTGGTTGTTAACATGTTTGTTTCCCTTCTGAGATGGGGAAGGAATAGGGGTTGGAAGGGTGGTCTTTGAGGAAGTGACTCTGATTCGGCTCTGGGGTCCACCATTGCCCAGAACAGTGCCTGGCACACTTGTGTGCCCCTGTGACTGGTTCTGAACTAGATAGGGTGAAACCTAAGCTTCCGGGTGTGGCTGTTGGGTGGGATTTCTTTGCTGAAACCACAGGCAGCCCTCACACATAGTAGGGGCCCACTGTGCTTTCTTGCCTGGCTGCAGCATCTGCTTGGCAGAGACCAGGCAGCTCGATCCACCCATTTTATAGAAGGGGAAACTGAAGCCTTGATTTATCATTGATGTTTACAGGCCTTTCTCCTGCACTGGGCTGGATATTTCTGGAAGGCATGGACTGTGTCTCCTTGGCTTCTGCGAATCTGAGCCCAGGTCAGAGCTTGACATAGAGCAGGAGTTCAAGATGGCTTATTGGCAGGATAAACTAATAAATGAATGAAAGTTCGGCTGGGCTTGCAATGGATTCTGACCTTACAGGCTCCCGGGTCCCAACGCTGGCTCCGCCCCGGCGCCGCCCTTGGTTCCCTCCACGCCCCCAGTGCCCCGCCCCGGCCCCGCCCCCTCCCGACTCACCCCTGCTCCTCCATCATCTCCTGTAGCTCCATGCACTTGAGCTCTACGCGCCGCTTGCGCTCGTGGTCCAGGATCTCGCGGTGCGCGCGCTTCACTAGGCCGGGCTCCGCGGCGCGCAGCTCCTCCTCCGCCCGCGGCCAGGCCCCAGACGAAGCGCCCGCCTGCGGAAAGCCGTTCGCCGCGTCGGGCGGGGACGGCATGCTGGCGGCCCCGTTGTTCACTGTGGAGGACATGGTGGCTGCTCCCGGGGCTGCTGGCCTCGGCCCTGCGGGCTGGAAACAGACACCCGGCGGGATGGTCACTTCTCGGCCACCTGCTAAGCTCCTCTCGGCGCGGGTTAATCCTGGAGATTTAAAGGACCACTCACGGCTCTAATCCGCTTCGCCTCATGCTGCAGAGCCGGGCTGGTGGCAGGTTTGCACCTTTGGGTCACACCCCAGGGCTTGAGGGGGAATCGGACGGACACTGGGCTTTCCCCATCTGTAAGGTGGGTGGATTCAGGCCGGACTAGATGGCCTCTAAGTAACCTTCTCATCTCCAGGGACCTAGTACCACTCAGGACAACCCTCTCTGCCTTGTACCAATGCCTGGCCCCTGCCTGCCTGGCCCCTGCCTGCACGCCTGCTGGCAGCTCCCCAGGCAACCAAGTCGGTCTCTGGGAAAATTTGTTGGTTTTATTCTTGGTTTTCCTTCAGGCTCAGTTTAACACCCCCCTCTCACTCCCCAGTACCCATTCACCTGGCTCTGGCCCCTAGAGTCACAGACCACATGTGCTCCCCCCTCCCAGGCTGCTCTGGGACAGCCCTGCAGAGACGGGAAGATGGAACCTTCTCCAGGCTCAACTCCATTCCCACCTCAGATGCAGTTTTCAGTTCCCACTTTGGATTTTTCCAAAGTCCATTCCAGGTAGGGGCCTGATTGAAGCCCACAGGACTGTCCCCTCCTTTGTTCTGGGAACACTGCTTCTGAGGATGTGACCGAAGGTGGCACTGACATTAACTCTCCAGGCAGCCACATCCTCCTGCCGGCTTGGGATGGGGTAGGCGTCAGCATGGCTTGGGAGGTGAGAAGCTGTGGCTTCATGCTAGACACAAAGTAGAACATGTGCCTGCATGCACCCTGCGCGTGTATAAACGTGTACACACACACACCAAGGACTTATCTTAGCAGAGGGGAGGCACCTCCTGAGCTATTTCCATTTCCTTTCTCCAAGGCTCTGCTAGTTGCTAGGCAACAGGGAGGCCTCCTTCCCAGGGAGTGGGATGGGAGGGAGGGAAGGGGTGGAGGGAGGTGAGAAGAGAAGGAACTGGGCATGTCTGGACATCCCAGATGGGGCCCTCCTTCGGTACAACCCCCCCGCCCAAACACATACTCCCCTCACTGGCCTCAGAGTGCTGGGGGGTGAGGGGTGTTCAGAGCCACGGAGTCTGAAAGGCAGAGAAGAGAGGGGGACAGTGAGAGGAAAAAGGCTCTGAAGGGGACAGTGACAGGAGGTGACAGTGGTAATGAGAACACAAGCTCCTTTCATATGTCCATCCCCGCACATGTCTGAGTTCTAGGTCAGGCTTCTCTACTCCTTGTTTTGTGACCCTGACGATGTCACTGCTCCTCTCTGAGCCTTTGTTCCCAACCTGTGCCTGGGAGCGTCATCCAGATTCTTCAGAAGAGGAGGGCTCTCGGGGATTTACAGAGCAAAGGTGTTCTTCTAACCCTGCTTCCCGTCTGTCCCTAGCCCAGCCCTGCACCCCAGCTCCACCAGGCCTTCTCCTAGGGTGCCCCACAGGCATCACCCACTCACCAAGCCCCACACAAAGCTTTGGGATCCCTGCTTGCTACCTGCCTTGGCTCCAGTGCATAGCTTACGGCCTCCAGCCAGGGACACGCATAGAGCTTGGAGAACCGCATCGTCCTGGCCCACCACAGCTCACCAACATCAAGCTTGGTCCCTCATTCCCTCTGCTCAACTTTGCTCACATTTATCCATCTCCTCCTCTCTCATTACCGCCTCAGTTCAAGCCTCTCCCTCTGGTCCACTCTGTCCTCAGCATCCTGTCTGTCCCCCCCTCCCCGACCTCTTTCTGTTCATCTTCCAACAGCAACCTGGGAGATTGGTCCAGGAGCAAATCAGCAAATCATGCCCTGATTAACAGCCTCTAGTGGCTTCCTGTCACTCTGGCTTCAAGTCGTGACATGGCCTGTCTCCTGGACTAGCCGTCCCCTGCTGCTCCCACACAGATTCTCCAACCCTCTTGCATCCAGGCCTTTCCCCCTGCTGCTCCCTTTCCCTGGGATGCTCTGTACCTGACTCCTGCATGACCTCAAAATCACTGCTCACAGGCCTCCCCACTTTCTGGAAGCCCCCCCTCCCCGCTCTGGCTGGTGTGACCCTCCTGGAGCTCTAGCCACTCACTGTTTCACTGTGTGCACACAGGTCTGGCTCCCCCTGAGGGCTGAGGGCAGTTTAGCCTCAACTCCTAGGGCCAGCAAAGTGCCTGAAAACCTGTGGAGCCCAGCGCCCCGGGGGTAGAACAAGGAGGAGGCAAAAAGGGAGGTGGGACAGAAGAATGCTGGGCAGTCCTTGATACAGCCTGCAAGACCCCTTTGCATTTTGCCTTAGGCTATCTTACAACTTCATCCCATGCCACACCTCGTCCTGTAGCCAACATCCAGCAGCCCCTCAGCCTGGGTCATCTGTCCCCAAACATGTGCTCTCACTCCTTTGTGCCTTTGCCCAAGCGGTTCCCCTGTGCTGGAATTCCATTTCCTCTTCTGGCCAGCTGGGGAACTCCGGCACAGCCTTCTGGGCCCAGCCCAAATGTCACCTCCTCTGGGAAGCCTTCCCTGCTTTTGAGGAAGGATGAGTCATTCCCTCCTTGTGTCCCCACAGCTTTTGTCCTCCTCCCTTTAGATACTGAGGCTCCATTTATTGTTTGCATCTGACCACTGTTCTAGCCCTTTGAGTGAAGGGGACCATCCCTTCATTCTGGCTCCCCAGAGCCTACCCAGCACCTGGCAACTCAGGAGGTGCACTGAGGGTGTGGGGACAAAGTGCTTGGGTCCCAGTGAGAGCCCGTGGAGCCAGGTTCTGAGAAATGCTGCTCTGCATGCTTTCCCTCGGATGTGGGAGAGGCTCCCCAGCCTAGAACTTGGCCTGAGCTCCTTGAGGGCAGGGGAGGGGAAGCTGGTGGGAGCAGTTCTGAATGCACTCAGATCTCCAGACCCTGAGAAATCCGATCCCTGGCACTGGGAGAATGCCTGGATAAGATGGCTAGGCAGCTGAAGGCAATCTTTCAGGAGTGACTGAAGGAAAGGAGAGGAATGTGAAGACAGAGGGCAGATGCTGTCTGGATTTTCACTAGGACAGACGGTGGATTCTAGCAATTTCAACTGGTGATGGAGGCTGCCAGGCAGGAATCAGAGGCACGTTATTGAAAGAATGACCCCTGAACCCCCAGAGGAGAGCCCAGGACCCTAAGAACAAGTCATTGCACACTGAGCCCACTTCTTTCCAAGTCAGGGTTGCTGGACCAGCAGACCAGGCAGTTAGTTACTACAGGCACTGAGTCTCTCTGTGGGGTATCTGATATTATCTATTACAGAATCCTTGTGAGATTTTATAAGAAGAAAGAGACATTGTGCTGGTGGGAACTAACATTCTGTACTGTTTTATTTGGTGGATAGATTAACCTATGCTCAAAGGGAGCTGATTAATGGGTCAATGTCACATTAGATGGGGGTATCTAGTGGAAGACCACAGGGCGCTGTCCTCACCCACATCTGATCCGATATGTTCACCACTGACTGGATGGAACTCTGATAACCTGATGATCAGATTCACTGAGGACACCACTTGAGAAGGCTCATAAATTCAGAGTCAGAATCTGAAAGGACTCAACAGACTGAAAAGATGGAAGGAGTCTAAGAAGGTGAAACAGGATAGTGAGAAATGCCACATCCTGAAGCCGGGTCCCAAATTAACTTTCTAAAATTGGAATGAGGTAGACATACTTTAGAAGCAGCATATTTAGGAAGGATTTAGGGGTTTTCAGTGGTCACAGGCTCAATTTGAGTCAGTATCATGATGTGGCTGCCAAAAGTACATACGCCATCTTAGCCTACATCAACAAAAATATGTCTAGAATGGGGAGGTGTTGATGAGAATATACAAGCGGTCAGAATCCCAATCTTCAGATACTTGAAGGATTGCAGAGGATTTAGGCCAAACCTGGCTGAATCTGTTGGGAAGCTTGTTAGAAGTAGGTTGGGTTGGGCTTCCCTGGTGGCGCAGTGGTTAAGAATCCGCCTGCCAATGCAGGGGACACAGGTTCAAGCCGTGGTCCGGGAAGATCCCACATGCCGCAGAGCAACTAAGCCCGTGAGCCACAACTACTGAGCCCGTGTGCCACAACTACTGAAGCCCGCATGCCTACAGCCTGTGCTCCGCAACAAGAAAAGCCACCGCAATGAGAAGCCTGCGTACCACAACGAAAGAGTAGCCCCCCGCTCGCCGCAACTAGAGAAAGCCCGCGCACGGCAACAAGAGACCCAAAGCAGCCAAAAATAAATAAATAAATTTATTAAAAAGAGAAGTAGGTGGGGTCGCCAGATTTGGCAAATAGAAATACAGGATGCACAGTTAAATTAATTTGAATTTCATGAATTTCATATTTGGGACATCCTTATACTAAAAGAAAATTATTCATTGTTTATCTGAAATTCAAATTAAACTGGGCGTCTTGTATTTTACATGTGATTTCTACCTAGACCTACTGAATCAAAATCTCTGGGGGTGAAATTGTCAGTGTTCCCGAGGTGATTCTGATATAGACCATCTGTGGACCAGCAATTGGGAGCCGGTTTTACAGCAGCAGTTCTCAAATCTTATTAGGCAGCAGAGTCACCTGGAGGGCTTGTTAAACCATAGATGATTTTGGTCTACCCCTGAAATCTCTGATTGGGTAGATCTGGGGTGGGCTCTGAGAATTTGCATTTCTAACAATGAGAATTTGCATTTCTAACAAGTTTCACCTGTGCTGGACCTTGAACCACACTGAAGGGAGCAACCCCCTAGCCAATCTGGGTGGTTCCAGAAGACAAAGCCAGGACTCCTGCGGAGAAGTCATCTTGAGTGGACTTCAGCTAAGTCCAAGGTAGGATTTTTTTTCCCTAACAATCAAAACTTTAAAAAAACTAAGCAGTTCATCCCAGGATGAGTGAGTTCCCCATTACAGGAACTACTCAAATAGGAGATAAACTATTATATTCACACAACAAACACTCGCACAGCATCTACTCGCCACCTCCCCCAGCAACAAATGCTGGAGATTTGGAGACAAGCAAGACCCCATCCTGACCCTCTGGCAGCTCACAGGCTGGTTTGGGAAACCAGTAGTTATCGCGGTGTAGTGTGATAAGAGAGAATTTGAGGAGTGTCTGCATCTCCGCCTGGTTGGTCAGGGCAGGCTTCCCAGAAGGGGTGAGAGGGGCTGGAGACAGGGACACCAGAGCAGCCGGGCCCTGGCCAGGATTCAAGAAATAAATGGACAGACTGGGCAGGACTGTTGGCGGACTGGGTGTGGGGTGGAGGGAGGCACCTTGGATAACACTGGGTCTCTGGCTTGGGTGGCCAGGGGGATGGTGCAGACATTTACTGTGATGGGGAATATGGAGGGCAAACTGGGCTGTGTTAAGGGTGAGGGACTTCTGGGGTCAAGCAGGCAGCTATGAGGTCTAGAGACATAACACTGACCCTGACCCTGACTTGTTAAGGTCCTTGGGGACATTGATGCTGTGTCTCTTTGGAGGCAGGGTGGCACATGGGAAGTCTCTTCTTGACCCCTGATTGGCTGTGAGACCCTGAGCGAGTCTCTTCCCGTCTCTGGACCCTGGTTTCCCCAGTGGACAATGAGAGACTGGACTCAAAGACCCCACAGGTCTTCTCCTGCTCTGGAAATCTAGGTAATACTGACTATGTATGTATACCGCCAAGCCTTCAGCCCACCTCCTTCCCGCAGCTGTAGCCAGTGGCCAGGGCCACACCAGTTCCCCCCAGAGCTCAGCCTGAGGCTGTCCCCAGCACTGGGTCAGGTCCCAAGGGCAGGCCCAGATGCTGGGCCAGTCAAACCCATGCGCAGATTAAGTCATGAATTTAATGCTGTCTGACTGGGCGGGGTGGGGGGCGCAGCGGGGTTGCATCTCCCCTTCTGACAGCCAGGAAGCAGTTAAAGGGCCATAGCCCTGACTTCCAAGCCTCACTCCTGAGTCCTTGGGCTTGCCTCCTTCCCTCAGTCCCAAGCCTGGGTCCCCTGAGCAGGCCTGGCTGAGGACAGGATGGAACACAGTCTGGCTGCCAGTACCTGCAAGTCCAGTCCTGCTGGTAGAGATTAATTGAAGGGGAAATAGCCCATCTGTACTGCAGGGTCCAGCCTGCTGACAGGCACAGAGGCCTCTCAGCTAATGAGATCATCACTTACCTCGGGGCTCAGACGGGTAGGATGCTAAGGGTGGTAGTGACTGGACCAGGTCTGGGGAGAGGGAACAGTGGACCACATATGTGTCTGAGAAGGAGACTGGGTCGTGCCACAGGGAACATGGTTTGAGGCGGGGAGACAGGGCCGTGCTCTTTGGGAACTCATGAGCTGAGTGACCTTGATCGTGTGGCTTAAACTATGTGCCTCAGTTTCCTTGCCTGTGAATTGGAACTAATAATAGCACCCTCCTCGTAGTGTCGTGGTAAAGGACTAATGCATGTGAAATGCTAGCACAGTGCCTGGCACACAATGAATGTCCCGTAAATGGTGATGATTATTTGTCAGTGGTGACTGTCCTGTTTTGGACATGGTGGGGGTGAGGAGCCCTTGGACATCCATGTGAAGGTGTCCAGAAGGCTGAGCCCTGGGTCTGATTGGGGGACGTCATCACATAGCTGGGGACTGAGACCCAAGAGTAAGCAAGGTTGTTGATTGTGGAGGGAGGAGAGGGCAGAGGCCGGGGCCCGGAGCATGGCCTGGGCCACCTTTCCCCATCGCCACTGGCCTCAGCAAACCCCTCCCAACTCACTTTCAGTGTCTCGGCCTCCAGCCCCCATGGCACCAAACCAGGGGCCCCCTTTGCTCCTGGGGCTCAGGAGCCTGTCTCCCCCAGGGGCAGCACTCACTCCCCTGGGGGCTCCTTTCCCCACCCCTGCCTGCCAGAGACCCACCTACCCGGTGATGATGTCAGGACTCGGGGCCTCTGCACCCTCAAAGGTACAGGTTCCTACAACTTCAAGTAAACTCTTGACCTGTGGTCATACACCTTCTTGCCACTAAGGTCCCTCTGCTGCTCCCGCTGGCTCAGGAACAAGGAGCACTGGGTTGGGAATCAGAAGATTTGAGCTTGAATTCTGGTTATACCAGTTCTCCCTGGGTGATCAGGGAATGTCACCAAACCTCCCCAAGCCTCAGTTTTCTCATCTGTAAAATGGGGACAATACCCCATAGCTCATAAGGTGGTGGGATTGTTCATTCTTTCAGTGACAAGCTTGTTATGAAGACAGATCCTGATTACCCCTCCCCCCCACCCCCCAATGCTACAGGAGCAAAAATGAGACCATGGAGGGTCTACCTTTGCCTCGGATGGTCAGGGAAGGCTTCACAAAGGCAAGGGTGTTTACACTGGTCCCTTGAAGGATGAGTCTAAGGAAGGGGGAGTCCAAGCAGGGGATGGCACGGGCTGAAGGCAAGGGTACGGCGAGGTCCAGGGACCTGGGATTAAGAGGGTCAGGGTGGAGTGGGATGCATGATGGAGAGCAGCCTTCCCGTGAAGGTGGGGACTACTAACACAGGGTGAGCCCGCCCAGAGAAAAAGCTCAGTGTGGGGAGAGGGGGTGGGGAGGGACGTGCCTCCGGAGTTTCCTGGAGGAAAGAGTTCTTTGTAACTGTCAGAAACGTGATGGAATTGACAAACACACGTGAAACCAGGCACTTAGCTTGTGAAACTAAGTCTGGGTCTTTGTAAAAATAAGTGTGTGACAACAATGGTTTTGTCAAGATATTTTATGAAGCTGGCAAAGAAAACCCATCTCCACTGTGTCCAAGGAGTCTGGCTGTGCCCCTTCCCCACCCCAGTCCCTGCCCTGAAGCCAGGCTGTACTCCTGACAACAGAGGATGTGTCCCCAGAGCACCCTGGGGAGGGGCCTCTCCTGTCAACTCCTTCCTTTCCCGGGGGGACCCTTCTCCAGACCTCCAGCCCGTGAACACAAGCGTGGGGAGGTGGCAAAGGTAATCAGGTCATGACTGGAACAAGCTAGAAGCCCTCCCTGTGCTCCCTGCCCAAGGGGGTGCGGCTGGGGAGTAAGGGCCACAGGACTGGGAGATGGCCCCTCAGCTCTAGGGGCGGGTCACTCATTCATGTCACAGCTATTCGGTGAGTGGCCAGTCTGAGGCTAACCAGAGGAGATGCAGGGGGAGAAGCACTGTGAGGTAGCAAGATAAGTGCTGGGATGGGAGACATGCAGCAGAGACATCAACTGAGCTGGAATGTGTTTGGGGAGGATCAAAGCTGGGAGGTCTTCCTGGAGGAGGACTCTTGAAGCGTAAGTAGGAGCTGGTGGATGTAGAAGGGGAGGAAGGATGTCTTGCACAGAGTGTGGGGCATGTGGGAAGAAGGTTTGGAGGGGAAAAAAGGAAGAGCATGGGTTCATGCACAGGTAGGCACAGTGGGCCAGGAGGGGCTGGAGGAGCTAGGCCCACACCCTGCAGGCAATCGGGAGCCAGTGAAGGCTGCTGAGCTGGGGAGGTCACAGTCAGCTTTGCATTTCAAAAAGATCTCTCTTGCTGCCTGGTGCCCTCGATTTTGGTGGCCTCTGCCCTGGAGAAAGGTCTGCCTCTCAGAGACAGCCCAGTCCACATTAACCAAGACAGATCTGTACGGATCAGCAAGTGACAGAAGAGCCAGGCTGGGTTCAAATCAATTACTATGTGCCCTAAAGTGACTTGACCTCTGTGCTCAGTTTCCTCATTTGTAAAATGGGGTTAATATAAGTACCTCCACCATTAGGGGTGAAGGAATTAACATATGTACAGTGCAGCAGTGCCCAGGAATGTAGTAAGTTCTGTGTATAAGTGTTAACTGTTAGTACTACTCATAAACAACGCCAGCTAGTCTAAACCACTACAGGCATGAGTTAACCAGGAAGACGTATAGATCGGTATAAATCAGAACACATAAGGTAGATAATGTACCAAATCAGTGCCAACTTGTGAAGACTAGTAGATACCAACCCACACGGATCCACAGAGACCAGTATTCGCGGGTCAGAAGATGCTGTGGGGAGAGGCCTGGGAGGAAGGCGCTCGGCAGGCCGGCAGAGAGAGGATTAGCAGAGCAAGCTTCCTCCCTGCCTTCTTGGAGTCTCCCTCAGGAGGTGCTGGCGCTGGCACTGCTGTTTGTTACCCAACCCTCGAGAAGATGCTGCAGTGGGGAGGGAGAAAGCTGAAAGCCTTCTTTTCAATTATTCAGCATCCGGAGCTTCCTGCCGCCCAGATGGAGCCGGAGGAAGGCCCTGGCCAGAGCCCCTGGGCTGGGTCTGGCTGGGCTAGGGGGAGGGCTGGTTGCAGGAGAGACGGGCAGCCTGGCCTGCACACAGCCTGGGCCTGCTCCTGCCCTTCCTCCCCGATGCCCCCAGCCCTGGGCTGCGGGGTTTGGCGGGGGGGGGCAGCCGTGCCTGGACAGGCTTGGAGCTATCCCCTTCCCTGCGGACTCAGACTGTGCTGTGGAACGGAGGTGGGGGCGGGCTGGCCCAGTTCCCAGAGCCAAGGTGGGGTGTCTGGGGGTAGACAAGGGAGGGAGGGCCTGTCCACTGTCCACAGGAGAAAGCCAGGCAGCTTAGCTGGCACCTGCGTCCTGGGCAACCTGTCCAGCCCCCTGTATGTCAGAAACACGGCACTCGGCTCCACCCAAGAACATGCTGGCCCAGACTGCTCCCTTTGCCTGGAATGCCCTTCCCCTTCCATTCATCTTGTAGTATGCGGCTCAAGCATCACCTCCTCTGTGAAGCTCTCCCTGACCTCCACTGTGGGATGTGCCTCCACGCTGCTTCCAGAGCCTTACCCTCTGGTTACCACTCTCAGTGTTTCCCATGTTCTGCTGTGACTATTTGCTCCCTAGCCGAGTGAGGGCTCTCCAAGGGCAGCGACTGGGTTGTGTCCATCTTTGTGTCCCTACCGCCTAGCACAGAGCTTGGCACAAAGCAGCCATCTGTGAATATTTATTGAAACCCAGCTTGTGTTTGCACTGACGGGGAGCTCACTACTTATTTTTTTAACCACCTCCATCTCTGGGGACCTCAGTGGGAAAGGTCCCTGGTTACCGCTCTCAATATGCCCAGACTTGATGTGTGTTAATATTTGCAAAGGCCACATCGTCATATACTTTGTAAGCCCTGGAGTCCAGCTCTGTCACTGAATGGATAGGAAGGACTCACCTGGCACCTAGGCTCCTGCTCATCAAGCCAGGGCCCTGTCTTCATTCCTGTTGGCTCTGATTTGGGTTCCCAGAGCAGAGGATCTGGATGGCAGGTCCCCAGGGACAAAGAGGCCTCAGCTGTCTGCTCCCTACAGAGGGGCCCACAGTATAGGCAATATAGCCTAAATGAGACCAGTGCAGACCACTGCAGCCTAGGACAGGCCATAGAGGAACCAAGAATTCAGACTGGATACATCAGGGAACCCACAGACCAATGCAGACCAGTATTCTAGACCAGTGGAATAGAGCAGAACACACAGTACTGGTCACTGAAAATAATACAGACGGGTTTAACTCAGGAGGCAGCCTGTATAGACCAGTACTGATATCAAACAGCAAGCAGTGTTTTAGTCTCCCCTCCCCTGCGTTCTGGTGAAACAAAGAATCCCTGCACCCACTCAGCCCACTCTGTTCCTTTTTAGGGCCCTCAGTGGCCTTTAGGGAGCTGTAGCCTTCCAGCTAGGGAGCAGGCAGCTTCCCTATGGTTGCCTGAGCTCCAATGGAGATTTGGGATTGCGGGGAGAAGACTGCGAAAGAACATTTTCATGGCTGAGCTGTCACTGATGGCCTGGGCTGCCAGGGAGGTGGTGATCTCTGTGTCCTGGGGAGGGTCCAAGCCAGATGGCCTTGGGGAGGTGTCCTAGAGAGAGCCACCTAGGTGTCATGCTCTCTGAGGACTCTCCCAAGCTGGCCTCTAGGGCTGACGCTGGAGTAAAATCAGAGGGGCCCTGTGCTGTCGTCAGCTTCATTACGTCCTTTACCGGCTTCTCCTCATGGAAAAGATCAGACCCGCCCAGGTTCACACCCGGGAGCTGGGCTGAGGAAGGGGAAGATGGGCTAGAAGCTGTATGACCAGATTTCTTTCCCTTTTCAGGTTTCAGTTTCCCCATCTGGACTAAGTGCCAGGGCCTGAATACTAGTGAGGCCAGGGTAGGGCTGGGCTCTGAGTCCCTGGCAGCCCAACACTTGGAAGAATCCAAGTTGGGTGGTGGTGCCTGCCC
>NW_006796716.1:2811280-2848048 GCF_000442215.2 Lipotes vexillifer | reverse complement strand
CAGCAGGAAGGGTGTGTGCTGGACAGACAGACAAGCCCCTTCCACCCACTGGGGAGGGTGAAGTGGGGAGACAGGGCAGCTGCCTCCACTGCCCACACAATCTCATTATGGAAAATTCCCTCTATTGACTCAGCTTTAATCAGGCAGGCTGCCCTGGGCTTCCCCCCAACCAGGTTTCTGCTGGGCTGGGTGAGATCAAAGAGAGAGCCGGGCTGGGGGCTAGAGCCTCATCTGCCATTCCCATCCATCCAGATGCGCCTCTTGTTGCTAGGCAACAGTCTCCAGTCTCTCCTGGTCCTTCCTCCCCCAGGGGCGGCAGGATCGGGCAGTAAAGGGGGAGAGAGACCCCACGTTCATTCTCTAGCTCTCCCCTTACCAAGCTAGAGATCTCTGTCACCAAGCCGGGAGCCCTCTTCCTGCCCAGGAAGGGCCCCCCATCCTGGGAACTTGACCCTCCCACCAAAACAGACCCCTTTTCTCCCCTCACATTTGTATTCATCTCCAGAATACTCGAAATCCACACCTCCTATGTCCCATGTAAGCACTCTATCAGGAAGACAGGCCAGGGGTTCACCAGAGAGGGGAAGGGACCCTTGGGGATGTGGGGTAGGAGTCAGTGAAAAAGTCCAGATGGGGCTGCAGGCTACCGTCTTCCAGCCCAGCATTGGACTGGATGTGGGAATCATGTAATCTTGAGAGAATGGCACTGAAGACAAATTCACACTCTCAGTTTTGAGTGGGTTGGCTTTTTTTTTTTTTTCTTTTTCCAAAACGTAGGATGCATTTCATAGTAGTTTTTTCTTTTTTGTTTCAAGTGCTATAATTTAAAACTGTAAGTTGTATTTTAAAACAGGCATAAAAATGTACTGTGGGTTTTGGGGGCTGTAATTGACTAAATAATGCAGAGCATTTTATCACAGTTTAATATTTTGCATATTTGATCTGCCCTATACTCTGCTCATCTTTCTCTTTTTAAAAAACTGAGTGTGTGCAAGTCATCCCCACAGTTGTTATGTGGTGACCTACTTATATCGTGGCTTATTTAGGATTTTAAGGTCTCTCCCCTCTCTGAGGTCTTTACAGTCCTTGGGGATGGAAAGTATCTCACTCTTACCTCTGGTCCCTCATCAGACCTTTTTTTTAAAAAATGCAACTAAGGGATAGGAAGAGTTGATGCACTTCCCAAAGCGTAAAGACCCAGGACTCAGGAGTCTGAGGACCCAGCCGTGAGAGATGCTGGGAGATGCACAGTCCCTGGGCAGCCGTCCTGGTGCCCTCGGTCCTGCCACCGCTTGCCACCTGCTCCCCCCAGCTCCACAGCGCAATGACAATTCCTCTCTGCCTCCCCTGCCCAGACCCAGTCACACACTCAATTTCTGAGAGGCATAGCTTTCCAGGGTCCTTGACAAATGGTAACCAATTAATGTCAATTAATCTGATTAGCCTAAATAGTTAATTAAGCAGTTAATTAACAACATCATTGACAATAACCTATGGCTCCCGAGGGATTGTGGGTGGGAGGTAGGAATGGCAGGGGGCGGGGGCCCTCCTTGCTCTGGGAAGAGGCGAGCCCCTTAAGTTCAGGTTGAGAGTGGGGGGCTACTCGTGCAGCTGTGGCCTCTCTGAGCCTCTGCCTTGCTATGTCATCAGGCCCAGAATCTTCATCAGGGCGTCCGACCCCACCCCGGCCACAAACCCTTCCCCGGCCCCTGACCAGGTTTGAGCGGGTCTGATTTCTATGAGAAAAGCTGAATCTCAGCACAGCAGAGGAGGGAGAAAGGCCTCCTGTCTGGGAAGTTGTTCCACCCCAAAATCC
Source organism: Lipotes vexillifer (assembly GCF_000442215.2). Lineage (NCBI taxonomy): Eukaryota > Metazoa > Chordata > Mammalia > Artiodactyla > Lipotidae > Lipotes > Lipotes vexillifer. The sequence continues at coordinate 2,846,232 of NW_006796716.1, read as the reverse complement.
TAGCGAGGAGTCCCTGCCCCTGCTGCCATCCCAACCCCCAGCCCAGACCACACACCTCATAGCCTATCACCCCCACCAGGGCCATGGACTTTCCCAAGCTGCAGAGCAGCCCTGGAGGGGACTTGACATCCTTAAGCCCAGATGAGGAAACAGCACCTCCCATATGCCAGGCCCTGTGCTTGCACTGAGCACCTGCAACGATAAACAGCCCAGGGTGGCTGCCCTCAAGGAGCTCCTCGTCTGGGGCGTCACAGAACAGTGCAGCCTACTGCATCTTAGCTGGATGTTGCCGGCGACGTTAACCACCTCTCTGTGCCTCAATATCCTCTGCTGTGTCCTGGCTCCGTCATAAGATGTTGTGAGGACTAAATGAGTTAGGACACATGAAGCCCTTGCAGCGGTGCCAGTCACCCGGGAGATTCCAAATGTTCGTGATGGTTACCGAGGGAGATGGAAGGGTAAGCAACCATCAGGACAGAGTATAAAAGCGGCTAAGAGGTGGTCCCAGGCACTGGGGGCACAAAGAGGGAGCTTGGAACGGGGCATCGCACAAAAGACGTGGGAGTAGAGGCTGAAGGTCAAGGAGATAGAGGAAGAGGGAAGAAGGGCATCTAGGCAAAGGGAACAGCATCTGCAAAGCAATGAGGCACCAATTCTCCCTGCTAGCATGGGTGGTCACTGGGGAGCTTTCAAAAATCCTGACCTCCCAGGTCCTACACTCAGATTCTGAATGGGTGGGTCCCAGGAACCTGCTGTTCATGGACTGTTTTGGAAATACCAAGGCAGGTAGATACTCTGCACCTAGAGACCGTGGCTGCTGTGGTTTCTGGGTGTCCCAGGCTGGGAGGAGCAGAGCTGCATCAGGAGAAGGCCCCAGGCCATGTGGCCCATGTCCCGAAAGCATACCGCAGGCCCCCCTGTTCTTTCCATCTGTCCAATCATGCTCGCCCTTCACGGGTGACCTTCCTGAAACAGCTCTGGCCGTGTGCTTACCTGCTGGAAACATCCCTTGGTTTCTCTGCTGCCTTCAGGAGAAAGGCCAGACTCCCCTGACTGGCATTAAGGCGCCTCACGAGGCCTCCCTCTCCAGCCTGCCCCTCTGTTCCTTGGACTCTCCAGCCACACTATTCCCTAAGTGCCGGGGCTCTTTTCTCCTCTGTGACTCTGCTCATGCCTGTTCTGTTCCTTCTGGCCAGAAATTCCCTTCCCCTTTTTCTCCCCCTGGCAAACCTGTGCTCATCCCATGAGGACCATCTGTGATGCTGGCTCCAAAGTCAATCAGGCAGGCGACTACCCACCCCCAACCACCAGTGCCCAGGCAGCCCCCGGGATGGTCCCACATAACCCACATTCCATCCCTAAACGTTCACCAGCTCATGGGCCTTGCTCCCCACTGGACTGAGGGCGGCTCCTCCCTTTCTCCAGCGCTGAGCACAGGGCTTGGGGATGACAAGGATAATTGAGTTTTCAGTTCAGAGGAGCTGCTGAGCAAAATGTTTAATGAATGAAGGAATGACCGTCTCTGCTTTCTGATGTATGAGGAGCAGAGGACAGAGGAAGAGAGAATTCGGGAGGCAGATAAGAGAGGTGTTCTGGGGACAATAATGTATGGGTCACAGGGACCAAGAAGCATGTGCTAGACTATGCCAGGTAGGGAGGGGGGACAGGGCTGCCTGGAGGCAGGACCTGCTGAGTGTCCCAGCTTCCCTTCCATCCCGGAGGCCCCCTCTGGCCCCCTGTTGGGAGAAGAGGGGGCTGGGCCCCTCTGCCCATCCTGAAGCCCACTTCCCCAACCTGGTTCTCTGGTGCTGATGGCTGTGTCAAAGCTGCCCTACCTCTCACCCTGCCCCTGCCCCGGGTGAGCCCAGCCTGCAGCATGTGCACATGCCCTGTCAAACCTCCCAGCGGTGCATCTCCGGTACCTGTCTCACCTGCAGCTGTGCCATCACCTCCTCCCTGGCCTCTCGCCCTTGGTCTCTTTCTCTTCATCCTCTTTCTCCCAAAGGCAGCCAGCGTAGGCTTCCTTACGCACAAATCTGATCATCTCATGACACTGCTCCAAAGGCTACTTGACTCCCATCACTTTCCAAATAAACTCCCAGCGCTTACAGTGGTTTTTGAGGTCCTTTAAGACCTGACCTGGCTCACCACGCCCCCGGGGCTGCGCTCTATCCTTGGGCACGCCCTCTGTGCCATGGCTCTGTTAGATCACTGACTATCCCCTTAGTTCACTAGGACTTTTCATACCCCTGTGCCGCGGCCCACGCTGTTGTCTGGAGTGCCCTGCCTCTACCTTCTCTGTCTGGCTCCTTTCCGATGTTAACGGTGTGGCCTCACACATTCAAATGACCGCCACCTCTGGGCAGCGCACTGGGTTTCATCTCTCCTTGGGTGTCTTCACACTCATTACCTGAATCACTTGTCAGCGCACACCTGGAGGTGGGTATTATTATGCCCATTTCACAGGAGGGAGAAACAGATCTGATTGTGGAGGTTGGGGCCTAGATGTGATCAGAGGCCAGGAGATTGGCAATCGACTGATTCCCAGCTCTGAGCTCCTTCTAAGGTCTGGGTGGGTCCAAGTTCTTACCCCGCCCAGGGGATGTATGACTCTCTCATGCTTCCCGTCCCCTGGCAGCCTTGGCCCTCCCCACCTCGGTCCCTGGCAGAGGGGTGTACTGAGGAAGCAGGCCCACCTCAGTCCCTGGCTAACCCTGTCACAGGCCTCAGAGCCATCCTCTCCAGGGGAAACCCACAGCCCACAGCAGATCCCCAAGGTGTGCCCCACCCAAGAGGGCAGGGGAGGGGCGAGTTCTCCCCCCAGCTCTCACTGGCTCCCTGGGAAGCTGGTCCACCTGTGCCCAGTGTTCATATGGCCTTGAAAAGTATGCTTTTTGCAGAATCTTTAAAGACATCAGAGAATTCTCACTATAGAGTAAAAAACAGCATGCCGACTTCCCTCAACAGGGCGTTCCCAGTTATTTAATGCTATGTATCTATGAACGCATGGACAAAATCCTGGTAGGAAATACCCCCTCTGTGTTCACAGTGGCTGTCTCTGGGTGGTGGGACCACACATGACTTTTTTCTCCTTGGTTTTCTGTTTCCCAAGTCTAGCACAGTGAGGATGTGCCATTCTTAAAATCAACAGAATTCAATGAACCTTACTTGTCTCCATCCTAGGGAGTTCTGGGGAACGGTGGTGGGAATGGGGTTCAGTACAGGGAGAGGTCTCAGAACCACGGGCTACTCTGAACACTAGAAATAGGCAGGCCAAGAGCGCCCCAGCTCAGTAAGCTGCCTGGCCCTCAGGGTCTGTTTCCCTGGGCTCAGGCCCCCCTCTAGTCCTCACAGGCCCAGGCAGGATGCTGAGCGAGCTGTGGTCCTGCCCGCCAGCTCCAGCTGGCACAGCAGCCTCTGCAGTGGGCAGGAGGCCAGGGCGGGGGCGGCAGGATGCTGAGGCCAGGCTGACTGCCTAGGAAGCAGCGCCACAGACGGATGGGCTGGCGGCTTTTGGCTCTAAGCGGGGAGACCCTGGAGGTTGGGGGCTGCTCTGGAGCCCAGGCACACGTGTCCGCTGAGGCCTTTCTCCCAGATCAGCGGGCAGTCTGGGCAGCCTGGGCCTGGCTCACCTGCCCAGGCCCCCTGAGAGCCCCGTTCTGGATGACACAGAGTCAACAGGGCTTGGCCTCTGGGGATGGAGCTGTCACCCTCCTGTGCTCATGACCCAGAAGAACGTGAAGAGACAGAAACCCAGAGGTGTCAGCAGGCACTAAGCCACAGTGAAGACCTAGGCTGGGCCAGGCTGGGGTCTGTAACTGTTGGTAATGGTCCCACCCTGTCATGGGCTCCTCTGGGCCTCCCACGCTCTCATGCTCCTGTCTCTCCTCTCTAACGGCCTCGGCCTCGTCCTCTCTGAGCTCACGCCCCCCTACTGAGCCCCCATACCCTCTCCTAACTCCATTCCACTCATCGGTTGCCCTCCCTTCTCTGATTACCACCTCCCTGAGCTCCTTCCCCTCCCGGAGCCTCTAAGGCCCCACGGGGCGCCTTCCTTCAGCGAGTGACCTCTTCCTTTCTTTCCTTAAACGCTTCCCCCCCTCCCTGAGCCCAGGTGTTAGAATTGAGAAGGAACTTCCCCATTTCTTGCCTGGCTGTTCCTGCCTCAATACAGCCTGGACTAGTGTCCATACCGACCCACTCCCGTGGCAGGGCCCTGCATCTTCTCTTTAGAGCATCAGCTGCAAAAATCCCTCCCTCTCCCCAAGACTCTATGAATAAGCTTCCACCACCACCGTACCGCTGCTGCTTCCCTAGATGTGGGACCTGAGCATATGTGTCCTGGGGGATTCCTGGACATTGCTGAACAACTCTGGGAGGTGTGTGGAAGGCATCTTCAGTGTCCCTGCAGGTGACCTTAAATCTTGGGCCAGGAGGGCTCAATCCTGGCTCTGCCACAGAGTCCTGGGATCTCTGGGTGAGCCACTGGGCCTCTCCAAGCCACATTTTCCCATTTTGAGTTAAGACCACAAGTCTGTAGTTAGGAGGGATGGGTGAATTTTAAATCTCAGTGGCAATTAATAAACCTAAGCTTCAAACATTGGAGGTGAATTCTATCTCTGCTGATGGAAACACAGGCTTCCTGACGCACAGATTTATGGAGCAGAGAGATCTTAAAACCTTAATGCTGGCAGGGCCGTTGGGGGGGTCATCTGATCAAGCCCCATCGTTTTATGGTTGAGAACACTGAGGCCCAGAGACAGGAAGAGACCTGTTCAAGGTTACACAAGGAGCCAGGGTCAGAGATGGGCCCAGAGAGAAGGTCCTGGGACTCCATCACATGCCACCTTCCAACCCCTACTGGCCCACAGTGCCCTGGCTGATCCTAACTCAGGAGAGCCTGGAGAATTGAGGGCAGAGTGGTGCTGTGGAAGCCACACTGGGCCCCTGAGGCAGAGGGCTAGAGTTGCACCAAGACCTTGCTCTGTGACCTTGGGAAAGTCATGTCACTTTCAGGCCTTGTTTTGCTCCCCTGTGAAAGGGAGACAGTGGCACCTTTGGCACCAGGTTATGTGAGGATGAAATGAGATACTGTATGTGAAGTGACAGGCCCATGGCAGGGGCTCAGAGCGTGTGCAGGAGTTAAGAGAGAGAGGGTGGGCTCTCCCCAGTCTCCTCAGCAGCACCCATGGCTGGCTACTGGGACAGGAGGAGCCGTGATTCTGCCCCACTGGCAGCAAGAAGCAGGCAGAGGAAAAGTCAGTAGGCGAGGCTGACCCCAGCATTGCTGGCAGTTACTTGTGACCGTGGCCCCATCACAGAGGGTGAGGGCTAACTGCTCAGAAAGGAACAGGCAGTGACCGGCTTGCCAAGGTCAGCAAGAGGCTGGCAGGCAGAGATGGTGAAAGTGGGTGCGGAGGTGAGCAGACGGGGCCTGCCAGACCCAGACTCCCCCTCTGGCAGGCATGATGGTGGCGGGGGGGGGTTGTGATGGGAGCACCCAGCTGGATAATTCAAAGCACATTCCACCTCCAAATATCCCAGTGACCTTGGGGGAGTCAGCGCCTCACTGCACTGCACAGCCTCACCCATATGCTACAGACTCCTCACCTGGAAAGCCGGCCTCGTGAATCAAGAAACTGGCATTTAACTGGGTCTTGATATCAAGGGGTCAGGACAGGTTATCAGCTCCACAACTGCCCCGGGGAAGACAGCTTGGGTGGCTTCATGACCTTGGGAAAGTCATTCAAGTCTCATTTCTCAGTTGTGAAATAGGGACATTGATGGCTTCCTTGTCACGTTTTTGTGAGGATGAACTGAGTTAACTGTAGCCTCATATGTGCCTATTATGGAGCCTGGTATGAGGCCCTCAGCCAATGTCCACCTCCTTCTGGGAACAGAAAGACGTACTTCAAACAGTGCTGGAAACTTTTCCACCTTTGTCTAGCTCCTCCATAAGAAATTCTTACTTGTGTTTGATTTGCTAACACTTACTTGCTCAGCATTTTACAGCTTACAGCTAGTTTCCTATCTAATAGCTGGAGTACTTCTTTGACTGCCAAAGTAGATACTGTTAACGCTATACCTGTTTTACAGATTGGGAAACAGGCTCAGAAAGGTTAAGTGGTTTACCTGAAGTCACATAGCTTGGATATGAACCCATGTCTCTCACAGTTCAAAGGCCATGACTCCCTACCCATTCAACCCCACCTTTTAAAATCCAAACCATTCTTTATTCGCTCTTCAAGAATTCCTCTTCCATCCCTCATGGGAGAGTGGGATGGGGCATAAAGTTGAACCAAAAAGCTGATGTGTGGGAGCAATTTCTTAGCCAACTTGGTCCTATTTCTGCCTGGGGAAGGATCTGGCACATGCTGGGACCGTGACCTTAAGATGCCCCCTAGACAGAGAAACTCTCCAAACCCTGCCCTGCTCACCATCAAAGTACCTGCCTTTTCTCTTGTCACAGGATGAAAGACCAGCCCAGGCCCCTTGATGTCAGAAGTGGATGAGTGAGTGAGGTCTTAGGAGAGTGAGAAGTTATGGCTGGGATAGAGAACAGGCATTAGAGTACCAGGTCAGAACTGGGTGTGTTCCTCTTGTTCCCCCTCCAGTCCATCCCCACAATGGACCTGCTGCCAGAGCAGGAACTGCAGGAGGCTTCAACACTGTCCAAGCAGGAGCTCTGGGTTGGAGGGGGAGGAGGATACAAGAAAGAGGCTGCGTCTCTTCTCTATCTCTCCTTTTTTTTTTTTTTTTTTTTTTTTTGTAACCAGGAATTTGCTCTGGGGTTGGTTGGGCCCACTCTGAGCTCCAGAAACTCTCCCTGGGCATCCAGAGAGACCACGGAGAACCCCCCCCGCCTAAATTCCTAGTGGCTATTATCTCTTCTGTGCCCTCCATTCTCTCCCCAGTGAGAGAGTAAATGCCATCCTGTGTGAGACCCAGTTCTCGTTGCCAGCTTCTGCCTCCCCAGAGGCATTTGGACAGCTGGGAAAGGGGCCAGACTGCCCCTTATGCTGCCACCCTGTGCTGGACAGAAGCCCAGCTTTCAGGTGGGGGCCTGCTCATTTCATCCCTCCCAGTGACCAGCATCTCCACAGGGTCCTTCATTGGTCTTTCCCTTCCCTAGGGAGCAGGTCCTTCTCAGTTGGGGGAGGACAATTGGACTGCAGTTGGGTGCCTCTCTAGCATCCTTATGGGCCAGACCATGGTCATTTATGCTCAGTGGAGTCCTGCCCATGACCCGGCAGGGTTCTCACTTTCTCCATCCCTCTCAGCGAAATGAAAAACGTTTCTCATCTCTGTACCCCAGGTGCCTCGCACCCACGACCAAACACACTAACAGTCCCCCAACCTCTACCCTCTGCTCTGGGATCTGTGGACCGTGGGCCCCGGCCCGTCTGGGGAGGCCCAAGATTCCACCCAGCCCCAGCCCCTCTGGGAAATGCCCCCGCCCCGCCAGGGGCTCTCACCTCCCTGCTGATCGTTGCGCTCCTCCGGGCGCTGGAGCCAGGCCCTCTGGCCCCGCTTGTCTGGGCGGCCTCCGGGCCGCCTCCTCGGCTCGGCTCGGCTTGGCAGGGCAGCTCTGCCGCCCCCGCGGCCCCGCGCCCTCCGTCTCCCCGCGGGCGCCGCCGCCGATTGCTGAAATGCTGGACAGCGCACTACCATGGAGGCTGCCTCCCTGCCCGCCTGACGGCCAGAGCGGCCCGGCATCCACAGCGCCCCCCACAGTCCTGGAGGCCGACGGCAGCCAAGCCAAGGGACTGGGCGTCTGTCGGGGGCCGGAACCTCCATGGCAGTGACCTGCTTCTCTTCTTTTTTTTTTTTTTTTTTTTTTTTTGTAACCAGGAATTTGCTCTGGGGTTGGTTGGGCCCACTCTGAGCTCCAGAAACTCTCCCTGGGCATCCAGAGAGACCACGGAGAACCCCCCCCGCCTAAATTCCTAGTGGCTATTATCTCTTCTGTGCCCTCCATTCTCTCCCCAGTGAGAGAGTAAATGCCATCCTGTGTGAGACCCAGTTCTCGTTGCCAGCTTCTGCCTCCCCAGAGGCATTTGGACAGCTGGGAAAGGGGCCAGACTGCCCCTTATGCTGCCACCCTGTGCTGGACAGAAGCCCAGCTTTCAGGTGGGGGCCTGCTCATTTCATCCCTCCCAGTGACCAGCATCTCCACAGGGTCCTTCATTGGTCTTTCCCTTCCCTAGGGAGCAGGTCCTTCTCAGTTGGGGGAGGACAATTGGACTGCAGTTGGGTGCCTCTCTAGCATCCTTATGGGCCAGACCATGGTCATTTATGCTCAGTGGAGTCCTGCCCATGACCCGGCAGGGTTCTCACTTTCTCCATCCCTCTCAGCGAAATGAAAAACGTTTCTCATCTCTGTACCCCAGGTGCCTCGCACCCACGACCAAACACACTAACAGTCCCCCAACCTCTACCCTCTGCTCTGGGATCTGTGGACCGTGGGCCCCGGCCCGTCTGGGGAGGCCCAAGATTCCACCCAGCCCCAGCCCCTCTGGGAAATGCCCCCGCCCCGCCAGGGGCTCTCACCTCCCTGCTGATCGTTGCGCTCCTCCGGGCGCTGGAGCCAGGCCCTCTGGCCCCGCTTGTCTGGGCGGCCTCCGGGCCGCCTCCTCGGCTCGGCTCGGCTTGGCAGGGCAGCTCTGCCGCCCCCGCGGCCCCGCGCCCTCCGTCTCCCCGCGGGCGCCGCCGCCGATTGCTGAAATGCTGGACAGCGCACTACCATGGAGGCTGCCTCCCTGCCCGCCTGACGGCCAGAGCGGCCCGGCATCCACAGCGCCCCCCACAGTCCTGGAGGCCGACGGCAGCCAAGCCAAGGGACTGGGCGTCTGTCGGGGGCCGGAACCTCCATGGCAGTGACCTGCTCCACGACTTACGGGTAGCGGGTGGGGTCAGGCGCCCGGGGCAAGGGATCCCGCTGGGATGCCCTCTTTCATCGTGCATCCTGGTGGCCTGACGGAGGCCAGGCGGGGTGGTGAGAGACATCCCAAAGGGGAGAGGATTTTGAGACTGGAATTGCTGGACCTTCTGTGGTGCTGGGTTGGCTGGCTGGAGTCCTGAGTTCAAGTTAGGACCTTGGTAGCCTGTTGTCCTGCAGCTCCCGCCTCCGTTTCCTTGGCTGGACAGTGTAGCCGGTGGAGTGAAGGGACCTCGGGTGGGGCGGGCTCTGCAAGGAGCACTGAAAGCCCAGAGACCTTTCTGTGGTAGGAAGGAGGCCAAGAACGAGGAGGCCTTTGCGTGGAGCCACCAGTGGTATCCTTGTGCTGTCTCAGGAAGCAGGGCTGAAGTGCCAGAGCAAACCTGAGGCAGGGCAGGGACTAGGATGAAGCCAGTGAGGCACCTGGGGCACAGATTATAAGAAGGCCTTTGCACGACACTGGGAGTCATTCAAGTGAATGTTTGTTATGAATCTGCACGTGTTTATGTGTGTGTGCACCCAGCTGTATATAGGTGTGTCTGTTTCTATATTCCCGTCTGTGTGTGCCCTCCTCCCCTCCTCTCTCCTTTCCCCCAAGTTTCTTCACCTACCTGTGTCCTTGGAGTGTATCTTGGGGTCTGTGTGTGTGTGGTTGGGATATTGGCACTGCAGGCCCTTTGAGTCTGCAGAACAAAGCTTGGGGTGGGGGGAGAGGGCTGGGCTACAGCTGCTGCTGCCATTACTGCAGCCCCATAGCCCCGGGGGTGAGTCCTCTGCTGGTCTCCTGCCTTCTGGCTGCATGAATATTTCATATGCTGGGGCCTTGAGCTGGCCTAGCACCAGTGTGTTTGCTCCCCCTGCCTGGGAGGGGCTGCCCCCTTTGCCTGGCTGGGCCTCCTGAGGCAGAGGGGTAGTAGGCAGATCAAGGGCTGGGAGAGGGCCCCCTGGAGGGCCTGTGGCCTCGCCTTGCCTGGGGAGCCTTGGCTGGGTGTGCGGAGGGGAGGGCGGAGGTGGGGGAGGAGGCCAGAGGAGGTGCAGGGAGGCGGCATCCTCCCAGAGTGAAGCCCATGCCTTAAATGAAATCAAATTAGTTTTTTGAAACCTCACCGCATGATTTGGTTCCTGATCAGCCCCCACCTCAACTCTGTTTAGGACTAGTGCCTGGGAACACATTGCCCCGGCTGGGCACACCTCCTCCTGCCCTCTCCTCATCTGCCTCTGCAACCCCTGCTCCCTGGCTTCACAGTGGGAGCTGCTTTAGGGGAGAAGGGGAGAGGGGCCTGCAAGCTGGCTGCAAGCAAACCTTCCCAGCTGCCTTGGGCCCTCTCTTCTACCACACCTGGGATGGGGGAGCCCTGGAAGCCTAGGCAGGCTCTCAGCCCCAGTAGCCCCCTCACCCCTTGCACTCTCGTGCCCTGGCTCAGGGGAATAGATCTCTATCTTGGTTTCCCTACCAGCCTGCTAATTTTCCAAAAAGAGCTCCTTCCTTTGTGTTACATATTTCAACAAATGGCATCACCATCTGCCCTGGTTTTTCTCCACTTGCCCCTCTGGCCCATTCCCATCCTTCTCTGCCCCGTTCTGGGTCTTGGGAGACTGACCTCTGCAGACTGATTACCCAGGTTCCCTTGTTCTTGGCTTCTGGTTGGGTTCATCCAAGGGGAAGCATCACCAGGAGAATGAAGGGCGGGAGGAGAAAGAAGTTAAGTATTTATTCTCCTGCCGAGTTCCTCTCCAGCTCTGGTCCAGTGTCCGCTCATCCGCGGCTCCATTCTTCTAGTCAAGCTCTGGCATTAAGTTTCCTCCCTGTGACGCTTCAGGCCCAGAGGTGGTAATGGCTCCTGCTGTTATAAGTCTCTGGGTGCTCCTCTATCGCTTGGTGGTCCATTCTCGTATCCCCACCCCATCTCAGTGCATAATCCCTTCATCAGGTTCTCTTCTGTTAAACCTTTGGAGGTGCTGTCGACTTCATTCTGGGTCCCTGGCCCATGCACCCTCCGTCTCAAGTCCAGTCTCCGAGCCAGAGCCCTATGAGTCCTTGAGCCCTACAATTCCCCCTTCTCCCTGCAGACCTTCTACCTACTGGAACTGTGTTTCTCCTTCACCTCCAGGGTGTCTGCCTGGCCCAAGCCGTGGTCCTGGACTCCAGCCTAGTGCCTGCTCACTCCCCACTCACTCCCCCCTGAAACATACATCTCTGCTTGGATAGCACTGGATCAATGAACCCTTCCAATGAAGCTCATGAAGTAACGTCTCCCAGCCCAGCGCTCTTGCTCCCTCTTATTCTCCTTTAGAAAAATTTACTGTGGTAAAATGTTCATGACATAAATTGGCCGTTTTTTTTTTTTTTCCTGTTGCGGAGCACAGGCTCCGGACGCGCAGGCTCAGCGGCCATGGCTCATGGGCCCAGCCACTCTGCAGCATGCGGGATTTTCCTGGACCGGGGCATGAACCCGCGTCCGCTGCGTCGGCAGGCAGACTCTCAACCACTGCGCCACCAGGGAAGCCCAATTGGCCGTTTTAACTATTTTAAGTGTTTACAGCTTAGTGGCATTAAGTACATTCACAATGTTGTGCAACCATCACCCAAACCCAAGCTGAAACTCTGTACCCGTGAAACTCCCCCAGCCCCTAGTACCCGCCATTCTACTCTCTACCTCTATGAATCTGACAACTCTGTGGGCCTCGCATAGGTGGAATCATACAGTATTTATCTTTTTGTGTCTGGCTTATTTCACTCAGCAGAATGTCCTTAAGTTTCTTCCATGTCATAGCATGTGTCAGAATGTCCTTTTTTAAGACTGAATAATATTCCATTGTATGGAAGGACTACATTTTGTTTATCCATTCATCTATCAATGGACCTTTGGGTTGTTTTCACGTTTTGGCTTATATGGTAATTCTGTGTTTAATTTTTTTGAGGCACTTCCGTACTGTTTTCCACAGCAGCTACACCATTATAATTCCCACTGGCAATGCACAAGAGTTCCAATTTCTTCACATTGCTGTCAATGCTTATTATTTTCTGTCACTGTTGTTGTTTAGGATAGCCATCCTAATGAGCGTGAATTGGTGTCTCATTGTGGTTTTGATGCATTTCCCTGATGATCAGTGATGTGATCTTTTTGTGTGCTTATTGGTTATTTGTCTGTCTTCTGTGGGGTACCCTCTCTTATTTTTTATCTTATCCCCACCCGTCGTATTACTCATCCACTTGTGTTTTTTCCTATTTTCACACTCTGGACCTTGAGCTCCACGAGGGAAGGCCTTTGCTCACTGCTGTCTTCCCAGCTCCAGCACATAGTAGATGCTCAATAAATATCTGTTGATCAAATGTCTAAATTCTCCCCTTGATGCTTTTCTCCATCCATCTCTGCCAAGCCTCACCAACCAAAATTCTGTCTTCCATTGTGCCATTTGTATTATGAGAACAATAGTGCTGTGAATAAACTTTTCCAGACACGGGATCCAGGGTCTGATTCAGAGCCCTGCACCTGCAGCAGATTCATATTTTCCCATTCCCCGCATAGCCAGAGTCCTTGGCCTTCAATCTGTCACTGAATTTGACATTGCCCACCTCCCCAGCAACACTTGCCTCCCCCACTGGCCTTTATACTTGCTGTCCTCCCAACGGTAGCACCTTTCCCTCCTTCCCCTGTCCTTCAACACTCAGCTCCAGGGGGAGCTCCCCTTCCAGGCGCCCACCCTCCTACGTGCCTGGTCACCCCTCCTAGGGGCCTCATGCCCAGAAGCAAGAGCAGGAAAGACCCTGTGATGAGAGACCAGGCTGGGCCAGGCTGGGGTGCTTCACTCACAAGAGTTCCCAGGCCCAGAGAGTGGCTTACAGCGGCTTTGACCTCAGAATTGGCCCTTCCCTTTCTCTCTTATTCTGCCCTGTCTCTGACACCCTCTCTGTGTGCCAACCTGTGTCTAGAATGTGAATTCCGTGACGGCGGGGATGCATTGTGCCTACCTCCCATCTCCCACCCTAGCACGGAGGAGGCAAGAATCTTTGCTCGTTGAGTTGGGTTGTCGGGATTTCTGCCTGCCTCCGAGCTCTTCTCCGTTCTCCGTCCCCATCTCCCACTTTTTTTTTTTTTTTTTTGCCTCTCCACTCTTCAGACAACCGACTCCTCCCTTTCTCTCTGGCTCTGCTCTTTCCACTTATCCTTCTGTATGATGTGATGTACACATGCACCTTGGGGCACTTGGCCTTGGAGTCAGCCCCTCTCTTCTGGCACTTCTCAAAGTGTTTCCTCTACCCTCTGCATCAGAACCACCGGAAGTGCTTGTTGAATGTGCTGGTATCTGAGTCTCTCCAGACCTACTCTAAGGGTGATCTACTGCTGCGTGACAACAACCATTTTACTGTATTTCACAAGTCTGTGGGTCAGAAATTTGGGCTTGACTACGCGATTCTTCTGCTCCACGAGGCATTAAATGGGGTCACTAGGTGCTTTTCAGCTGATGGATGTGTTGTGGACTGGAAGGTCCAGGATGCCAGGGTGCCTTCTTTCACATGTCTCAGGCCCTGGTGGGGATGGCTGGAGGGCTGCGCTCAGCTCCGCTTCTCTCCTTCTCTGGGTCATCTCAGGGCTGTCCACATGGTGTCTCCAGAAGAGTCGTCAGACTTCTTACACAGCAGCTCAGGGCTCTGAGAGCAAGTGCTCCAAAAGGGAGGAAGTAGGCATTACCAAACTCCTAAGGCAGGCCGAGGCTCAGAGGCACAGCACTTTCCCCGTTTTCTAGCGGTCAAAGCAGTTACGGAGCCCACTGCATTGAAAGTAGTGCTTCCTCACTCATATCCAGAGGTAGGGGACATGGATCCCCTGCTCTTGATGGGAGGAGGGGCAAGGAGTTGGTGGCCATCTTTTTTTTTTTTTTTTTTAATAAATTTATTTAGTTAGTTAGTTTTGGCTGCGTTGGGTCTTTGTTGCTGAGCGCAGGCTTTCTCTAGTTGCTACAAGCAGGGGCTACTCTTCGTTGTGGTGAGCAGACTTCTTATTGCGGTGGCTTCTCTTGTTGCAGAGCACAGGCTTAAGGCATGTGGGCTTCAATAGTTGTGGCACGTGGGCTCAGTAGTTGTGGCTTGTGGGATATAGAGCACAGGCTCAGTAGCTGTGTCGCACAGGCTTAGTTGCTCCGCGGCATGTGGGATCTTCCTGGACCAGGGCTCGAACCCGTGTCCCCTGCACTGGCAGCCGGATTCTTAACTACTGCACCACCAGGGAAGTCCTGGTGGCCATATTTAATCAGCCATACCTACTGAGTCACATCTTAGGGGTAGACCCACAGTCATGCCCCTGAACTTGAATGCTATGGCCCCCATCTGCCCTAAAACTTGTACTCATCATCCCCTGGGTTGTTCCTTTGCCTCACGGTTACCGGAGCAACCTGGAAGGGAGAATCTTGAGCTGAGTCCGAAGGGTGGGGAAGGTATGACTGACCCAGTGGGAGGAGTGGGTTCTGGAGTCAGGACCCCGGTCTGACACCCAGGTGTGCTGCTGACTAACTGTGGATTTGAGAAAGTGATTTAGGCCTCACTGAGCCTCAGTTTCCTCATCTGTAAAATGGGGCTAGTAATACCTGTCTCTGAGGGTTGTGCTCCTTTTCTAATTATTATAGATCATCTCATGGTCATAGCTTGCAGTGAACTGGTAATGCAGGTGACAGGCCAATGATGTTCTGCTGTTTTTTATCTGGGAAATGACAAAACCTGGGTGTCGGGGTCCTGAGACCTTAGTTATTCATTCCTTTCCCCTGGTTCAACCCAAAAGCGTTTTCCTCCTGTTATCCTGTCTGTCTCCTCACTCCCTTCCCTGTCGCATGAGGGCCCCCTCAGAGCCCAGAACTCTGCTGGGTCTACTCTGCATTCAGGAACCACCAGGCCTCTTTCTCTCAGTGCTTCTCTGCCTGGCCCACCCCAGGCCTCTTCCTCTCCATTTCCTTCCCCTCCTCGTAGCGCATCACTCTCATTTTCTCTGCAGAGCCTGGGAAATTGAGGAGTCCCTTGTGGCAGAAGGGCAGGGCTGACCTTGAAGCAGATCTTTAATAAAAAATGAGCAGAGACAGCAGCCTCCCCCATTCCTCATCTTGCCTCCCCTGACACCCCTCCTCCCTCCAGCCCGGGATCTCCTCTCCTTCGCCTGTAAACCTACCGTAAGGGGCTGCTGCTCTGGGTTAAGCATCGCCTTCATCAGGGTCCTTTTAGAGGGTGCAAATCCCTGGGCTGTGGGAGTGTGAAGGAGGGAAGTTTTTGTTGGGATGCGGGGTTGGGGGGGAGGGGGGCCGGGAGGAAATGGTATAGGAGGGGAGGGGGCTATACTCTGAGGCTGTGGGCCCTGCCTGCCTCTCTGCCTTAGAGCTTTACACAAGAATCCCCCTCCCACCGAGGCCTCACAATTGTCTCAATGGTTCAGCCCCACCCCTGGCCCAAAGCCATCCTGGGCTGCAGTTGGGGGCGTCAGCAGCAGCCTAGGCCTCGCCCACTTGGGTACTCGGAATCAAGTCCCCCACAGACCCAGGTCCCCCACAGACCCAGGTCCCACTCAGCCTGAGCGCTGGATGGCAGCGTGTAAGAGGGACCCGCACGTTGAACACTGCCTTATCCCAGCAATTGCATTCAGCCTCATTACCTCTAATCCTCACAATGAGCTCCTGAGCTGGGGATCACTGTCGCTTCTCACAGATGGCAACACTGAGGATCAGAGAGGTTCAGCGCTGCCCACAGCCACCCAGCCCATCGGTGACCTGGGCGATGACTTGAGCCACCATCTGTCCGACGCAAAGCCAAGCTTGTCCCCCGAGCCACTGACCTCAGAGCTGAGCACAGTCTTATTCCTTCTTCCTGCTCCTGACCGGGGCACACAGTTCCTCCGCTTCCCTGAGGCTGCACCTCACCCTCCAGTGTGGGCCCTGTGGGAGGGACAGGCCTCCCAGAGCCAGGTTGCCAATTCCCTGGCTCCTCAGTGCATCCCCCTTTCCCCCTGGACCTTTTGGGACCCCAGAGCCTAAACCCACCCTGAGCTGTCCACATGGTGGGTGTGACTCTGGCTGGCCCAGCTACTTTGCCCCTTGGGGTCTTACAGGTGTACAGGAGGTGTAAATATGTGTGTGAACAGATGGGTGGATACAATGTGTGTCAAGGGCCTGGGGAATAGATGAGTGAGTGAATAACTTAGTGAATAAATTTGCAAATGAGTGAATGAATGAGAAGTCATTCAAATGGATCCGTGAATGAGGCACGGAGTCAGTGAACTCCATCCACCAGGCAAGGTCAGGGCAGGAGCAAAGAGATTGTGTCCTCTCTGGGCTCTGCCTCCCCATGACGCCCGCTGTGACAGAGATGCCCACCAAGTTGTCAGTGGGATGTGAATGCCCATCCAGGGACTACATCTCCCAGCATTCCCCGCATACAGATAGACTATGTGACCATTTCTCACCAATGATGTGCAGGCAGAAGTGCCATTTTCCTGGAAGAGGCACCTAAGAAGCAGGTGTGCACTCTCTTTTCTCTCTCCCCTCTCTTCCCCCATCTGCTGGCAGGTTGTATAGGACTCCAAGGCCCTGGGGAGGGGAGAGGGAGCCACGAGATGGAAGGAGCCTGAGTCCCTGTATCATCATGAGGAAGGGAGCTGCCTGCTGACCAGGAGCATCAGCCTAGGACTGGTAGAGAATGAGAAATAATAAGTAGCGATAAGCTACTGAAATTTTAGGATTTATTTGTTATAGCAGCTAGCGTTTCCTTAAGTGACACACTCACAGAAGCTAATTATTCATTGCCAAGCTATGGAACTCTTCCCTGAAACACTTAGGCGGGGGCTGGGGAGACCCTCGACAGGCATCTGTGACAAGGGCCAGTAGGGGTCCATCCTTTGCCTGCTGGTGGTGGGGGTAGACAGTGTGACCTCACAGCTTTCTTCTCACCTCTCCCATTCAGGGAGGAGTTAATGTTCCTCTGGAGTTGGGGGAGGGACTCAGGCAGGTATTGGGAATAAAAGTGACTACTTAGACAAAACTATAGTATTAGAAGTCAGGACAGTGGTTGTCCTTGGGGAGGGCGTGACTAGAAGGGGTGTAGGAGGGCTGGTAATGTTGTTTCTTGATCTGGATGCTGGTCCATGGCTGTGTTCAGTTTGTGAAAATTCATTGAGCTGTATATGTATGATTTCCATACTTTATGTATTATTGTATTTTAATAAAAAATTTTAAATGCCCAGGAGAAGGGAGGGTTAGGGTGAGGAGACAAAAAGAGTAAAAGAAGACAGGGGAATGTCAGCAGAGGGACAGGAGGGGTGCAGGTGGGCAGAGGGCAGCCCTGCCCCTTCACCTATCACTGTAGCCTGGGATGTACACCTCCCTTCTTTTCTTGGCAGGTCACCATAGACCCTCACCCAACACCCATCGTCTCTCCATCCTACACTGGGCACCTACTGCATCCAGGTCCAGGAAGAATCCAGGTTGTCCCAATGGGCAGGTCCCCTGTCCTGGGAACCCCCATCCCCAAGGAGTGTGCAGTGAGCTCTTCTTAAAGGCCTTGAGTGCCACACCTGGGTCCGTGTGTTCCGATCAGGACAGGGCGGGCGGGGAGGGGATGCAGAGATGGCAGCTGAGGCTGTCTTGGAGGCTGTGACCTAGTTTCATCTCCAACATTCGTCTGCCAGCAGAAGTGACCCCAGTCACCTGAACCCACCATACACTAAGTCCCATACACAGCCCCATACACATGTCAGATCCACTCATACACACACACGCACACACACACACACACACACACACACACACACACACTCAGGAACATTGTTACATCTCTACACCTGGACAACCCAAACCTCAGACACACACAGCACACACACACTCCTGCATCAACATGGGCCCCACACATGTGCGTCCGTGCATAAATACTCCCACCAACACATCAGACTCTGGGACAGAGATGGCTAGAGACGGCTTATAGGAGGCGTGCACCCCCACTGAACCTGACCGCCGAGGCACCCAGAGGCAGGAGGGGATCAACTGAGGGTCTCTTTAGGGGGGTCTTAACCTGGGCGCCATCTCTTTCATGGGCACTTTCCTGACCTTTCAGTGGCCCAAGAGAAGCCCCCCAGCCCCACCCCAGCTGGAGTGGCAGCCAGAGTGAGCTGGGGCCAGGGCTGGAAGGCAGAGCCAGGTGGGAGCAGCTGGGGAACTCCAGGGTCCTAGACTGGACCAACCTGGGCCTGCCCACTGCGACTGCTCTGGGGAAAGGGCAGCTGGCCTGGGACAGGCTGTCAGGCGGGGACGGTGAAAGAGCAGGCTACTTGGGAAAGGCCTGCACCTGTGTGTGTACACACACGCAGAGATTGGTATAAATGTGATGCATTTAATTGCACACTACCAAAAAGCCTCCCTCTTTCTCTCCCCTGGCCATGTTTAATGATCCCTCCGGGGACCCCAGCAGGCTAAATTTGCTTCCTGAGCTGAGACCAGCTCAGACAAAGCCCAGGCTGGCCCAGCCCTGCGGGGTGGGAGGGCCCTGCGCATGTGCTCTGCCTGGGGCTGTCCCCAGGACCCCGGCTTCCTTATCTCTGGCCAGAGCCCTCCTCCCAGTAGCCCTCACCCTCAGACCTGGAGCCCCAGCAGGGCCCTGACCTCCAAGTGAGGAACATGGCAAGGATGGTCACTATTTATTGAGTGCCTACCGTGTGCTGTGGACTTTATTTATTTTTTAAATTAAAAAAAGTTTTTGGCCACACCGCACGGCACGTGGAATCTTACTTCCCTGACCAGGGATCAAACCTGTGCCCCCTGCCGTGGAAGGGCGGAGTCCCAACCCCTGGACCACCAGGGAAGTCCTTGCTGTGGATTTTAGACACTAAATCCTCTCAGCAAGCCTGGGAATGGGCATAATTTTACTAGTGAGGAAGCCGAGGCCCAGAGAAGTTAAGTAATTTGCTCAAGGCTCCACAGCCTTGGGGGCTTGGGCATGGGCAGGAGGTCTGGGGTCTGGAGTGAGGTGACCCCTTGTTGGCCCTCAGCAGCCTCACCTCCCAGGCTGTCCTTCTAGACTACTCCAGCCCTGTTGGACTCTCCTTCTGGAAGGTTCTGTCGCACTGGGAAGCGTGGAGTCAAATTTGCAACGTAGCACAGTGCCACCGAAACTTCCGCAATTCCTGTCCTGTCTCCACATTTCTGCTCCTCTGTGTACCTTCTGTGCTATTTAACTCGTTCTTGAAATCAGTTCCTGTTTGTACTCAGCCTTGTCTGAGCCGTGCTGCCCAGGGTGTGGCAGGCTTGATGAGCTGGTTTCCAACATTGAGACACTCGTCACAATAAATGTCCCTAAGTCAGGTCAGGGCCCCTGGGAGAGGCCTGGCCTGGGCAGTGGCCTCCTCCTTCAGCCTCTCCCACAGCTGCTGGGACAGTCCCCCCTCCAACAGCTCGTCACCTGACTCGAGCCTCAGTCTGTTAATTATCTTACAGGTACCCGTGCCCAGGAGGTGCCTGGGACAGAGCAGCCGTCCAGTAAAGGCGGCTAAAGCTGCACTGGGCTCGCATCGGGAGCTGGGGGAATGGGGGTTGCTCCTGGGCAGCCCCTCCCTGCTTTCCCCTTTGTAACAGCTGTGAGACGCGAAAGGTTCCAGGTGAGGACAAGACGCTCTGTGATGCAAACAGGCACTGCCTGGTCGCTCCAAGAGCTCAGTGGGAGGTGCTTGAGGGTCCCATTGACCCCCACCCCTTTCCTGAGCCAGAGCTTTTCCCTGAGCCCAGGCCAGGTACATCTGGCATCTGTCACCGCTTTCAGAGCTTACAGTCCCCCAAAACATACACCCCACATACACACACTGCCCACACATACACACACATCATGCAGAATCACCCCGGCCCGTGAAAGAAGCACTCCCAATCACCCCTACCCCAGCCGCAACCAGCCGACCTCCATCTCTGGCAGGAAGGGAGTTAACCTAATTACTGGCCTGCGTCTGCCTGGCAAGAGGCTCCCAGCCTGGCTGGGAGAATATTAGCATCAGCAGGAGCCTGGGAGGGAGAGAGCAGGGTGGGGAGGGGTTATTTTTAGGCAGCGGAGGTGGGGTTTGTAGTTGAGCTGGGGTGGTGGCTGAGGGAGCAGGGGGCAGTCTTCACGGAGTGATGGAGGGCTCAGGTCAGGGGGTGAGGCAGCCTGGCTGTGGCCTCTCCTAAGAGGGACCAGGCCAGCTCTTAGGAAGGAGGGGAGGGGACAGAGAGAAGGAAGGAGGGACTTGCCAAGACTTCCTACCAGAGCTGTCCCACTGGGCTGGGTTGCCAGCTGGGAGAATGTGAAATGGCTCTAAAATGGGGAGAAGGCTCTGCATGAGCTGACAGCCCTTCCCCCCACCCACAGACAGACGCACAGGGTGGGAGCAGGGCGGGGCTTCTCCGTCAGGCCTTGAGAGCAGCTGGGCAGTGGCAGGGTCTGTGACTTCCTGAGGGCACACCAGCTCCTTTGTGAATGGCTGGTCCCCTCCATTCAGGCTCCCGATCTGGGGTCAATGTTCCCCCCATCCTCTGTGGAGTGCCCCCAAGATCCTGTCTCGCAGTGAGGGGCACACGGGGCAACCCCCCAACTCCCAAAGCACATAAAACATCAGAGCATGGTGAGCCAAGAACCCAAGAAATCCAAGGGTCTGGTTTCGTGGCACAGAACCGCCCCACATTCAGACAGCCCTGCCCTCCCCAAGGCTGCAGGCACCTTGCTGACTGGGGCAGGGGAAGCTCTGCAGCCAGAATGCCTAGGTTCAAATCCCAGCTCCCTTCACCTGCTGTGTGACCTTGGAAAGTTACTCAACCTCTCTGGGCATCACTTCTCTTGCTAATGTAGCCACCTTAGAGGACTGTGATGAGGATAAAAGGGAATATGTGTGCAAAATGCCTAGGAGGGTGTACCAGTTTCCCATGGCTGCTGTAACAAGCCACTAACAAGCTTAGTGGCTTAAAACAACACACATTTATTATCTAACAATTCTGGAGGTCAGACTTTCTAAAATCAAGGTGTCAGCAGGGCTGCTTTCCTTCTGGAGGCTCTAGGGGAGAATATTTCCTTGCCTGCCTTTCTGGAGGCTGCCTACACTCCTCGGCTTGTGGGCCCTCCCTCTTCAAGGCTTGAGACATAGCATCTTCAGATCTCTCTCGCTCTGACCACCTCTGTCATCACATCCACTGCTTTCATTCTGACTTTGATTCCGGTCTTCCTGCCTCCCTCTTAGGAGGACCATTGTGATTACATTAGACCCACGCAGATAATCCAGGAGAATCTCCCCATCTTAAAATCTGTAACTACATCATATCTACAAAGTCCCTTGGAAGGTAACATATTCACAGGTTTCAGGGATAAGGAAATGGACATTTCTGGGGGCCATTATTCTGCCTCTGCTAGGAGGCCTGGGAAGCAGTGAGTGCTCAGCAAATGTGAGAGAGGGAAAAGTGCTCACGGCGTGGACAGGGGGACATGGCTTGCACACTTGGGGGATGATTTAGTCGATAGGGGTTTCCAGGGGCTGCCAGGAAAAGTTGGCCCTGGTTCTTGGCTTCCCCCGGCAAAGGCTCAGCCAGCTCATCAAGGTCATTAACACCATCCACTCAGTCCCCGGGTTTTTGTTCCTTGCTGAGGCGGACAGGAGTCGTGTGTCACGAGGCCTCCGGAAGGTAGGGATGACAGCCAGTTCACAGACTGGGAGGTGTATAATTGGAGCTTGAAAGTGGGGGTGTGGTTAGTTTAACCCACGCTGCCAATGGGCTGATGGACTTCTGGGCGGTAGAGGTGGGGCTGGGAGACGCTGGTGTTTTCTCCGTCATCCTTCCCTTCCTACTCACTGCCACCCCTCTTCGGGCCCTTGTCCCTTCTGCTGTCAAAGCGTCCTGAGCAGTCCCCGCTGCCACATCTTTCCTACTTAAGTGTGGCCAGGAGCAAGGACATCACCTGGACCCCTCCCCAGGCTCCTGGGCCACAATCTGTATGTTAACAAGCCCCCGCCTAGGATCGTGTCACCTGCCTGCTCAGAGCCTTTACCCTCCCTGTTCCCACCACCCACAGGACGAGGTCCGAGCTCTGCAGCCTGCATGCAAGAGCCCCCACCCCCCACCCCAAATGGCCTCACTCCCCTCATCGTGTGAACACTGGCCATTCCTCAAACCCTCTCGAGCCCATTCTCCTAAGCCTAGCCTGATCCTGCTGCGGCTGCCTGCTTGCCGTGACCACCCTGCCCTCCCGGCCGGCTGGAATCCTACCCCTCCTGCAGGGCCAGCTCAAATGCCCTCTCCTTCTCTTCCCTCCTGGCTATCTTGATGGAGCAGTCTTCTCTGATCCTGGCCTCTGCCAAGATGTCCAGAAGTAACCTAGTCCTCTTCTGAGTCCTGTGGTACTTGATCTGCATTTTTTCTGATTCTCTCATCCCTGACTTATCTGTAAGTCCTGAAAGGCAGGAGGCTTATATAGTGAAAAGAGCTCTGGGGCAGCCAGTGTCCAAAGTGCGGTCACTGACGACCCCATCCCCCCTCAGCAATAATCTGGAGGGATCTGGAATGTTATAGGTTCTTGGTCCTTCCTCTCAAGACTGCTAGATCAGAACTTCTGAGGGGTGTGGGCCCAGGAAACTGCATTTAAAAAACTTAAGGGCTTCCCTGGTGGCGCAGTGGTTGAGAGTCCGCCTGCCGATGCAGGGGACACGGGTCCGTGCCCCGGTCCGGGAAGATCCCACATGCGCGGAGCGGCTGAGCCCGTGAGCCATGGACACTGAGCCTGCGCGTCCGGAGCCTGTGCTCCGCAACAGGAGAGGCCACAACGGTGAGAGGCCCGCGTACCGCAAAAAAAACAAAAAAAAACAAAAGAAAACAAAAAAAAACATTGAAGTACAATTGATTTCCGATGTTGTGTTCGTTGCTGCTGTGCAGCAAAGTGACTCAGTTACACACATGTAGACATTCTTTAAAATATTCTTTTCCATTATGGCTTATCATAAGACATTGAATATAGTTCTCTGTGCTATACAGTAGGACCTTGTCGTTTATCCATTCTATACATAAAAGCTTCCATCTGCTAACCCCTCCCCCTTGGCAACCAACCACCAGTCTGTTCTGTTTGTGATTCTGTTTCTGTTTCATAGATAGGTTCATGGGTGTCATATTTTAGATTCCACATCTAAGTGATATTATACGGTATTTATCCTTCTCTGACTTCACTTAGTATGATCATCTCTAGGTCCATCCATGCTGCTGCAGATGGCATTATTTTGTTCTTTTTTATGGCTGAGTAGTGTTCCATTGTATATATGTACCACCTCTTCTTTATCCATTCCTCTGTGGATGGACATTTAGGTTGTTTCCATGTCTTGGCTGTTGTGAATAGTGCTGCTATGAACACAGGGGTGCATGTATCTTTTGAAACTATAGTTTTGTCTGGATATATCCCAGGAGAGGGATTGCTGGATCATATGGTAATTCTATTTTTAGTTTTCTGAGGAACCTCCATACTGTTTTCCACAGTGGCTGCACCAGTTTACATTCCCACCAACAGTGTAGGAGGGGGCTGCATTTTAAGCAAACCCCTTGGACGGGCCTTATGTGGTAACCGCTGGTGTATGGAGACCGGCGCCGGCGCCGACACGACCACCCTAAACCAAGACCACTTGTGGAGTCATCGCACTAGGTCCTGCCTGTCAGGGTTGTGACAAGGACGCCAGGAAGCAGCAAATGCACCCCAGAGCTGGCACAGTGCCTCAAGTACAGAACCTCCAGGAGGCATTAGTCCAACAGCACCGTGCCGTTCAGAGCCATGGTCTTCATAGTAGTGAAAACCTAAACCACCTAATGATCCAACAGTGGAATACGTTTTATAGTACCTTCGCCCTAAGGATCATCCAGCTATTAAGCAATATGGGAAGACACGGATACACTTAAAGAATTGTGCGCGTGTGGTAGAGAATCTCCAGAGTTGGCTCCCAAAGGACCCTTGAGGCCCCTCCCACCATGGACCTGGGCTTGCCTGGTGACTCGCTTTAGCCACGAGGTTCTGGCAACCGTGATGCTGTGCCGGTTCTGAGCCTAACTTTAACGCCTGGCAGCTTCTGCTTTTGTACTTTTGGAAACCCCAGGCCATCAAGTGAGAAATCTGTGCGCCCTGCTGTAGGGGCCTCGTGGAGCCCAGCTGTCCCACCATCCCCTCAACAGCAGCCATGCGCCGGAGCCATCATCTTGAACGTGCCTGACTGGCCAGCCCCCCACACCTGGAGGAACAGACACTTCCAGCGGAACACTGCCAACCACAGAATCGTGAGACGTAGTAAAATACTGGCTTAAAAGCAACTAAATTGTGTGTGTTACACAGTAATTAACCAGGACAGGTTGCAAAATGGCACAAGCAGCTTTATCTCAACTTTTGAAATATGCAAAATCAGGAGTACAAACACTATTATGGGAGATAATTTCCTGCATTTTTTTGCTACATTTTAGTTTTTAAACAATGAACATTATCACTTATATAAGAACACAGTGATGTCATACTTGATAAAATCCACTTCAGTTTAAAAAAAAAAAAAGCTGCAGATAAATGGGTCTCTGTCTACTGGGCGTAGCTCGAGCACCACCTGCCCTTTCACCGGAAGGTCATCACCTGTTGTCGGAAAGTTCTCAGGTATTGAGCTCTCAGTTTCCACTTCAGAGGCCACGGCTTCTGGGGAGCAAACTGTACCCGAAGGGAATCAGGTCTCCCTTTAATTCCCCACATGTATCCTAAGCCCAGCTAATGCAACGAAGTCCCTTCTGGCCACTGATGAAGACACGAAGCCACCTCCCCTGTGTCCTCAGCCCTGTGGCTGCAGCTGGTGTTTTGGTTTGGTTGTTGCTGCCCCTGCCCAGTCCTCCTCACAATTCTGGCTTTGGCTAGTCATTGCCACTGAATATCAGGGCTCGATCAGCCAGTGGTGCCGTCTGCTCGGCCAGAAAAACCACACAGAAAGAACCTGCGACAGAAGACAGCGGCCCAGCGCCGGCCACCGAGCTGCCACCCGCACAGGCGAGAGGACACCGAGGAATCAGACCCAAGCTGGCCCTTCCTTCAGCTCACACACCTGAGGGACACGATGGTGCAAAGAGCAGGGTTGGGAGAGCAGTTACTGATGAAGATTACAGACTTGAAGCTACTGATGAGACCATGACGTTTCAGTCTACATTTTTTTTTTTTCTTTTTTTTAACGTATGCGGGCCTCTCACTGCTGTGGCCTCTCCCGTTGCGGAGCACAGGCTCCGGACGCGCAGGCTCAGCGGCCATGGCTCACGGGCCCAGCCGCTCCGCGGCATGTGGGATCCTCCCGGACCGGGGCATGAACCCGCGTCCCCTGCCTGCATTGGCAGGCGGACTCCCAACCACTGCGCCACCAGGGAAGCCCAAGTCTACTTTTTAAATAACACCTAGTTCTGATTCGTGATGGAAGAGATGTCAGACACACACTCTGCAGTCAGCTCCAATGGGGTTCTGAAAGCACAGTATTTAATTGGAGACCATGAAAAAGAAAATCAAAGCCTGCTTTTATTGATGCACCGACAGACTGACCCGAGATTTGGAAGGGGTAGTTCGCTAATACAATACTCATCATCAAAGCAAACTGAGAAGACCACGGTGTCTGAAGCGGCTTTACAGCGACACGATGCCTTAATAAGTTACGGAGACGGCCTGCTCGTTAACCGCCTTCTCACTTCATGTTCTTTACAAACTCCTCTCCTTTCTTGATGGAGGCTTTCAGCTCAGGAATGGCCTCGGCGATCATCTTCTCTTCGAAAGGGGAGATTTTGCCAATGCCTAGATTCTTCTCGATGCCCTTTTTCTGAAGGAGAGAGGGGAGGTGGTAAGATTTTACAAGAAAGTTTCCATGAATGGGTTTGTTACAGAAAATCCCGCTTGTAACTTCATCAGCCCTGCCTCGCCTGTCTAACCGGTGGCTTCTGGGCAGCCTACTGAGGGAGCCGCACACCCCGGGGACGGGGCAGGACGGGGCCGGACGGGTGTGGGCCGTGCCAGGAGCTCAGCTTCTGTCATTCAGCCCTGGGCTGGGAGCCGGGCTCTGGCACTCACTGTGTGTGCACCTGTCACGCACCCGCCAAGTGTGTTTCCTTATCGACCCCACAGGAGGCTGTGAGGACACATGTGGGTTTCTTGGCACACAAAGAACTCAATAATTAGTAGCGCCTGAGTTATTCTCCCTGACACGGAGCGTACTTTTGGGATCTAGTTTTTTTCCCACGTTGGTAAAGGACTGAAGAAACACTTTCATAGCCACCTGAACCCAACGTAATTAAGGAGATACACGTCGGACGTCGGCTGCCTCCTCGGAGCCTCCCTGACCAGGACTATCAGCCTTGGGGGCCTGTCCTACAGGCCCCACCATGCTGCACACACCTGCGCTCAGCTGGCTCTGGAGCTATAACCACAGGTAGTTCTGGAGACCAGTGTCGGTCTCAGGGATTTTGGACACCAGGGTGTCTGCGGGAAGGGCTTCTTTCTGGGCACGAGAGGAAGGCGAGCACACATTTGCCTGATTCCAGCGGATGCCCACGGCTAAGACGTGGAAACCTGCTCACTGAAGACTCGGTAGGAGTCAAGCAGACCAGAGAGCTGCCCCAAACCAGCCTGGCTGAAGCCAGCAGGGTGACCAGAAGGGCCCCGTTCCAGTGCATTTCAAGGAGGAAGAGCAGTGAGACGAGGAGCAGGGCCCAGGGACGCCTGAGCTGGAAGGTCTAACACGTGTGCACGCCCCGGCAGGCCCTGAGGTCAGAATGAGAACGAACCAGCACAGCCTGGTGCGGGGAAGCCTCTTCTGTGAGGGCTGTCCGTGGGCCGCCTCGGGACACAGCGAGGGTCTCACTGGGAAACACACCCAGGCGGCCGCTGCTGACTGGCTGCTGGAGCCGTGAGATTCCCGTCAGCCCCACAGGCTGAGGTTTCTCCCCGCTACTGCTTCTGTGACGCTTCTACCCTCAAAACTCCAAGCACAGGCCAGGCGGTGAGGTGCAGTTACTGCACAAGGAAATGTGAACCACGGAGCAAACGCATGGAGTACGGCTGCTGAGCCTCAGCTACAGAAAATGCTCCTCCTTCCGGCCAAGACCTGGCCTCCGGGATACATACCCCCAGCAGCAGTGGTGTGGAGAAGAACGGACAGTCAGTTTCTTGCGACTTAACGAAGGAACATTCGACAACTCCTTCCTTTCCGTTCATCGCATCCACGAGGGAGAAGACAAAGCGGGCTCCCGCATACGCCATGGATAGGGTGGCGGAGCCTAGGACGACAAAGGCAGGTCAGCCAAGCTAGCGCTGCGACCGTAAGACCCAGGCGAGCTTCCCCGCCAGCTAAAACCCCATCTGCATAACCTCCAGCTTTCCAGTCTCACCAGGATTTAGGTCAGCATCCCTTGAAGTGACAGACCCGCAGACGGCATGGAATTAGCTCTGCTGACCTCAAACACTACTCCACGCCCCTCAGCAAGCTGCGCTGCCCTCTGACTGGGGGGCTGCTTATCAAGCAGATGGACGTGAAACTTAGAAAAGGACCCGCTCCTTGCTGGGCCCTCATGAGTCTTCGGCTCTGCCTCTAAAAGCCTGGGGCTGCCTGAGCGCCTACCTGCTCCGGCCTTAGCCTTGACCACCTCCGTGCCGGCCTCCTGGATCCGCCCGATGAGGGTGGTGAGCTGGTCCTGGGGGAAGTCCACCTTGGGGGTGCACTGCAAGTGGAAGTCACAGGGCTCACGTGAGCAGGACCAGGCTCTGGTCACCACACCCGGCGGGCCCCGGCATCGCTGCCACGTGGGAAATCAAGACCTTTTCTTTAAAGAAAAAGCCGACTTTGTTGGGAGGTGTAGTGAGTTCTCCACTCATTAAAAAAAAAAAAAAAACAAAACTTTCTCTATTTTGGACTAATTTTAGACTTAGAGAAACGTTGTAAAAATAGCAGAAAGATTTTCCTCACCCGGCTTACCCTGATAACACTCTACATAACCACAGTGCAGTTATAAAGAACAGGAAATTAACTAAACCACAGACCTTACTCAAGTGTCACCGACTGTTCCACTACCGTCCCTTCTGTTCAGGGTCCTGCCCAGGACCCACCAGCACCCAGGGATCTCGCCTTTGACTGCTTCCTCAGTCCTCCCCTGGCTTTCAGGACATCTGTCAAGGGTACTGAATGCTCGCTTTGTAGGATGTCCATCAACTTAGGTTTAAAAGGTGCTTCCTCAGTATTTTCTCCTGAGGTTATGAGGTGATTTATCTGATTCTCAGTGGTTTACCTTGTCTCTCCTCATTTTTAAACAAAGCAGCTTTGCCTGCTCTGACCTAATCAGGAAGGCAGTGATGTTGCCACCAGCAGTTTTCACTGTGTAGGAGCTGGCCCTTTTGAACACCTTCTGACCACACTCACTCCCACAGCTGTGGACGCTGACCACAGCCCCACAGCAGGAAGCCCTTCAAGGTAACAACAGACGGTGAGATCCATGTCAGCCTGATCCGAGGGCCCCAAAGTGAACCTCTGAACTGTACTTGTGGTCTTGAGGCTTCCGGGCAGAGTGACACACGCACCTGAGAGGCCAGGGGGATGATGGTCTTCCCAGCGTGGCCGCCAATGACAGGAACGCTGACGCGAGCCGGGTCCAAACCCTGGTCACCGAAAGTGGAAAGCCTGATTAACTTTTTTTTTTTTTTTTCTGATTAACTTTTAACAAGCACTTTGAGTGTAAAACATGTCATATGCACCTAAAGCACCAATACCGGAAAAATCCACAGAACTCGGAAACCAGGTAAGAGGCCGCTTGACTCCAGCCGTGCTCACATGTCCCACTAGGTGCCCCCTGCAGTTTCAACACATGCAGTGAGTAACTCGGTGTCTGGTGAGGTCACTCCGAGGCTTTCCCTTCACAATGTGCTGAAAACTGCCTTCGTGAAGGGTCCCAATTGGTTCCCATCAGTCCGACAGCTTCTTGGAATCAGAGGATGACAAATCTTCTTTCCCACACCTGATGTCATCCCCATGCCTTAGCTCAGACTTATGTGCCTACACTTTGTTACAGAGAACAAACACCTCGTATCAGAGCAAGACTCCAGAACACCCAGGGGTGAGAAGTCTGTCAACTCAGTGATTGGAACAGAAAGAAGGAAACCAAGTTGAAAGGGGTCACAACGCCAAGGTTCATTAAGTGGGGCTTGCTGGGACGGCTGATTCATTTGTTAAACTGGAGGCACGATGCCCCCAAGAATCTGCGAACCAGGTATTTCTTAACACAGTCAAAAAAAGAAGCTGGTGGGAGTAACGGGAGGGGGTGAGCAGTCCCAAAATGCTGCCACCTTCCCCAAATGCTGCAGCTGCTAAAGAGAGACACCGTAAGTTAGGAACCAGCCTTGCCTAGGTTGGGGAGCTCAGCCACAAGGGTGGGCAGATCCAGCAGCACAGTTAACGGACATGCACGGCAGTGTCTACAGGCCAGGGCACCACACCGGTCACCAGGGACAAAGGCACGAACAGAAAGGGCCCCTACTTTTGAGAAGCGCATTGTCCAAAATGAGACAGATACAAACAGACGCTCCAATGCGATGGGTGAAGCCAGCCACAGGGTGGCTCTGGAAGGCACCTGAGAGAAGGCCTCCTGGGGCAGACCTAACTTCATCTGGGAAGGAGCAGGACTCCACCAAGCGAAGCGTATTCTAGGCAAAAGGAGCAGAAAGAACAAAGACCTGGGGGTTCACAGGGCAGGTACCATCAGCAGAGCATGAAGTGCAAAGGGCAAGCCCAGTGGAAGGCGGGGGTAGAGACGGCCGAGGGGGGAAGCCAGAGGCTGTGAGGTTAAGGGCAGCCTTTCATCCTCCATGCAATTCAGGAACTTTTCAGAATGTCAGGCAGCCTTTCATCCTCCATGCAATTCAGGAACTTTTCAGAATGCCAGGCAGCCTGAGGTAAAGGGCGCACTCCTTAACTGATGGATCCAGTGCTAGATTCTCCGGCCAGGGCGGAGACATGCTTCCCCACCTCACAGGGCAAAGCTTCGAGGCCAAGCCTCCATGGTCTAAACAGAACTCTCTGTGGGAACACAGCAGCCACGTGGGGCTTTGGAGCATCTCAAGTGTGGCTGGTGCAACAGAGGACCACAGTTTCTAATTTAATTATAATTAATTCAAATAGCCACAGGTATCTACCGTTGCAGCAGGATTAGGGGCCCAGGGGAAACACGTGCTTCCCCCTGGAGCTGGCAGCACCACGGGAGCCCTAAGAGAACAAGCACTGCTGCTGCTTCCAGGAACCGGGGGCGTGTGCCTTGGGAAGCTGGAACCCCCGCCTCCCGGCCTGGGTGCGTTCAGACTCGGCTTCACCGAGACCCGCTCCGCAAAGCCTTTCCTGACTCAAAGCCAACCACAGTCTAAACACGTGTGCGCTGAAACAGTGATTCAGTTGTCTCTGGAATTAAAGTGTCTCTTTCCGCTTCACTCACAGAGCTCCCAGGCCCCGGGGCCACATCTCAGGTATCCGACCCCACTCGGAGAGCAGAGCCTGAGGAACACGCCAGAGCATGAAACGCAGCGGGGCACCGTACCGTCCACGCCCTAGAAGAGAAGTGCTGGGTGCAGGGGAGGAAGAGGAAGGTCAACGGTCCTGTGTGCGCCCTTCTCACTAAGCTGTGCACATGACAAATTATTCTCGACTTGGGAGGACCCCTCCTCCACAAGTTCAGGAAAAATGGCCTGAAGCTCAGGAGGGACACTTATTTGGGCCAGAGGAACTGGTTCTGCTGGGTCCATAACCCAACAGGCTAGACAGCGAGTTGTGAAAGGTACTGAGGACTCCAGACCTGGCGCCGGTGCCAAACGCCCCCTTGGGACAAGCCTGGTGGCTCAGCAAGAAGCAGGCAGCCAGCGGGAGCAGAACTGAGGTAAGTCACTGCAGGCACCCAGGAAGGGAGTCAGAACACACACCAGGGACAAGAATTCTGACATGATTTCAGGGACTTTCCCAAGTTCTTCTTGTTTGCTGATTTTATCATTTGTCTAATGGTTATAGCGGGTACAACCTGTTAGGACCAGTTTTCAGAGCCGAGCCGATGAGCAGGAAGAGCACAACCCAGTCTAGCCAGTGAGAAACCCAGGGAAAGCCGAACCCTCGCTACAGCAGGGAGAAGAGTGAGCTTGGCCGGTCCCAGCCTGCAGGGGCCTTGCTGTCTGCGTCCCGCAGGTCCCAGCCTGCAGGGGCCTTGCTGTCTGCGTCCCGCAGGTCCCCGCCTGCAGGGGCCTTGCTGTCTGCGTCCCGCAGGTCCCCGCCTGCAGGGGCCTTGCTGTCTGCGTCCCGCAGGTCCCCGCCTGCAGGGGCCTTGCTGTCTGCGTCCCGCAGGTCCCCGCCTGCAGGGGCCTTGCTGTCTGCGTCCCGCAGGTCCCCGCCTGCAGGGGCCTTGCTGTCTGCGTCCCGCAGGTCCCCGCCTGCAGGGGCCTTGCTGTCTGCGTCCCGCAGGTCCCCGCCTGCAGGGGCCTTGCTGTCTGCGTCCCGCAGGTCCCCGCCTGCAGGGGCCTTGCTGTCTGCGTCCCGCAGGTCCCCGCCTGCAGGGGCCTTGCTGTCTGCGTCCCGCAGGTCCCCGCCTGCAGGGGCCTTGCTGTCTGCGTCCCGCAGGTCCCCGCCTGCAGGGGCCTTGCTGTCTGCGTCCCGCAGGTCCCCGCCTGCAGGGGCCTTGCTGTCTGCGTCCCGCAGGTCCCCGCCTGCAGGGGCCTTGCTGTCTGCGTCCCGCAGGTCCCCGCCTGCAGGGGCCTTGCTGTCTGCGTCCCGCAGGTCCCCGCCTGCAGGGGCCTTGCTGTCTGCGTCCCGCAGGTCCCCGCCTGCAGGGGCCTTGCTGTCTGCGTCCCGCAGGTCCCCGCCTGCAGGGGCCTTGCTGTCTGCGTCCCGCAGGTCCCCGCCTGCAGGGGCCTTGCTGTCTGCGTCCCGCAGGTCCCCGCCTGCAGGGGCCTTGCTGTCTGCGTCCCGCAGGTCCCCGCCTGCAGGGGCCTTGCTGTCTGCGTCCCGCAGGTCCCCGCCTGCAGGGGCCTTGCTGTCTGCGTCCCGCAGGTCCCCGCCTGCAGGGGCCTTGCTGTCTGCGTCCCGCAGGTCCCCGCCTGCAGGGGCCTTGCTGTCTGCGTCCCGCAGGTCCCCGCCTGCAGGGGCCTTGCTGTCTGCGTCCCGCAGGTCCCCGCCTGCAGGGGCCTTGCTGTCTGCGTCCCGCAGGTCCCCGCCTGCAGGGGCCTTGCTGTCTGCGTCCCGCAGGTCCCCGCCTGCAGGGGCCTTGCTGTCTGCGTCCCGCAGGTCCCCGCCTGCAGGGGCCTTGCTGTCTGCGTCCCGCAGGTCCCCGCCTGCAGGGGCCTTGCTGTCTGCGTCCCGCAGGTCCCCGCCTGCAGGGGCCTTGCTGTCTGCGTCCCGCAGGTCCCCGCCTGCAGGGGCCTTGCTGTCTGCGTCCCGCAGGTCCCCGCCTGCAGGGGCCTTGCTGTCTGCGTCCCGCAGGTCCCCGCCTGCAGGGGCCTTGCTGTCTGCGTCCCGCAGGTCCCCGCCTGCAGGGGCCTTGCTGTCTGCGTCCCGCAGGTCCCCGCCTGCAGGGGCCTTGCTGTCTGCGTCCCGCAGGTCCCCGCCTGCAGGGGCCTTGCTGTCTGCGTCCCGCAGGTCCCCGCCTGCAGGGGCCTTGCTGTCTGCGTCCCGCAGGTCCCCGCCTGCAGGGGCCTTGCTGTCTGCGTCCCGCAGGTCCCCGCCTGCAGGGGCCTTGCTGTCTGCGTCCCGCAGGTCCCAGCCTGCAGGGGCCTTGCTGTCTGCGTCCCACAGGTCCCAGCCTGCAGGGGCCTTGCTGTCTGCGTCCCACAGGTCCCAGCCTGCAGGGGCCTCTGCTGTCTGCGTTCCGCAGGTCCCAGCCTGCAGGGGCCTGCTGTCTGCGCTCCCCACCAAGGAGGGGAGCTATAGAGACATTGAAACCCTCCAGTTACATGTGACCTGTAAGGGCCCCAGTGTCCTCCAGGCCCGTAAATGAACCAAGAATAGCCAGAGAGGTTCAGAAAGGTAACTTGAAGGTGCCCGACGCAGCTCTTACCTTCAGTTCTGCAACAAAAGTGTTGGCTCGGACAATGTCCAGGGTTGTCACCCCAAATATTTTATTGGGGTTGTATACTCCGTGTTTCTTGAAAACTTCTGCTGTGATTGGGATGGTGGAGTTAACCTAGTAAATCCAAGAGAGAGGGGCACAATTTGCCTGCGTTCTGAGAGCAGAGCCATGCGACAGAAGGAAAAATCTTCTCGTCAGACCATTAACAAGCCCTAAGCTGTCACATTAAATTGCCCTGATAAGCGGCCTTCACGATGGAAGGCCCCCTACTCTAAAAGCCTGCTTCCCTGCCACGAGAAAGAGACACCATTAACTGAGGGAGGCACTCTTCTCCTTGGTGGCCTCTGAGCCCGAAGTTCAAACATGCATGTGACCC
This sequence comes from Lipotes vexillifer, assembly GCF_000442215.2. Lineage (NCBI taxonomy): Eukaryota > Metazoa > Chordata > Mammalia > Artiodactyla > Lipotidae > Lipotes > Lipotes vexillifer. The sequence continues at coordinate 2,812,828 of NW_006796716.1, read as the reverse complement.
TTCAACTATCAACTTAAAAATGTGATGAAGCCTCCACAAGGCTCCAGCTGGGACTTAGCCCAAATGGCCATTAAAAAAAAAAAAAAGACAGCCTAGCAAGAAGCTCCAAGCTCCAAGCTCAGTCCCAGCTCTGTCACTCTGTGTCGTAACCCCGGCCAAGTTGCCTCAACTCCTTAGAACTCAGCTTCTTAAAACGGGAGACAACTACCTCATGAGGCTGCTGTGAAGATTAAGTGACTTAATACATGGCAAGGGCTTAACACATTACCTGGTACACAGAAAGAATAGAAACAAGACAAAAACAGTGAGATTTATATTAGGCACCAGGTAATCAGCCCCCCAAGATCTTCTGACCAGTTGCCTCTGAGGAAAGGTGAGCTGGTTGGAAAGGGCAGGGTCCTCTTCTCAGAGGCCACGGGCACAAGCTCTGCGTGTTTATCAGCAGCCACGTTCCTGAGTCAACATCAGGGTCACTGCACTTTCACCCAGATCCTTCTTGTACTCGGGAGACCAGAGTCCAGATCAACGAGCAGGGAGGAACAGAAGGGCTGCTGTCAAATGCAACCTGAGGCCCTACTAGGGCGGGCGTGGGAGCCATAGCCGACTTCTCAGGAGGGACACAGCACCCGGAGTTTCTGAACTGAAGAACTAGCCTCCTGCAAAAAGCAGCAAACCAGGGCCCGGGGTGCTGTGCACGGGGTCATGTGTGAGTGTGAGGAGGGAGGGGGCGCCAGGAAGCAGGAATTGCAAACCCCAAGTAGAACACAGGAAAAGGAGTTAACAGGCTACCACAATCACGGCTGAAGCAGCCTCAGGAATGGGCTTATTTTCCAGGTGGAAAAACTAAGATACCGAGAGAGGAAGCGATCTACCCAAAGGCACACAGTCGATGGGAAAACCAGGTTAAAACTCACTTGGGGGCTTCCCTGGTGGCGCAGTGGTTGAGAGTCCGCCTGCCGATGCAGGGGACGCGGGTTCGTGCCCCGGTCCGGGAAGATCCCACATGCTGTGGAGCGGCTGGGCCCGTGAGCCATGGCCGCTGAGCCTGCGCGTCCGGAGCCTGTGCTCCGCAACGGGAGAGGCCACAACAGTGAGAGGCCCGCATACCGCAAAAAAAAAAAAAAAAAAAAAAAAAAAAAAAACTCACTTGGTCTATGCCAGAAGGAATCCTTAGGAAATAAATTTAAGGGCCCTTTATTAGCTCATCCACTTTATCCATTTCAGCACATGAACCTGATTATTCCCCCTCTAAGCACAGAAGCACACTTTTGCTAACTGTGGACTTCCGTGCGGCATCAGCAGCCGGCACTCACCGGGTTTGAAATGATGCAGATCATGGCCTCGGGGCAGTGCTGGGCACAGGCAGCAGTCAGGGTGGCCACAATCGTGGCGTTGGTGTTGAACAGGTCATCCCGGGTCATGCCTGAGAACAATCCAATTCAAGGTGTTCATAAAGCACAGGACAAATTTCCAAACGTGTACCACGTTGTGTGTGTTTGTTGTTATGGGGAATTCAAACACGAGTGAGACAGGGTCCCTGTTTCAAGT
>NW_006796716.1:2805140-2811270 GCF_000442215.2 Lipotes vexillifer | reverse complement strand
TAGGGAAAACGGCCCAGTGTGGTAAGTGCCAAGATAGAGGTCTGTGAGGGTGGAGCGTGGGGAGGGGAATGAGGGGGGTTATACCCGAGGAGGATCACCAAGGACCAGTACAGCTTCCAAGGTGGAGGCAGGTGGAGGAAAGGGCCTTGCATGCCAAAAAAAAAAGTGCCCACAGAACACAATGAGACTGGGCGAGGGGACCCAGGGACAGGTGGAGGGCTTCATCTGTACCCCACAGGGATTGGGGAGCCTTTGGAATTTTTTCTGCAGCAGAGATCTGACCAGATCCATTTTTCATGGAAAACCACATCCTCAGCTGACTTGTGGGGAGATGCTAGGCAACGTGTCCAACACACACCTGGTTTTCTTGGGACTCCCGCTGGAATCACCACCACGTCGCAGCCCTTCAGGCAGTCTGGCAGCTGCTCAGGTCCAAGGTAACCTGGAAAAAAACACCCACGTGAGCAATTTCACCACTTCCGACTTGGAGAGGCCAGCATGTCTGTGGGGACAGAGCCCGGGTAGGACGGGCCCACCTGAGTCCAAGGCCGGCCACAGGCCTCAAGACAGGCTGGAAGGACCGCCCACGAAGGGGTTCCTCTTCTGGAGAACTACCACTGTGGGCCTGATGACACCGGCTGGCAGGACAGTCTCTTTCCTCCACTTTCCTTCAGCCTCACTGGCCCAGCCCCGATTCGGAACAGAGTAACCGTCCAGGTTCCCACAGAATCAGCCAAGTTGGCTGCTTTTCCTTATCTAAACCAACTCGTCAGCACTTCTAAGTCCTTCTTGGCTCCCATTAAGAGCTGCTTATTCCACGTCACGGTCATCCTAACAAAAGCTCTGTCTCGGAGTCAGATCAGAAGGCATGGTGGAGGCCAGGAGAGAAAAGCCCCGTGCTGATAAGCAGGGACTAAATATTAGCATCCATTCTATTTACTCCTATCATCTGAGGAAAAAAAGGTCCACTGTCAAAGATCTCAGGGAAATTGGCCAAAATCTGCTTTGATTTGACTTCTCCCTTATTGTGGGAGCTTTTGGAAACTCAAATATACAGCCCAAAAGAAAATGAGCGAACTAATTCAGAGGGACCACGGAAGGCACACGAACAAATGACCTGACAGTCAATCTCCTGTGCTGTCTACACCGAATGAAGATACATGCAAACACCATCAAACAGTCTCACACTGACAGCAGAGACAGAAAGCAGTTTTCTGCCCAGCAATCTGATACTTTATAGTAAAAGCTTTAAAATAGTCATACCTACTCATTCTACTTTTAGGATTCTTTTTTTTTTAAGGATTCTAAGAAACAAGATGTAAAGATAAAGATGTTCACACAGCCTAGCTATTTACAGTAGAGCAAAACAGGAAACAGCCCAATGGACAGCAGTGTGGGTATAATAATAAATGATAAATTACACACCTTTAAAAATGACTTTACCAAGAATTTGGTGACATGGAAAAATGCTGCTATAATGTGAAGGTGAGATAAGCAGGATATATATAATTATATGTAATTATAAGTGACTTCTTGGATGACACAGCTAGATGTCCCTTGGATTTTCCTAAGGTGGCCATGCTCTGAAGAAGCTGGCAGAGGAAATCCTGGGGTGGAGGGACGGCCCAGGGTGGGGAGCAGCTGGCAGCATTTCTCACTGCCCCCGCGCCCCTGCACGAGGCTGCCTCTTCCCCATCCTCATATTACTTGTTAAATTATAAAAAATTAAAAATGGGAAGGTGAGACCACCGTTGTTATTCTCAAAGACACAATTTAAGTTTTTGTAGACTCAAGGTGCAATAATTTATAAAATTTAATTCTAAAATGAACATGGAAACCCCAAGTCTCTGAACACCTAGTTTCACTTAAGAATCTCACTCTAAACCTGAATCCTGGCCTATGGGGGAGGAGAGATGTAAGTTCTCCAGGGTCGGCGTGCTCAATACCTTTTACTGTCGCTCTGGTCTCTATGTGGCTCAGATCGGCGGCCACTCCGGGTGTGTGAGCAATATCGTAGAGGGTCAGGCGGCTCACCAAGGGGCTGTTCTTCAGGAGAAGTGAAAGCGGCTGCCCGATTCCTCCGGAAGCCCCCAGCACGGCTACTTTAGCATTGTTCTAGAAAGAGGCACAGAGAGAGGACTGTGAAGATGGAATCAGCATTAAAAGGATTCACATGGTAATAAACTGCAGAGTACTGCACTGGGTCTCTTTTATTGCAGCAGTACCAAATGAAGATGCAATCGTATTCCTACCATTCCAAAGGCCCCCTTTCCTTCTGAAGTTCAGAGGTTTGCCTCAGGAAAATGGGGGAGAACTCATGTTTCTAGATGCTGTGACAGTCAGGGGCATACTCCTGTACCCTCCGAAAGGGGAGCAAACTTCACTCAATCGCCACCTGGACTGGTAACAGAAGCCTTTCCTTCAATGTGCAGTTTTATTTTTGTTTTTATAAATTTATTTATTTGGGGCTGAATTGGGTCTTTGTTGCTGCGCACGGGGCTTTCTCCAGTTGCGGTGAGCGGGGGCTACTCTTCGTTGCGGTGCGCAGGCTTCTCATTGCGGTGGCTTCTCTTGTTGCGGAGCACGGGCTCTAGGCCGGGCTTCAGAATACCTTTTACTGTCGCTCTGGTCTCTATGTGGCTCAGATCGGCGGCCACTCCGGGTGTGTGAGCAATATCGTAGAGGGTCAGGCGGCTCACCAAGGGGCTGTTCTTCAGGAGAAGTGAAAGCGGCTGCCCGATTCCTCCGGAAGCCCCCAGCACGGCTACTTTAGCATTGTTCTAGAAAGAGGCACAGAGAGAGGACTGTGAAGATGGAATCAGCATTAAAAGGATTCACATGGTAATAAACTGCAGAGTACTGCACTGGGTCTCTTTTATTGCAGCAGTACCAAATGAAGATGCAATCGTATTCCTACCATTCCAAAGGCCCCCTTTCCTTCTGAAGTTCAGAGGTTTGCCTCAGGAAAATGGGGGAGAACTCATGTTTCTAGATGCTGTGACAGTCAGGGGCATACTCCTGTACCCTCCGAAAGGGGAGCAAACTTCACTCAATCGCCACCTGGACTGGTAACAGAAGCCTTTCCTTCAATGTGCAGTTTTATTTTTGTTTTTATAAATTTATTTATTTGGGGCTGAATTGGGTCTTTGTTGCTGCGCACGGGGCTTTCTCCAGTTGCGGTGAGCGGGGGCTACTCTTCGTTGCGGTGCGCAGGCTTCTCATTGCGGTGGCTTCTCTTGTTGCGGAGCACGGGCTCTAGGCGCACGGGCTTCAGTAGTTGTGGCACGTGGGCTCAGGAGTTGTGGCTCACGGGCTTTAGAATGCAGGCTCAGTAGCTGTGGTGCACAGGCTTAGTCGCTCTGCAGCATGTGGGACCTTCCTGAACCAGGGCTCGAACCCGTGTCCCCTGCATTGGCAGGCGGATTCTTAACCACTGCGAGTGAGGCTGTTTCTAACCTAAACTCACAAATGAGAAGGGGAGCCTATCCCGGCAAGCAGGCAGGGAGCTGCCAGGGAAGAAGACAAACCGAGAGAAGAGCAGCCACAAGAACGCAAAGCACGGCGTGCGGTCCTCCAGGGCAGCCGTGTACTCTGGGTCTTTACATTATCACTGCACACTGTGTTCCACAGCAACGGATGCTAGTAATAACGGGCTTCCGTTATCAAAAACAAAAATCAAACCAAACAAACCAAAACTCAAGCCGAAACCAAAACAACCACACAGTGTAATCTGGTCGAGGAAACTAAAACTCTAAAAAGCATATATTACATCTAAGATTGGAATTCAGGTTTCATTTGTTTGTTTTTAAGTTGGTGCCTTAAAGGTGGACCCTTGACTTCATAGAAAACTAGCTGGACCAACCCAGAACCTGAGGTCTGGCAATCTCCCCCATCTCCAGACCTTCAATCATCACTCCCACATCCTGTCCCGAATCCTAGGGACTCCCAAATTCCAACTCCACATTCCCAGTTCTGTTAGGCATACCCACTGGTCCCACAAACCCGACTGTGTAAATACATGTGTCCTTACTACCTCTCCCATCCCTGTTCCCAAATGACATCTGTGTTCACCCAAATTCAAACCTTTAGAGCTATCTTCTGCTTCTTCCCTTATTGGAGACACCCAGTTAGGACACGAAAGGACTTGGCATTTCAAACATCTTCCCAATTTGCCCCCGATTTCCATCCTGATTCCATTATCTAACTTAGGTCCTCAGCTCCATCTCTAAACCACCCTTCCAAAAATTCAAAGTTTTAATCATTTCCTTGAGTAAAAATCTTCTCAAGTTCCTCATGCCCAGATTACTCAGCCTGGCTCCCAAGGCTGACCAGGGCTCCAATGTGGGGAGCATAAGACAGTTCCCTTGGTGTGCAGGATGTCAATTGTCAAGGCTGTGTCTTTATTTTCATCAATCAGGCGAAGAATTAAACTCTACCAAGAAACAGACTGACCTGGTGCTCTCAACGAGGGTCCTTAAGTGAATCAGTCCCACGTGACACAGAAGATGAACCCAACACAGGGAGAGGGAAGAGGGGATTGTTTTCAATGTGACAAGGTGATGTTATTTGTATATTATAAGGTTTCATCAACTTAGTTAATATTTATAAAAACATAACTTGTAAGTGGTGATATCTTTACAGTGAGATGAGACTTTGGTATTGCAGGTTAGCTCATGATCTCTTTGTAAACAAGCTGTTTCCAAACTCCATCTTTTTCCACGTTGAGGAGTGGTTGTCAACAGCACACGGTTTAGCAACAGGGCTTTGAGAATGGATGTATAGTAACACTTCCTTCACTTATAAGTTTGCTTTTTTTAATCTGTTACGGTTTAAAAATTTCTGTGTTTTGTGTCATACATATTACTACATTAGTACATACGGAAAGACATAAATACACTGAGGTTGAAGTCTCCCTAGGCCAATGTACCATCTGGCTCAAGCTCATCTTTCTGACTTATACACCTACATACTTCCACAACTCCATCTTTATGTCCAATAGGCATTTTAAACTCAACACATCCAAATCTGAGCTCCTGATACCCACCTCCCTACAATCACTCTCTTCTAGCAGTATTTCCCACCTCAGCAAATCTCAACTCCAAAACCCAAAGCCTTGGTTTTCTCCATGTTCCTCTTTCTCTCCATACACCTCATGAAGTCGTTATCAGCAAATCCCACTGTCTTACCTGCAGTTAATCCCCCTTCCCCCACTCCTCAGCATCAATCTTCATCACCTCCACCTGTCCTACGTTTGTTTACTCACTGTTGGCTTAAGTGACTCTTCTCACTCATCCTGGTATCACCTGCAGCACCCAGCACAGTTCTGGGCAACACGGATACTCAAATGTACTCATTCATATATTTATTTTTCGAATGAACTGAATGCACAGGAAACAGATCTGAAGAACAAAAGCTAAGTAAGAAATGTGGAACCTCATTTAATAATCACCTCCCTTTTGGGGTGTGGTACTTCAAGAGGCAATGTAGGCATGTCCCGGATTCTAACTTTGGCTGTATTAGAATCACTTGGGGAACTTGGTAAAAAACACGGAGGCCCAGGTCCTACCCTCCTTCGATGAGCCTCGGCCTCTGATCTTTACCAGCTTTCAGGTGATTCTGACACACCAGAGTTTGAGAATCGCTGCCCTAGAAGACGACGGCTAAAAATAGCTTAGGCTTAAGTAGTCCCAGGCCAAGCCGCGCAGTTAACACCCGGGGGCAGGCCCAGTCCGCCCACTGCAGGAAGGAGCCTTCAAAAGGTCCTTAAGAGGAAGCAGAGTCTTCAGGTTCTTAGAGGAAAGGCTTGATGATCCAAAAAAGTCACTCACAGTGGTCAGGAGAGCTGAATTTTAATCCTCTGGCCAAAACACTGTGTAACCTTGGACCAATGCTCTGCCCTCGGTATCTCTGCCTGTCTGCACTATGGAGTTAAAAATTACACAGTGTAGGGGCTTCCCTGGTGGCGCAGTGGTTGAGAGTCCGCCTTCCGCTGCAGGGGATGCGGGTTCGTGCCCCGGTCCGGGAAGACCCCCCCCACATGCCGCGGAGCGGCTGGGCCCGTGAGCCATGGCCGCTGAGCCTGCGCGTCCGGAGCCTGTGCTCTGCAACGGGAGAGGCCACGGCAGTGAGA
>NW_006796716.1:2795711-2804954 GCF_000442215.2 Lipotes vexillifer | reverse complement strand
GGCCACGGCAGTGAGAGGCCCGCGTACCGCAAAAAAAAAAAAAAAATTACACAGTGCTTGTACGGACGCTGCAAGAACGAGGTTAGTCTCTCAAAATACTATGGAAAATAAGTTACTTCCGGCCCTAGAGCCCTGGCTTCTCCACCTTGAAGAAGCACAGGTCGAGAGCAGACCCTCTGGGGGGCTCGGAGAAGCGCCCCGGTCCTGGACCCAGCAGGACTATTTCCCCACCCCCGACTCCTGGGCTTTCTCCCCCGCACCGCCTGCCCGGTATCAGGGCCGGCCCAGGACGCCACAGCCGAGGACCAGCACCGGGTGGCCCTGCGGTCCAGGCTCGCCCGGGGATCAAGGCTGCTCGCGAGCCAGGAGCACACGTGGCCTAGCTCGGGGAGCCTCCACCTGCAGGCAGCCCCTCGCAGGACCTACCTGGGCCGAGGTGCTGAAGCTGCGGCGGAGAGCGGCGCTAGCAGGCCGGGAGAGAGCGGAGAGCATGGCTGAGACGGGCGGGGCGCGGACTGGCCGGCGAAGGAGCTGGCAGCAGGTCAGTGTCTCCAACGACCTCCACGCTGCACCGGGCCTCCCGGCTCTGCCTCACCTGGCCTCGCGAGAGTGGCCTGGCTTCCGGCACCCCACCTTCTAGATCTCGCGGTATTTCGGCCACATCCGGACTGTCGCGGAGGCCGGCGGAGGGACGCTCTCCGTGCGCAGTCCTGGGGTGGGTTGTTGATGCGGTCGGGCGCCGTGCGGCCTGTCTGGGAGACGCGGTCGGAGTGGGAGGGAGAGTCCGCACCCGAGAGGTGGAAGAAGACAGGCTTTAGGCTGGAAGAACCCTAGAGGAGCGATTTTGCAGGTGGGGGCCCCAGACAGGCTCTGACAGGGAGACAGGCTGAGGTCGCGCCGCAGGCCCGACAGAATGGGTGCGGCCCGAACCCCCCGAGCTCAGCCCAACCCACCCCTCCTGTCCCTGGAGGCGGGAGGGGCTCCGAGCTTTGGAAAGCTCTGGAAAGGAAATGGGGGAGGGGAGGTTGAGAGTCCCGCGGTTGGGGTGGAGGATGAAGGCTCCTCTAATCAGTCACTCCCGTGCACCCCTCCCCCCCGGTCGCACACACCCCGTCCACCCGCCAGTGTCGTCGTCCCTCCTGGTGCCCAGGACCTTCTAGTAGAGTTTACAGAGCTTTAGAGACACCCCTACCAAGAATGGCCGACCCTGAGCACTGACGTGGCGCGAGACACTGTTCTACGAGTTTACAGGAAAGCAGTCCCGCGTTACAGATGAGGAAACAGGTACACAGGTGATAACCTGCGAAGTCACTCAGTCCCTGCCCCTCAGGTCTGCCCAGCTGTGCTGTGAACCCAGCCACACTGTTTCTGCTTTAGGGACCAAGAAACCATGGCTGAGCTCAGTTAAGTGGATTCGTTCAGAGTCTACCAGAAAGAAAGTAAAGATACGGTTTCTACTCACAAGAAGCGTATTTAAGTTTATCAGTATCCTTATAAGCTTCATTTGCCCCACTCCTGTCTTTTGGGCATATAGAGAATTCCTTGCCCACAAAAAGTTCAGGGTCAAGTGGGACAGGTAGGTGTGTTGCAGGTTGTTAACCTTAGAGGAGTGTACAAACCCAGTGGGGGGGACCAGTGACTGCTTCCCTGGGAACAGTGGTCAGGGAACCAGCGGTGAAAAGAACAGTTAGCACAGGTGCTGAAGAACCTATCCGTAGGAGGGAGTGCATGGTGACTGGCTTACTCTTTCCTCCCTCCTTTCCACTTGTTTATTGAGCTACTAAGATGTGCTAGTCCAGTCTTGGAGCTGGGTGTTCAACTATGAACAAGTTCCAGACATTTTCTGCCTTCCGGGAGCTCAGTCTAGTGGGGAGACAGGTAAACTGCCAGCAGCATGATATGGCTAACACTAGGAGAATTACGAGGGGCTGTGGGAACACAAAGGAGGTCCATCTACCCCAGATTTGGGGTGGAGGTGGGGGCCATGTGAGAGAGGACTTCGGAGGATGAAACATCTAAGCTGAGATGTAAAGGAAGAGCAGGAGTTTCTCAGTGGGTCCATTCATCTCCACAGGAGGGAGAGATCCTTGCCTGGGCTTTGGACCTCCCAAAGTGGGGGCACTAGGAGCTGGGTGTTTAACAATGAGAAGTGTCCAGATGAGAAAGAAAGGGAAAAGAGCCCAAAGAAAAACCTGGAGGAAGGGACAGTGAACAGATAATTTCTGTTGGACAGGGGACATGAGGACAAACAGTGTTCTTTATCTTATCACTGACTGTGTTCTCTCTAATTATTTACCCCTCTATCTTACCACTAGAACTGAAAGCATCTTACAGGCAGGTTCTTTCATCTCTTTATTGTCCAGCACCTGACCAGGCTGAGAGTGGGTTTCTAAATTTTGGGAGAATTGAGTGGTTTTAGATGCGAGGCTGGAAAACCCAGATTGTGCAGGACTTAACCGAATGTTAGCTGAGAAGTTTGTATTTTATTCCTCGGGAAGCAGGTGTTCATCAAAGGCTTTTGTGATGCCACCAGAACTGTGTTTGAGGAAGATTAGACTGACTTTGGCGTGTTAAAGATTCCACGGGAAAAATGTGCAGGGCAGGGAGATTGTTCAGGAGGCTGTCTAATGAGATGATAAATATCTGAGTTACGATGATGGTTTTAGAAATGGTGAAGTGGGGCCAAATGAGGGAGAGGGAAGAATTGATAAGCGTTTGTGCCCATCTGGGTTTAAGAAACAAATGGAAGTGATGTGAAGTGATGGGAAACCGGCCTGAGAGAAGTGTATATGTACAGAAATGGAATTCAGGGGGTGTGTGGAAGGAGAGCTGGCTGGAGAAAAAGTAAAGAGCTCTGTTTTAGATGGGCTATATTGGAAGTGATGGTGAGTTGTCCATATAGAAATATCAGTGGACACTTGGGGAATTACTCCAAGAGGAAATATGGGATTGAAACCCTTGAGAGAGGCCAGGGCTGAAGTCATCCCTATAGAGGGGAGAGCTGAGGCCAGGGGAGAGAAACTAGAGTCAGATTCTTGTGTGCTCACTCCCACATCTGGGGCTGGAACTCCTCCCCACCCCCCTGCCAAGTCAGTCAGCCCCTGTCAGCATCTCCACGGCAGGGAGTCACTACCTCCCAAGTCCTCTACTCAGGCCATCCCAGCCACTTGACTGTTAGAAAAGCGTCCTCACATTCAGCTCCTAGTTGCTTCCCTTTAAATTGCAAAATGGTTCATAACACTCTTAGCAGCTACCGTATCAAGCATTGGCTTTGTACCAGGCACCATGCCCTGCTTTGCAGGTGTAACTTAACAGGGAACATGCACAGCCTCATTCAGGAAGCCTAGTGCAGTCAGAAAATGGCTGTATGTCTTCATCCCCATTCTTCCTCTAAATCTTTGCTTGCCCTTGGATTACATCAGGCCACCAAGACAGACTTGTTGCAATAGCCTAAATGTCCTGTTCACGTTAATAGTCAAAACTCTGAACTTCTAAGTCAATGTTAAAGCTTCTCCCCTTCCCCTGTTGAGCTTGCTTCAGGCTCCCACCTTGGGAGTGGAGAGTGGTTGACTTCTCCATTTCTCCATCTTACTTCCTCACTACCCCTCATCCCTGAAGACTGAGGCTTCAGGCCCATCAGTGTTGGTGGAGGGGGGTTGTGAGAATAAAGATATGGGCAGGAAAGGTCCATTTGGCATTAGTAAGAATTCTCTGAGCTTGATGGGAGTTTGTGGCTGACACTTCCATGTGGTGCTTTTGTGGGTCTCTCTTACCTGCAGTTCCCTTGACCTGGGTGGTTACACCTCAGCCTTGCTCTTTCCAGTTGCTCCCTCAACCCCTGTTTTCTGGAATCCTCCAGTACCTGAGATTGGTCCATTGTCTGTCCAAGTGGCCCTCTTGGGCAAAGTCCCTTTAAGATTGCTTCTAGTTGGCCCTCTCTCCTGCCTGGCCCACATCTGGTCTACAAGAGACACATAGGTATCCTTCACCCCAACAAATTCTGGGGGTGTAGGCTGTTTCAAATGCAGCTGCTGCTCTTTGCTAACAGCTAACCAGCCTCCAGTTTTTCCAGGCAGGGGCCCACCACCAGCCTCTATGCCTGCACAAGCTTCAGAGGGCACAGGCCAAGCTATTCTAGGGGTTTTCTTTCTGGTTTCGTGAACTGCTTCGAGAAAGCTGAGACTTGTGAATATTTGAAATCAGGGAGAAAGAGGCTATAATAGAGGTGAAGAGCTTTGAGATGCTGGAAGTCAACAGAGAAAAGGATTAGGTGGGAAAAGATGAGGTCAGAGGACACTTAACCCTTTGGTTTTGGGAAGAAACTTGAAGGGCACCCAGCTGGCAGTTGGTGAGGTAGGGCAGTTTGCATCCCGTGGCCTTAGCCTTCCCAGGCAAGACCTAGAAAATGAGAGAGGTTGCTGCATGGTGAGGAGGTTTGGATAACAGTTGTAGCCATTGGGGAGGTGCTGGGAAAATCAGGAACGGTGAGAAAGGATTCATTGGCAGCTCTGGGGGCCCAGCTGAAGGTCTGCAGTGTGTCCTTTCTGTGTGCCCAAGCTCATGTGGCTTCTCACAGCCCAGGCCCCACACCAAGTTCACGGATGTATGGGTGGGCCACACACCCACACATTTGTATCCTTGAACACAAACACGTGGTTCTATGCGGGGGATTAAAAGCAATTATTGCCATATAGCTTACATACAGTACAGTATACACATCTTCAGTGTGCAGTTGGATAGTTTTGACAGTTTGCAGTCTTCTAACCACCACCCAAAACAAGCAATAGAAGCATTTTCATTATTCCAGAAAGTTCCCTTATGCCCCATCCCCCAGACAGCTACTTCCTGACTTCTGTCACCATAGATTAATTTCACTAGTTCTTCATTGCACGTTTTTATACACAGTATAGAAATACATTGATGTCCTCCTTGCCACACCCCCACACAAGGCACACACGTGCGCCTGTACTGACCATTTTGTTCCTTAGAATAGGCTGAGGCCACAGTCGAGCTGTCAGATTTTTGCTCTTAGGTGCACATATTCTATGCTAACCTACCTTCTCTTCAACCCTAAAATTGTACCTCAAAGTGCAGTATTTCAAATCTTTCCTTTCAGATCCCTGGAGATAAAATGAATTAGAAAGGTGGTAATCATCCCACCTGCATGAGAGTTTTCTTTATTTTCCTCTAGGGTCTCTAGAATGTCGGCAAATGGGGACATAAAATTTTAAAACAGAACTGTTTAGATATATAGCTTAACTTTCAGTTGTGGCCCAGCTGGAAGTCAAAGGGTGTGGCTTTCCAAGACACATGCCAGCAGAGCAACTAGGAGATGGTGGACTGGTGACAGCAGAGGCAGCAAGAAGCTGCTGGCAAGGAGCTCCCAAGAGCTGAGCGTCGCCGATGGTGGCCGATCTGAGTCGGGAGCAAAGCCTGCAGTCCTCCAGGCCAGCCAGAGGTCAGGGAAGTGAGAACAAAGCTGAATCCAGAGGTTGGTCATGTCCAAGAACCCGTGTCAGGTGCAGAAGGTGGGGCGCTAGCCCAGTTGAGCAGAGGAGAAACAAGTGCTGGAGACTGAGTTGGAGGAGGTGAGACCAGACCTGGTGGCCACACAGCCTTTGTGTAGCCATTCGCCAGCCGCTACCTTTGACATGTGAATTGCTGCATGGGTAGGCCTGTCACCCTCCCAGGACCACTAGGGTACCTCTTGGGGGTGTAGTGGGCCTAGGTTTGGGGCGATGGGAATGAAGGCAAGATAGACAAGGGACAGGGATGTGGTGGCTGAGTCTGGGCCTCTGGAGATACTGGTGCTCACTAGCCACAGGACCTGGAGCTTCTCTGAGCTGAGAAATGGTCTCAGGACCACTTCCGCAGCCTCCACAGCTCTGGGGTGCTGCGGCCTGTGACTGTGTCCTCTAGCTTTGTCAGGGTTCAGGCCACAAGGAAGGTGTCTGGTTGGGATTGAGGAAAGACTATACCAGATCCCTTGGGAGCCTGACCCTTAGGCAGCATCACTGGATCCCCCCGCTTACAAACTTGGCCAGCTCCTGCTCTGGTCTTTGGCCTGAGATTTCTCTGAATGGTGCTTTCTGTCTACTGGACATCCGGAGGCTCCTAGATGAAATTGGAAAGAGAGAGAAAGTAGGAGTAAAGGAATTTGTTTCCTAAGCTCCTGCTCTGTGCTGGGCCCAGTTCTGGGCAATTTATGTTTGTTATTTCAACATAACATTCCTACAGCCTTTCCAGTGTGTATTATTGCCTCAGTTTACAGGTGAGAGCATTGATGCCTGTCACTGTATTTAAGCCTGGGTCATCCTGGCACAGCCTCAGTTTCCCACACAGAACCAGGGCATAGTGGGGTTGGCTGTGGACCCTGATTCATATCTGTGCAGTCCTCTGGTCCCTGCTCAGCCTGAGCCAGGAACCCAGAGTAAAGCTTACGGTCTGACTTCTCCAGGAGCATTGAGTGATGCCTCTTTTCCACTAGAAGCAAATGCCCATCAGTTGTGTCCACCTGGACTGTCTGGGCCTGAGCACTAGACCAAGCTCTCAGGACCCTGGAATGCCTGTGAGAAGGATGGGGTCAGGCCCAGCCTCTGACAGTGATGCCATCAGTCAGAATGGAATTGGTCAGGCATAAGGAGGCAAGAAGGCCTGGATCTGGCCAGTTTCCCCTTAGTCTCAGGCTATGATGACCCCTAATGAAACATCCCTTCTCAGAGATAGACACGGTCTTTTACTGGAGCTGAGCTCTCCAGCCCAGCTGTGTCTGGACCCGGAGAGAGAGCCCCACACAAGTCCCCTAGGTTGAAGTTCAGGCCAGGTCATTACAGGGAGGGTGAAGAACCTTCCTGCTGGTGGGTGTCCAGTGTGCAGAGACGAGGCCTGTGCTGGCACCCTGCTCTCCTGACAGTAGGTGGCTCCTTGCCACCCAAAAATCTGTGTGGATTTCCCAGATGGGTCAGTTCATAGGAATATTGGTGTCCTCTCACTCTATTAAGCCAGATCCCCAGGAGGTGCTTTGACCTCCCTTCCCACCTGCCTGCCCCATCACCCTTGCAAGAGCTGTTGCACTAAATGCCCTGAAAGTCTCTTAAGAGCTGTGCTGTGCTAAAAGAGCCCAAAGGGGGATGTCTTAAACTTGCCACCCTGGCTCCACTGTTTTGAATAGATCACCAGGAAATGAGACTTGGTAGAAATAATCATTACAAATGAAACTCACAGTGGCAGAAACCATACTCGGTAAAATCCAATACAATAAGAATCTGATTAAGGAATCAGATATTTATTGTAAAATTCACAGGGAAATAAGACTTGATCTTGGGAGAAATAATTTTGGCTAAACAAAATTGAAAGTGAAAAAAATTGGAATTGGTTAACTGTGAAATATAGAAAATCAATTAAGGGATTAAATTGGCTTAGTGGAATTCATCTAAGAAAAATACTTTTTGCAAAACCTCATTGACATTTGTTTAACGGTTCTGTATAAAAGCTCAACATCAGAATATTCTTAGGGCCCAAATGGTGGAGCCAAGAAGACCTTCCACCTTTCAGAATTTGGAGTAGTGCTGAAAGGGCTGTTAGCTACGTCCAGTCCTTCACCCACCTGGGCTAGTGGCCCTCCTCATCACGGCTCACAGGGAAGTGTCTTCTCTCAGAAGTGTGCCGTTAGGTTCAGGACTGTACTTACCCTCCTGAAGTTTACCAGCAGGTGAGGCAGCTCTTTTTTTTTTTTTTTAAATAAATTTATTTATTTATTTTTGGCTGCGTTGGGTCTTCGTTGCTGCGCGTGGGCTTTTCTCTAGCTGCAGCGAGTGGGGGCTGATCTTTGCTGTGGTGTGCGGGCTTCTCATTGCAGTGGCTTCGCTTGTTGCAGAGCACGGGCTCTAGGCACGTGGGCTTCAGTAGTTGTGGCACGCGGGCTCAGTAGTTGTGGCACGTGGGCTTAGTTGCTCCGTGGCATGTGGGATCTTGCTGCACCAGGGCTCGAACCTGTGTCCTGCATTGGCAGGTGGATTCTTAACCACTGTGTCACCAGGGAAGTCCCAGTGAGGCAGCTCTTGCTTGACAAGGGAGAGTGCTCCCTTTGGGAAGGAGATGTCTGAAGGAGTTGATTGCTGGGGCTGGACTGGGTTTTTACCTGAACGCCCAGAGACAATCCCTTGGCTAGTGAATAAAGAGATGGAGGTTGTAATGGGGAAAGCGGGTGGGTATGTGAGGATGGGCTCTGAGCAATAGACCAGATAGGCTAGGAGCCAGCATTTAGGTTGGCTTAGCAAAGTTGTGGGACTAGACACAAAACCCATCCTCTCTCCCCTATGCTCACCACCTCCAGAATGGCCTGAGATCAGGACTTTCAGAGGCAGAGGACCTGGGGGTACGAGTTGGGATGTCCTTAGGAAGGATCTTTATGTAGCATCTAGAAGTATGGCCTCAGGTCAGGATGGCCCAGTTGGTGAAGGCAGGAATGGTGACTAGTAATAATGTAGTCATTCAACACATGCTTACTGAGCACTAGTCTGCATCAAAAATCCTGGGCACTGGGTGAGGACACAGCAGTGAACAAGAAGGTCAAGGTCCGTACCCTCAGGAGCCATATATTTCACTGTGGGGAGACTGATGATAAAACAAGCAAACAAATGAGTGCAATAATGCAGGAGAAGACAAACTCATATTGTGCAAAGATCACCCTGACTGCCATGTGAAGATTAGATTGTAGGGAGAAAGCAAGAAGCCTAGTTGGGAAGTCCTGCCTCCTCAGGAGAGAGATGCTAGTACCTTGGTCTAGGGTGCTAGCCCTGGACTTGGGTTTGGAACATATTTAGGTAGTAGAGCTAATAGATTGGATGTGGGGGAAAGAGAGATTAGGGATGTGACCTTGAGTAACTAGGTGGCTAAATGGTGCTGTTTATTGAGACAGGGAAGACTAAAAGACATATTGGAGGTATGGGCACGTGTAATTCAAACATTCTTTGTTGGCCATGTTTTATTTGAGATGTCCACCAGGCGTCCAAGTGGATCCTGGAGCTCAGTGGAGAGGTCAAGTAGGGGCCATAGTTGGGGAGTCGTTATTATACAGGGGTATTCAAGGAACTAGATGATTCACCTAGACTCTAGGTCTTAGATGCTTGTTCTCAACTGACAGTGACTTTGCCCCTCTTCCAGGGGACATTTGGTGAAGTCTGGAAACATTTTTGGTTGTTATAATTGGAGGGTGGGGTTGCTACTGGCACCTACCCGGTG
>NW_006796716.1:2795014-2795701 GCF_000442215.2 Lipotes vexillifer | reverse complement strand
CTGCTGAACATTCTGCAACGCACGGGTCGGCCCCACGACGAATTATCTGGCCCCAGATGTCAGTGGTGCTGAGGTTGAGAAGCTCTATCCCAGGGTGAGAGTGTAGATAGAGAAGAAAAGAGATGACTGTGCCCAAGCGCATTCTCATGGAGAGAGTTAGAGCAGGAACTGTCTGAGAGGTAGGAGGGAAGCCTGGAGAGTGGGGTATCCTGGGAGTGGAGAGTGTTTGGGGAAGGAGGAGCTCTCAACTGGGTTACTGAGGCTCCATGTTTGAGCACAAAGAGAAGTGACTAGTGGATTAGGCAAGAGGAGTATTTTTGATGACCTTGATAGGAGCAGTTTCTGTGGTTTGGGGTCAGAAGTTCCAGGGGAGAAGGTTGTACCAATAGCTAACAATTACTGAACACTTCCTCCCTGCTCAGAATGTCTTACATATGTAATTTCATTATTCCACACACAACAAGTACTATTATCCTTGTTTTACCGAAATGGCAATACTATTTTCACCCCCATTTTACAGAGGTAGAAACTGAGGCACAGAGAGGCTAATTATTCCCTCAAGTCAGACAGCCAATAGTAGGTGGCACAGCAGGGGTTTGGACCTAGAGTTTGGAGGTGAGGAAATAGAGGCAGTGTTAACACCACCTTTTTTTTTTTTTTTTTTTTTTTGCGGTATGCGGGCCTCTC
>NW_006796716.1:2741973-2793409 GCF_000442215.2 Lipotes vexillifer | reverse complement strand
CGAAGCCGTGTCCCCTGCATCGGCAGGCGGACTCTCAACCACTGCGCCACCAGGGAAGCCCAACTTACTTTCTTTTTTTAAATTTAATTTTATTAATTTCTTTTATACAGCAGGTTCTTGTTAGTTACCCATTTTATACACATCAGTGTATACATGTCAATCCCAATCTCCCAATTCATCATACACCCCGCCCCCACCGCTGCTTTCCCCTCTTGGTGTCCATAGGTTTGTTCTCTACATCGATGTGTCTCAGTTTCTGCCCTGCAAACTGGTTCATCTGTTTCCCCCATTTCTGTATATGAAGATCTAGTTTATTTTAACTGGTAGTTGCAGTATATATCCATTCCTAATTGATTGTGATGTGTTGCTATTAAGAACAGTGCTGCAGTGAACAGTTTATATCTCTCTCCCTATTCATGTGCAAGAATTTTTTCAGGATATATTCCCAGAAATGGAAGTACCAAGTTGCACATTCACCTTCACTACATTATTGTCAAATTGCCCTCCGAAGACATTGTATCAATTTTGTACTCCAATCAGCAGTGTAAGAAACATACCTACCAATACCTGGTTTTGTCACCCTTTAAATTTTTTTCTCTCTGATTGGCATGAACTTGTATTATGTTTTTCCCCACAGTTAAAAACATCGTGTTTAAAATACACATGAAATTTACCATCTTAGCCACTTTTAAATGTCCAGTTCCGTGGTATATCATCACCATCATCTCCATAGCTCTTTTCATCTTGTAAAACTGAAACCCTACACCCGTTAAACAATAACTCCCCATTCCCTCCTCCCTGCAACCCTGTGGTAATCACCATTCTACTTTATGTCTCTGATTTTGACTACTCCAGGTGCCTCATATAAGTGTAATAATACAGTATTTCTTTTTGTGACTGGCTTATTTCACTTAGCTTAATGTCCTCCAGGTTCATCCATGTTGTAGTATGTGTCAGGATTTCCTTTATTTTTAAGGCTGAATAATATTCCATTGTATGTATATACCACATTTTGCTTATCCATTCATCCATCAATGGACACTTGGGCTGCTTCCACCTTTTAGCTGTTGTGAATAATGCTGCTATGAACATGGATGTACAAAATATCTCTCTGAGACCCTGCTTTCAATTATTTTCAGTATATACCCAGAAGTGTAATTGCTGGATCTTGTGGTAATTCTATTTTTAATTTTTTGAGGAACCACCATTGTGTTTTCTGTAGCAGCTGTACGATTTTACATTTGTACCAGTAGTGTACAAGGGTTCCAGTTTTTTGAAATCCTTGTCAACATTGTTATTTTTCTGGGTTTTTATTTATTTTTTTAGTAACCATCCTAATGGGTGTGAGGTGGTATCTCATTGTAGTTTTGATTTGCATTTCCCTCATGATTAGGGATGTTGAGCATCTTTTCATGTGCTTATTGGTCATTTGTATATCTTCTTTGGAGAAATTACTATTCAAGTTCTTTGCCCATTTTTGAATTGGGTTGTTGTTTTTGAGTTTTAGGAGTTCTCTATATATTCTGGGTATTAATTCCTTACAAGATAGATGACTTGTAAATAATTTCTCCCCTTCTGTGGGTTACCTTTTTACTTTGTTGATATTGTCTTTTGATATGCAACATTTAAAATTTTTCACGAAGTTCAATTTGTCTATCTCTTCTTTTGTTGCTTGTCATATCCAGGAAATTGTTGCCAAATCCAGTGTCATGAAGCTTTTGCCTTATGTTTTCTTCTACAATTTTTATACTTTTAGGGCTTACATTTAGGTCCTTGATCCATTTTGAGTTGATTTTTGTATATGATGTTTAGATAAGCGTCCAATTTCATTCTTTTGCATGTGGATATCCAGTTTTCTCAGCATCATTTGTTGAAAAGACCATCTTCTTCATGGTCCCTAGGGAGTCCACATGAATTTTGAATAGATTTTTCTATTTCTGCAAAAAACATCGTTGGAATATTGATGGGATGGCATTGAATCTGTAGATTGCTTTGGGTAGTATTGACATCTTAACAATATTAAGTCTTCCAGTTTGTGAACACAGAATTTTTTTTGGCCTCTAATTTCTTTCAGCAACATTTTGTAGTTTTCAGAGTACAAATCTTTCACGTCCTTGGTTAAATTTTATTCCCAAGTATATTATTATTTTTAATGCTATTGAAAATGGAATTGTTAATTTCCTTTTCAGATTGTTCATTGATAGTATATAGAAATACAATTGACCCTTGAACAACGTGGGGAGTAACCTGTGTATCACTTATAGTTAGCTCTCCGTGTCTGTGGTTCTTCTGCATTCGTGGATTCAACCAACCATGGACCATTTAGCATTGTAGTATTTATTATTGAAAAGTATCTGCGTGTAAGTGGACCCGTGCAGTTCAAACTCATGTTGTTCAAGGGTCAACTGTACAACTGATTTTTCTGTGTTCGTTTTCTGTCCTGAAGCTCTGCTGAATTCATTTATTAGTTCTAACAGGTTTTTTGTGTGTGGAATCTTTAGGATTTTTTTGCATATAAGATCATATCTTCTGTGAACTTAGATGATTTTACTTCTTCCTTTCCAATTTAGATGCCCTTTGTTTCTTTTTCTTGCTTAATTGCTCTGTCTAGGACTTTCACCCATCCATTGAATAGAAGTAGTGAAAGTGGGCATCCTTGTCTTGTTCCTTAAAGAAAAGCTTTCAGTCTTTCACCATTGAGTATAACGTTTGCTGTGGGTCTTTCATATATGTTTTTTAATTATGTTCAGGTAACTTCCTTCTATTCCTAGTTTGTCAAGTGTTTTTATCTTGAAAAGGTGTTGAATTTTTCATACTTTTTCTGCATTGATTGAGATAATCATGTAGTTTTTTTTCCTCCTTCATTCGTTTGAAGTGGTAAATTAAATTGATTTTTGAATGTTGAGCCATTCTTGCCTTCCAGGAATAAATTCCACTTGATCATGGTGTATAATCCTGCTGAATGTGGTTTGCTAGCATTTTGTTGAGGATTTTTGCATCATTGTTTATAAGGAATATGATCTGTATTTTTCTTGCTGTGTCTTTGTCTGACTTTGGTATCAGGGTCATGCTGGCCTCATACGATGAGTTAGGAAGTGTTCCCTTCTCTTCAATCTTTTGGGAAAAGTTTGAGAAGGATTGATATTAATTCTTCTTTAAGTGTTGGATAGAATTCACCAGTGAATCTATCAGGTTCAGGGCTTTTTTATTTTCAGCCTAAATCATTTATATTTTAGTAAACACATGATAATTCCCTCTGAGAATGAATAGATATCCAGGTCATGAATTTCAAGAAGTTTATTATCATTTTTCAAGACAATAAGTGATACACTGAATTCTTAAGTGTTATATTCCCAAGGAGTGGTGGATGAGATCCTTTCCTGAGAGCAGCTATTGGTTAATTAGATGTGGGAAAGGCCCTTTCAGGGTAACAGATTGGGGAGGCTACAGACAAGGGAAAAGCCTCAGTGCCCATACTATATTTGGCTTATTTTTATTATTTTTTTTAATTTTAGTTTATTTTTTTATACAGCAGGTTCTTATTAGTTATCCATTTTATACACATCAGTGTATACATGTCAATCCCAATCTCCCAATTCATCACACCCCGCCCTGCCACTTTCCCCCCTTGGTGTCCATACATTTGTTCTCTACATCTGTGTCTCTCTTTCTGCCCTGCAAACCGGTTCATGTGTACCATTTTTCTAGGTTCCACATATATGTGTTAACATACAGTATTTGTTTTTCTCTTTCTGACTTACTTCACTCTGTATGACAGTCTCTAGATCCATCCACGTCTCTACAAATGATCCAATTTCGTTCCTTTTTATGGCTGAGTAATATTCCATTGTATATATGTACCACATCTTCTTTATCCATTTGTCTGTCGATGGGCATTTAGTTTGCTTCCATGACCTGGCTACTGTAAATAGTGCTGCAGAGAACATTGGGGTGCATGTGTCTTTTGGAATTATGGTTTTCTCTGGGTATATGCCCAGTAGTGGGATTGCTGGGTCATATGGTAATTCTATTTTTAGTTTTTTAAGGAACCTCCATGCTGTTCTCCATGGTGACTGTATCAATTTACATTCCCACCAACAGTGCAAGAGGGTTCCCTTTTCTCCACACCCTCTCCAACATTTGTTGTTTGTAGATTTTCTGATGATGGCCATTCTAAATGGTGTGAGGTGATACCTCATTGTAGTTTTGATTTGCATTTCTCTAATAATTAGTGATGTTGAGCAGCTTTTCATGTGCTTCTTGGCCATCTGTATGTCTTCTTTGGAGAAATGTCTATTTAAGTCTTCTGCACATTTTTTGATTGGGTTGTTTGTTTTTTTAATATTGAGCTGCATGAGCTGTTTTTATATTTTGGAGATGAATCCTTTGTCCGTTGATTCATTTGCAAATATTTTCTCCCATTCTGAGGGTTGTCTTTTGGTCTTGTTTGTAGTTTCCTTTGCTTTGCAAAAGCTTTTAAGTTTCATTAGGTCCCATTTGTTTATTTTTGTTTTTATTTCCATTACTCTAGGAGGTGGATCAAAAAAGATCTTGCTGTGATTTATGTCAAAGAGTGTTCTTCCTATGTTTTCCTCTAAGAGTTTTATAGTGTCTGGTCTTACGTTTAGGTCTCTAATCCATTTTGAGTTTACTTTTGTGTATGATGTTAGGGAGTGTTCTAATTTCATTCTTTTACATGTAGCTGTCCAGTTTTCCCAGCACCCCTTATTGAAGAGACTGCCTTTTCTCCATTGTATATCCTTGCCTCCTTTGTCATAGATTAGTTGACCACAGGTGCATGGGTTTATCTCTGGGCTTTCTATCCTGTTCCATTGATCTATATTTCTGTTTTTGTGCCAGTCCCATACTGTATTGATTACTGTAGTTTTGTAGTACAGTTTGAAGTCAGAGAGTCTGATTCCTCCAGCTCTGTTTTTCATTCTCAAGACTGCTTTGGCTATTCAGGGTCTTTTGTGTCTCCATACAAATTTTAAGATTTTTTTTTTCTAGTTCTGTAAAAAATGCCATTGGTAATTTGAAAGGGATTGCACTGAACCTGTAGATTGCTTTGCGTAGTAGAGTCATTTTCATAATGTTGATTCTTCCAATCCAAGAACATGGTATATCTCTCCATCTATTTGTATCATCTTTAATTTCTTTCATCAGTGTCTTATAATTTTCTGCATACAGGTCTTTTGTCTCCTTAGGTAGGTTTATTCCTAGATATTTTATTGTTTTTGTTGCAGTGGTAAATGGGAGTGTTTTCTTGATTTCACTTTCAGATTTTTCATCATTAGTGTATAGGAATGCCAGAGATTTCTGTGCATTAATTTTGTATCCTGCTACTTTACCAAATTCATTGATTAGCTCTAGTAGTTTTCTGGTAGCATCTTTAGGATTCTCTATGTATAGTATCATGTCATCTGCAAACAGCGACAGTTTTACTTCTTCTTTTCCGATTTGGATTCCTTTTATTTCCTTTTCTTCTCTGATTGCTGTGGCTAAAACTTCCAAAACTATGTTGAATAAGAGTGGTGAGAGTGGGCAACCTTGTCTTGTTCCTGATATTAGTGGAAATGTTTTCAGTTTTTCACCATTGAAGATGATCTTGGCTGTGGGTTTGTCATATATGGCCTTTATTATGTTGAGGAAAGTTCCCTCTATGCCTACTTTCTGCAGGGTTTTTATCATAAATGGGTGTTGAATTTTGTCAAAAGCTTTCTCTGCATCTATTGAGATGATCATATGGTTTTTCTCCTTCAATTTGTTAATATGGTGTATCACGTTGATTGATTTGCGTATATTGAAGAATCCTTGCGTTCCTGGAATAAACCCCACTTGATCGTGGTGTATGATCCTTTTAATGTGCTGTTGGATTCTGTTTGCTAGTATTTTGTTGAGGATTTTTGCATCTGTGTTCATCAGTGATATTGGCCTGTAGTTTTCTTTCTTTGTGACATCCTTGTCTGGTTTTGGAATCAGGGTGATGGTGGCCTCGTAGAATGAGTTGGGGAGTGTTCCTCCCTCTGCTATATTTTGGAAGAGTTTGAGAAGGATGGGTGTTAGCTCTTCTCTAAATGTTTGATAGAATTCGCCTGTGAAGCCATCTGGTCCTGGGCTTTTGTTTGTTGGAAGATTTTTAATCACAGTTTCAATTTCAGTGCTTGTGATTGGTCTGTTCATGTTTTCTATGTCTTGTTCAGTCTTGGAAGGTTACATTTTTTTAAGAATTTGTCCATTTCTTCCAGATTGTCCATTTTATTGGCATAGAGTTTCTTGTAGTAGTCTCTTAGGTTGCTTTGTATTTCTGTGATGTCTGTTGTAACCCCTTTCTCATTTCTAATTTTATTGATTGAGTCCTATCTCTGTTTTTCTTGATGAGTCTGGCTAAAGGTTTATCAATTTACTACATCTTCTCAAAGAACCAGGTTTTAGTTTTATTGATCTTTGCTATTGTTTTCTTTGTTTCTATTTCATTTATTTCTGCTCTGATATTTATGATTTCTTTCCTTCTACTAACTTTGGGTTTTGTTTGTTCTTCTTTCTCTAGTTCCTTTAGGTTTAAGGTTAGATTGTTTATTTGAGATTTTTCTTGTTTCTTGAGGTAAGGTTGTATTACTATCAACTTACCTCTTATTACTGCTTTTGCTGCACCCTATAGGTTTTGGATTGTTGTGTTTACATTGTCATTTGTCTCTAGGTATTTTTTGATTTCCTTTTTGATTTCTTCAGTGATCTCTTGGTTATTTAGTAATGTATTGTTTAACCTCCATGTGTTTGTGTTTCTTACATTTTTTTCCCTGTAATTCATTTCTAATCTCATAGTGTTGTGGTCAGAAAAGATACTTGATATCATTTCAATTGTCTTAAATTTACTGAGGCTTGATTTGTGACCCAAGACGTGATCTATGCTGGGGAATGTCCTGTGTGCACTTGAGAAGAAAGTGTAATCTGCTGTTTTTTGGATGGCATGTCCTATAAATATCAATTAAATCTATCCGGTCTATTGTGTCATTTAAAGCTTGTATTTCCTTATTAATTTTCTGTCTGGATGATCTGTCCCTTGGTGTAAGTGAGGTGTTAAAGTCTCCCACTATTATTGTGTTTCTGTCGATTTCTTCTTTTTTAGCTGTTAGCAGTTGCTTTATGTACTGAGGTGCTCCTATGTTGGGTGCATATATATTTATAATTGTTATATCTTCTTCTTGGATTGATCCCTTGATCATTATGTAGTGTCCTTCTTTGTCTCTTGTTACATTCTTTATTTTAAAGTCTATCTTATCTGATATGAGTATTGCTACTCCAGCTTTCTTTTGATTTCCATTTGCATGGAATATCTTTTTCCCTCCCCTCACTTTAAGTCTGTATGTGTCCCTAGGTCTGAAGTGGGTCTCTTGTAGACAGCATACATATGGGTCTTGTTTTTGTATCCATTCATCAAGCCTGTGTCTTTTGATTGGAGCATTTAATCCATACACGTTTAAGGTAGTTATCAATATGTATGTTCCTATTACCATTTTCTTAATTGTTATGGGTTTGTTTTTGTAGGTCCTTTTCTTCTCTTGTGTTTCCCACTTAGAGAAGTTCCTTTAGCATTTGTTGTAGAGCTGGTTTGGTGGTGCTGAATTCTCTTAGCTTTTGCTTGTCTGTAAAGCTTTTGATTTCTCCATCGAATCTGAATGATAGCCTTGCTGGGTAGAGTAATCTTGGTTGTAGTTTCTTCCCTTTCATCACTTTAAATATGTCATGCCACCCACTTCTGGCTTGTAGAGTTTCTGCTGAGAAATCAGCTGTTAACCTTATGGGAGTTCCCTTGTATGTTATTTGTCATTTTTCCCTTGTTGCTTTCAGTAATTTTTCTTTGCCTTTAATTTTTGTCAATTTGATTACTATGTGTCTTGGTGTGTTTCTCCTTGGGACTCTCCTGCCTGGGTCTCTCTGCGCTTCCAGGACTTGCGTGGCTATTTCCTTTCCCATGCTAGGGAATTTTTCAACTATAATCTCCTCAAATATTTTCTTGGGTCCTTTCTTCCTCTCTTCTCCTTCTGGGACCCCTATAATGTGAATGTTGTTGCGTTTAATGTTGTCCCAGAGGTCTCTTAGGCTGTCTTCATTTCTTTTGTCTTTATTCTGTTCCATGGCAGTGAATTCCACCATTCTGTCTTCCAGGTCACTTATCTGTTCTTCTTCCTCAGTTATTCTGCTATTGATTCCTTCTAGTGTATTTTTCATTTCAGGTATTGTATTGTTCATCTCTGTTTGTTTGTTCTTTAATTCTTCTAGGTCTTTGTTAAATATTTCTTGTGTCTTCTCGATCTTTGCCTCCATTCTTTTTCCGAGGTCCTGGATCATCTTCACTCTCATTATTCTGAATTCTTTTTCTGGAAGGTTGCCTATCTCCACTTCATTTAGTTGTTTTTCTGGGGTTTTATCCTGTTCCTTCATCTGGTACATAGCCCTCTGCCTTTTCATCTTGTCTGTCTTTCTGTGAATGTGTTTTTTGTTCCACAGGCTGCAGGATTGTAGTTCTTCTTGCTTCTGCTGTCTGCCCTTTGGTGGATGAGGCTATCTAAGAGGCTTGTGTAAGGTTCCTGATGAGAGGAACTGGTGGTGGGTAGAGCTGGGTGTTGCTCTGGTGGGCAGAGCTCAGTAAAACTTTAATCTGCTTGTCTACTGATGGGTGGGGCTGGGTTCTCTCCCTGTTGGTTGTTTGGCCTGAGGTGACCCAACACTGGAGCCTACCTGGGCTCTTTGGTAGGGCTAATGGCAGCCTCTGGGAGGGCTCACGCCATGGAGTACTTCCCAGAACTTCCGCTGCCAGTGTCCTTGTCCTCATGGTGAGCCACAGCCACCCCCAGCCTCTGCAGGAGACCCTCTAACACTAGCAGGTAGGTCTGGTTCAGTCTCCTATGGGGTCACTACTCCTTCCCCTGGGTCCCAGTGCGCACACTACTTTGTGTGTGCCCTCCGAGAGTGGAGTCTCTTTTTCCCCCAGTCCTGTCGAAGTCCTGAAGTCAAATCCCACTAGGCTTCAAAGTCTGACTCTCTAGGAATTCCTCCTCCTGTTGCCGGACCCCCAGGTTGGGAAGCTTGACATGGGGCTCAGGACCTTCACTCCAGTGGGTGGGCTTCTGTGGTATAAGTGTTCTCCAGTCTGTGAGTCACCCACCTGGCAGTTATGGGATTTGATTTTATTGTGATTGCACCCCTCCTACCGTCTCACTGTGGCTTCTCCTTTGTCTTTGGATGTGGGGTATCTTTTCTGGTGAGTTCCAATGTCTTCCTATTGATGATTGTTCAGCAGTTAGTTGTGATTCCGTTGCTCTCGCAAGAGGGAGTGAGAGCACATCCTTCTACTCTGCCATCTTGAACCAATCTTCTATATTTGGCTTATAGTTCTGCTTTGTGTCAACTCTGCCAGTAAGAGAGTATATATTTGAATTATAATAATAAGGTGGTCTGCCCACCCTCTTGGTAGTGCTGTGTGCAGGGCACATGTGTAGCACCCTGCTTTTGCTCTCAACTCCTCAGAAGTGGCAGTTGGGTTGTTGGTCTTTTTGTATTTTGTTGTTCATAATTTTCCCAACTGGGCATGCATGTAGTTATTTTTAGTCCCTTATAGTTTCTTTGTATTTATTGCTGGAGAAGACTTTTGTCCAGGTGCAAGTACTGCAGCAAAGGGTCCCAGGTTCCAGCCTGTCTCAATGGGACAACCAGGACATGTACTAGTTTGTGGAGATCCCTGGGAAAGTGTGGATTTTTAATCTAGAATGTACTTGAGTTTCACTAGTCTTTTTCATTGTGTTCATAGGAAGTTGCAGCTGGTCTGCCAGCAGTCATACTGTCTCTCTTATCCTGAGTTTGTTGTGAAATTCTGAAGCCATAGGTAGCTATTATACAAGTGAGATTCTGTATAGTTTGAAGGAATAATCATGCCTCCTCATTCCAGGTTTTCACTTTCCAAATATCACTTAGAGTTCTTTATTCAGTTGAGTAGCCATATAGACACCAACCATTTTTCTCAAATATATGACTTAACACTGTCATTTAGGAAGTAGCTGTACCAAAACAGGCCAAAAAGAAACAAACAAACAAAAAAAGAAATTACTGATGGCTGGTATTTGAGATGAAAATCCTTTCACTATAGAGCCTAGGGGTTGAGTTATTGCAAAATAAAAGCTGAGAGCTGTGAATTTACTACATCCATTCAAAGTAAGTAGCATATAAAATACAGACTCTGGCATAGAGAAAAGATGTGAAAATCAGTTCAATGGATTGAGCTTGCAGATTTCGTGTTTCATTGCTCAAACTTGCACACACTAATATTCTGCAAAAGATAATTGCAGCAAAGAAAAATGACCTTTTGCAAATAAGGCTAAAAGCATTTCTCCAAAGAGACCAGAGTAAACATGTGTATGTAGGTATAAAGTGTTACTGTTCAACACATGTTATTTCTAGAAAAAACTACATAGGTTAAAACTATGACAGTGTGCAACATCTTAAGCCATTATAGCAGCAGCAACAGCAACAACAGCAAAAATGGACCAAAATCACTGTTTTTATGGTGATTAATGTACCCAAATAAGAAATATTGATCAAAACTCAGGAAATAAATGCCTGGACTGATACAATGTCAGTTGTTGGAAAAACTTTTTGACATATTTAAGAACATTTAAAAGTGAAAATGGAGTTCAGGCATCCAAAATGGATCTGGGTGGCCACTGTGGATGCGGTTTTAGACATGTTCCTACATCACTGAGAGCTTGAATTTTCTGAACCGTATAAAACTCACGGATACCACCAGCCATTTTCAAAACAGTATCTGCTAGCAGCTGCTAGCTTCAACCTTGTAGTATCAAAGTCTGAGCCCCCTCTTCCCGCACTGAAACTATGTAATCATCTCAATCCCCAACCAATCCTTAACAAGCACCCTTACTTCTTGCCAACTCCAATTCTAATTCTTGACAAACAATGTATGTAACCTTGTGAAATTTTTTTGCCCTTTATAAGCCTCCCCCATTTTGTAATCTGGCGGAACACAATCCAAGTGCTTCTTGAATCAGTGTCTCTTGGGCTGCGGTCCTAACAAAGCCCAAATAAACACCTTTTTGTTTCAATCAGGTCTCCATTTCTCACATTTTGGTTAACATTTACTTCAATTTAAATGTCTTATCATCTCTAAAAATTTTTTAAGTGCTAAAATTATATAAAGCAGGCAAATTCTTCAAATAATTTGCTATTAAGTATGCCAATTTTTATAGAGCTAAACAAGGAACTGAGAATAAGTTAAGGTGAAACAGGAAAAGATAGACATGGGGAAAAACAAGTTGTAGCT
This sequence comes from Lipotes vexillifer, assembly GCF_000442215.2. Lineage (NCBI taxonomy): Eukaryota > Metazoa > Chordata > Mammalia > Artiodactyla > Lipotidae > Lipotes > Lipotes vexillifer. Next base: position 2,782,074 of record NW_006796716.1, on the reverse strand, counting down.
GCACAAGGCAATAAAATGCCATCTTGGCCTCCTCATTTCAGTTAAACGCATGAGCTAACAGATTAGATGTCTGCTGGTTTAGCATACTAACTCCCTTGGATTTGCTAAAATTTATACAACAATCAATAGGTATACATAAATTCCTAAGGAAAAGAGTACCACTTAAAAATCAACATCGGAAACTATCAAAGCAATTTTCAAAATAAAAGATTGTCTGTTACTGTGAATGAATATAAAATGTAATAGATATACAAACTAGGAACTAAAGCCTTGTCCGAAGTTTAATTACTTCTCCCTTTAGCTGCTTTTTCAAGGACGTGTACACTAACCAAAGGATGATTGAAAAGTTTGCTGTGATCTTTTTCTTTTCTAAAAAAAGAAGCATAGAAGATACAAACAAAATGTCCTTCAGTCCCTTAGACTGTCAAGACCTCCTTTGCCTTTCTTCTACTAGTTTCTTGTGGAACTGGCTGAGCCCTGAGCAGTCCAGAATCATCACTACCCTCTGACATGTTGTCATTTAGGTCACTTCCATCATGACTGTGGATGCGTGCATCTTCCTCAGTATCCTGAGACTCACCTATTGACATGGTAACAGGAGGTGATGCCAGTGTAGTTCTAGACACTGCTCCACATTTTTCTATTGGTGGGAGAAGAAGCAGTGGTGAAATTGGTTCTCCACCTGCTGAGTTCTTACCAGGGAGGTTCTCTGTTGTGTTCTGATCATTTTCCATTTTACAGTGCATAGTGCCAGCCTGTTAACTATCTGAAATTTCACCCTCTGGGTGAAATTCAGGTTTTATTCAGAGGATGAAGTGCCAGTAGATTCCTTTATACTGGCAGCAAAACCAGCAAGACTCTTATCTGCGCCTTCTGCTGCTATTTTCTGAAGGGGAGCCTGTTTTCTTCTCTTTGGAGAGTAATTTTTGGTCTTTTGGCTCCTCCTCTTTTAAGTTTTCCTTTGGCTGCAGTGGTGATGGTGGTAGGAGATCCTGTGCACCTGCACTTTCCTAGAGATGCTGCATTTTACTTTATATTCACTCTGCATGTTGGACTTTTGCTTTTTGTTACCTTTTTGGAAAGGAGACATTTTTGGGAATTGGCCCCGTGTAAAGAAGAATATCTGTAGAAGGCGCTGTTTTCACCCGAGCGGGCCCCTTCTGAGCAGTCCTGCAGCTTTTTTAACTTGATTTACTTTCCAGAGTTATCATTTTACTTTTTTTTCTCATGCAGGTACTTTTCTTTTTATTCTCCTCTACTTTGCTGTCACCCTTTGGCACTTCCTGACTATTTTGGTAGAAACCTTTTCTTTTTCTCTTTTGTCATAGGTTTTTCATCATTCACAGGATCATTTATGGAATGGGCTTCAGCTTCTATTTTCTTGTAACTTTTCTTGGTTTTACAGGATTTCTGAATCATTGCTGGCATGCACATCCATCTCTTTAGTCTCTGTTGCTGATTTGCCAGTTTTGGTAGACACTTGGATGATTGAGACATTACTATAAGCCTTTTTCTCTTTTAAAACATTCTCTTTTTTCTCCACTTTCAGACCATTATTGATTTTTAAAATATATTGTATCTAGCAACCTTTATGTACTCTCCTGCTAATGCTGATTGTTTGTGATTCTCTTGGATTTTATGTAAAACAATCATTTATCTGCTTATAACAGAAGTTTTATTTCTTCTGTTTCAATTCTTAAGTCTCACTACATTGCTATACCCTTTGCCCTCCAGTACAGTGTTAAAAAGGAACAGTGTGTTATAAAGCAGAAACTGACACACCATTGTAAAGTAATTATACTCCAATAAATATGTTTAAAAAAAAAAAAGGAACAGTGATGATACCAAGTCCAAGCTCGTACTGCTCACTGCACCACAGGCCAATAAATCAAGAGATGAGTTGTTGGGGCAAGGAATAGTGACTTTATTTGGAAAGCCAGCAGACTGAGAAGATAGTGGACTAGTGTCCCAAAGAACCATCCTACTTGAGTTAGAATTCAGGCCCCTTTTATACTAGAAGGGGAGGGCATGTGGCTGGTTATTGCAAACTTCTTGGTGCTGGCCAGACTCCAGAGGGTATGTAATAATCCTTTCTTCTTGCAGCTGTCCACATAGGTCTGGTCACAATGTTCCTGTAAACCTCCAACAAGACAAATGTTATACCTTTTAAAAGATCAAGCCTGGGAGTCAGAACCTTGAGAAAGGGCTAGTATAAATATTTCATGCAATAGGCAACACTCCTTTACAAAGGTGTAGAGCCAGCATGACTAAGCACAGGCAACAGAGCACAAAGGTTAGAGATAAAGGAATAGATGCAATATGGAGTCAGGTTTGTTCTTCTCTGTTACAGTCATAGCATTTTGTCTTGTTTCTCACTTTATCAATCAGTATGATGTTTACTGTAGATACTGAGTAATTTACCTATCACATTAAGGAAGTTACCATATATACCTAATGTACTAAGAATTTTTTTCATGACATGAATTGAAAATTTTCTTAATTTGTTAAAATGAATATAGATTTTCTCCTTTAATATCTTTAAAAAATTATTTATTTATGTTTGGCTGCTTTGGGTCTTTGTTGCTGCACGCAGGCTTTCTCTAGTTGCGGCAACTGGGGGCTACTCTTCGTTGTGGTGCGTGAGCTTCTCATTGCTGTGGCTTCTCTTGTTGCGGAGCATGGGCTCTAGGCACGCGGGCTTCAGTAGTTGTGGCACACAGGCTCAGTAGTTGTGGCTCGTGAGCTCTAGAGCTCAGGTTCGGTAGCTGTGGCGCACAGGCTTAGTTGCTCCATGGCATGTGGGATCTTCCCGGACCAGGGCTTGAACCCGTGTCCCCTTCATTGGCAGGCAGATTCTTAACTACTGCACCACCAGGGAAGTGCCTTCTTTAATATCTTAAAGATTTTCTAGTATGATTTTCTAGTATGACAGAGTTCCTACTAGATCATGTTATATTATTTTTTGTGAACACGGTTAGGTTTAGCTTCCTATTCATTTCAGATTTTCGCATCTATATTTATGAGTGAAACAAGCTTATAATATACTATACTCAGTTTCACTTGTTTTTAAGCCATATAGACCATGTCTCTGACTTCCTTTGCTCAAAATTATATGATTAAGATTCGCTTATGTTGTTGTATGTAGCTATACTGTAGTTTGTTCATTTTTGTTGTTAAATCATGTTAAAGATAAACAAAGCCAGACACTAGTCAGAGTGGTGAACACAGAGTTTAATCGGTAGTATACTATTGCCATAGGGAAGAGTCCAGTGTGAATGGAACTTCACCTCAATTTTCACAGAGGCAACTGGTCCTTTTAAAGGGAAAGTGAGGGAGTAGGGAGGGAGATGAGTGGAACTCAGTCAGGGAAGCGAAAAACTACAAAAAGGGGATGGGAGTTGGACCATGTGAAACCCAGGGGGGTTTGCTAACTGGTGCTTATCCGAGTTAGTTTCTCACCCTCCACAGGGCCTGGGAGACAGGGGTCCCATCTTCAGTTGTTGGCTGAAATAAACAGTAAGTTCTTTGGAAGCCTTGAGTTTCCTCAGACAGGCACTTTCCTGGGCTGGAGTCAGCCTAGGGATGTGGTCTTGAGCTGTTTCTAAATGTGTCTCATAATACAGGTATCTTCAGATAAAGATATCTTCAGATGTCTGAATTTTTGTAAGTTCTTTATAAATTCTGGATACGAGATTTTCTTAGTTATTTGTATTAGGGATATTTTCTCTCAGTCTCTGGCTTGCCCTTTTGCTTTGTTAATGTTGTATTTTTAAATTATTTATTTATTTTTTGGCTGCATTGGGTCTTCGTTGCTGCCCGCGGGCTTTCTCTAGTTGCGGCGAGCAGGTGCTACTCTTCATTGTGACGTGAGGGCTTCTCATTGCGGTGGCTTCTCTTGTTGCAGAGTATGGGCTCTAGGCACGCGGGCTTCAGTAGTTGTGGCACGTGGGTTCAGTAGTTGTGGCTCGTGGGCTCTAGAGTGCAGGCTCAGTCGTTGTGGCGGACGGGCTCAGTTGATCTTCCCGGACCAGGGATTGAACCTGTATCCCCTGCATTGGCAGGCGGGTTCTTAACCACTGTGCCACCAGGGAAGTACCCTCAATGTTGTATTTTAATGAAAAGAGAAGTTTTAAATTTTAATAGGATTAGGTTTATCAATGTTTTCTTTTGTGGTTAGTGCTTGCTTACGTCTTTTTAAAAAAATAGACGTTTTTTAGAGAAGTTTTAGGTTCACAGCAAAATTGAACAGAAAGTACAGAGAGTTCCTATATAACCCCTGACTCCCCCCACACGCCACAGGTACAGCCTCCTCAACTATCAGCATCCCAAACCAGAGTGGTATAGTTGTTACAGTTGATGAACCTACATTGACACATCATTATCCCCTAAAGACCACAGTTTGCATTAGGGTTGATGTATTGATACATTCTGTGGATTTTGACAAATAAATAATGACATGTCCATCATTATAATATCACACAGAATAGCATTCCTGACCTAAAAATCCTGTATGTTCTGCCTGTCCATCCCTCTCTGTCACTAATCCCTGGCAGCCACTGATCTTTACAGTTTTGCCTTTTCTAGAATGTCATATAGTTGGAATCGGACAGTGTGAAATGAAGCCTTTTCAGATTGGCTTCTGTCACATCTATGAATTACACTTTCCTCCATATCTTTTCATGACTTGATAGCTCTTTTCTTTTCAGTTTCATTAATATTCCATTGTTTGGATGTACCACAGTTTATCCACTCAGCTACTTAAGGACATATTGGCTGCTCTCAAGTTTTGGCAGTTATGAAAAAGCTACTATAAGCATCTGTGGTCATACGTTTTCCACTCATTTGAGTGAATACCAAGGAGCACAATTGCTGTTAAGAGAATGTTTGGTTTTATTAAAAACTGCCAAACTGTCTTCCAAAATGGCTGTACCATTTTACATCCCCACCGGCAACAAATGACAGTTCCTGTTGCTCTGCATCCTCACCAGCATCTGGTGTTCTGTGTTTTGAATTTTTGCCATTCTGATGGCATGTAGTGGTATCTCGTGTTTCAGTTTGCTTTCCTCGATGACATATGATGTGGAGCATCTTTCCATATGCTTATTTGCCATTTATCTTTGGTATGGTGTGTCTGTTTATATCTTTTGCCCATTTTAAAATTGAATTGATTGTTTTCTTGTTGTATTTTAAGAATCCTTGGTGTATTTTGGATAACAGTCCTTTTTAAGATTTATGCATAACGGTTCTTTTTAGGATTTATGTTCCGTGTTCCTCCCAACTTAGAGGACATCAATACCACAACTTCTGTCCTCACAGGGGCATTAGAACCTCAACTCCTAGGTTCTAGGGTCTGAATTTGGGTCTAAAATTCCATGGGGCATTTAGTATGAGGCTACCCTGACTTTGATTTCTCCCCTCCCTGCTTTTTTTGACCTCAGAACTCCCCCTAAATCATAGATGCGGAGTCTCACTGTTCCTTACGGGGGATATGGTTGTGGGTATGAGAGGGCAGGGGAGTTATATGGGCAGCCTAGAATAGGACAGCTACACGCTTTGAATTTTAAATTCACGACAGTTGTTGCCTAACTGCCAAACAAATATACGTTAATGCTGATGTAAGTGCTCTAGTTTGGTCATGTGTTCCTTTGCAAGTGCAGTTATTAGTTAAATACTTTTCCTTTTCAGATGTGCGTTCCAAACCAGAGTATGATGAAAGCCATGTGATTACAGCCTGTCTGGTGAAGAAGGTATATGGGCAGAGTCAGAATCTGGGGCTACCTTACAGGAGGGTGGAGAGAATGCGAGATTGTGTCCGAGATCCAGGAGGCAGCACCTACTACTGGATACTGTGGGCGGCAGAGACAGGACTGCCCTTGTGTGTTCACCATGAGGGTCTCCTACACTGTTTCACACTCCTTAAGGTCTCCCCACTGCCCCCGTGACTGCACGTTCAACAACTTCATTAAGCAAATGTTGCTTTAATTCCTTGACTTGCCAGGCAATGTTCCAGACCCTGGGGATATAACAGAATACAAGATGCACTTAATTCATTCTCCCTGCCTCATTGAGCATCTCTTGTACTCGGGCAACAGACAACAAGCCATAGAAATAGTTTGTATAACCCAGAGATGGAAGCCCCTTCCCTCCTCTCCCTTCCATTTCCATCCTGTCTTCCTATTCCCGGTCCAGCTTTTATAATGACTGGGCACTGCAGGCAGTCACAGGCCTCGCTCCTGCAGTGAAGCCCTTCCCTCCAGCCCCGTTGGGAGTCTTCTCTCTCTGGTCCCTGCTGAGCCTGGCAGCCTTCACTTGGGCTCCACCTTGACCCCTCCCATCCTGACCACATTTTCTGCCCTTGACTTCCAGGTTCTCCCTTGCTTCCCTGGTTTCTTCTCTACCTCTTTGGTTCAGCTTCATTTTCTCCTGCTGCTGCCTGAAGAAACCACTACTCTGTTCTTGTATATCTGTTGGTCAGTGTACTTTCTTCAGAGATTTCATCCAAGCTTACAGCTTCAGCTGTCCACATGCAGTTAGCCATCCTGTCAATTTTACTTCCAAAATTCTGTCTGGCAATATTTCCCCCTTCTCCCTGTTCCCACTGCCACTGTGCTGCTGCGCACTCCACCTCTGGCCCTTTCCCACACAACTTGCCAGGGAGCCTGTGCCTTGCCTCAAGTATTTTTCTGGGATAAGCTTGCTCCTAACACCTCCCTTTCCCTGCCCTAGTGTGTCATTATCTGCTTTTTTCCTCTCTGGATTTTCAGTTTTCCGGCTCCATACTCTAGCTCTTCATCTCCATTTCAGGCCTTCCTTGGTGTTTTGCAGTTGATTCAGAGCCCCTTCATCCTGTATGGCTTTCAGCTTCCAACTCACCTCTCAAATCTGTGTGTTCCTTTGATTCTGGCAGTACCCCCAGCTCTGGAAAAGAGGCATTCCCTCTGCCTCAGCCCCTTGGCCAGGCTGACACCTCACACCTCCCCTCCCCTACTTTCTGGCCAGGAGGTTACAGGCCTGAAGGCCGAAAGGGAACCCCAGCATGAGCAGGACACACAGCCCCCAAGTCGGTGTTCACACACCAGATCTGGTTCCACCTCCCTCTCCAGCCTCATCCGGCATGCTTCCACTCTCCCCTGACACCTCCACAACCTTGTCCTGCCATGTATCCTGGGTTCTAAGATGCTCATTTGTCCTTGTATTTTAACACTTCTGAGGTTGGAATATATCCTACAATTGATTTGCACCTTAAAGTGACAAAGTCTTTTCCCCCAAAAGTGAATGTGGCCAACATCTGTTGTTTTTCTGCCTGGCACCTCCACTTTTTTGAGGGGAACTCCTCCTCTCTCTGCTTAAATCATGGGGGTCTAGTGGTGCTCCCTAGAATAGGATCCAGACCCTGGCCACGGTGATTGTCCTGGGAAGAAAACAGCAAATCAGAATTGGCATTAGGGAAGGCTGCTCCTTCCACTCTGGTGGTGGAGTTTGGAGGATGGGAGTCTGAACATCGCTGGTGGTTGTGACTCAGGCTTCAGGACAAAGTGGTCTGAGAAGGTGAACCCAGTGTGCAGGGGACACAGAGAGCAACGGGGCCCAGGAGGGAGGTCTGGGCTTTAGATCACCGGTTCAGGTCTTCCCAGGACCGCTTGCTCCCCGCCCTGCCTGAAGTAGCATTATGTGCCGACACACCTGTCCTTCTGCGCACGCTCCTGACTGCAAGTGTTATGAAATTGGTGGCGCATGTTACAGCCAGCGGTCTCTTACAATCTAGGAAATGGCAATATGTGTGGTCCCTTGGACACACTGCTCTCTGTGACCCAGGGACGTGTATGCTTTGTTCATCATTGTATCCCGGGTGCTCACTCTGGTCCCTGGCATCTGGTAGGTGCTTGGGACCTACCTGTTAACTAAAAAATGAATGACGGGTATCTGTTCCTTCAGCCTGGAATGCTCCCCCAGCCCTTGTCCATCTGGCAAATTTCCACTTGCCCTCACAGTCTCATCTCAAATGCCTCCTGTCCCATGAGACCCTTCTGAGTCCTCCAGGCCAACTCAGGCATTTCCCTTTTTGTTTTTTTTTCTTGTATCTCCGTATTTCAGAACCTAGCACAGTGTGAGTGCAAAGTGAGTCCTCAACGAATGTTTATTAAATAAAAATGGATGTTCGGCCACAACTCTCCTGTGCTCCCACCTGCTCAAGCCTCTAGGGGCTGTTCTCACCTTTTCCCCTTTTGCTCATGCTCTTCTCCATACCCGGAGCCTTCTACCCCCTCATTATCACCTGTCTAAGTCCTGCTCGTCCTCCGAGCACCACCTGTCTCCCAACTCTGTTAGACGAATATGATTTCTCTCCTTAATCCTGGAGAGCGTCCCGGGTCTGTGCCTCCAGGGGCCTTACTGCTCTGCCTTGAAGCACAGTAGATGCGCACGCATCCTGTCCCACCTGAACGTCCTCTGTCAGGGCCTCTGCGACAGTCAGCTCAGGCCACAAGGGACAGAGCCAGGCTCAGGCTCCCCTGCGTAGTGGGGGCTTTCAGGAAGCATTGAGAACAAGTGAAGACTCACCTCTCTGCTGCCACCAGCTGGGCCTTCCCGAGCTCTGGGACACCCTTTGGAGTCCTGGGCAGTTCTGGTACTGGGAGAGGTCATCGCCTCCTTGGCAGAAGGCACCTGTTGTTCCTGCCCTTGTGGTCCAGCATAATGATGACTCAGCCTGTCCCCAGCTCCTCCTCACGACCTCATTGCTGCTGTCTGCCCATTCCTTCCTTTAACCATATTTATGGCCTGCTGTGTGCCAGGCACTGTTCTGGAAGCTCAGGATACATCAGTGGCTATAAAGGGACAAAAGGTCCTGCTCTCACAGAGCTTCCATTTGAGCTTACGGCCTCTGCCTCATGATACCTGCTTGCTTATGACTTCTGTCCATTCAAGCCTTCTGCTTACTGCCCTCTTCGGTAAGCAGATTTTGGATTCGGTCCCCAACGCCAACACTCTCCCCCAGACAGAGAATGTCATTAGTTAAGGTGGCCACGACTGCTCTCATAGCACTCATGCCAGGGCACCTAATGGGCTGTGGGCTGGTCCATAGACCACTGTTCTTTGACCCGGCAGTTATCTCTGGCCCAGTCAGCTGTGGTCAGCTTCCCCCAGGAGGGAATATGGGTGTGGCAGGTCTTTGGAGTTGAGCAGACTCTCTGTACAATGTCAGTGCTCCCGTGCCTGTGTGTAGTCAGGGAGGTGGACACCGTCCTACCTCTGGCTCCTCCTGGTGCTGGCATACAGGGAATATGGGTTCAGCTGGACCCATCTGCCAACAACCTTCTTTTGTGGTTTCTTTAGAGGGCAGGTGAATATCTTATCCCGGAGTCTGTGGATCTGGAGTGTGTGGAATACTGTGTGGTATATGATAACAACACCAGCTCCCTGAAGGTAATCCTAAAAGGTGACAACGATGATGACAACACTGATGAAGGCGATCAAGGTGGGTTTTTACAATAGCAGCAAGAATATGAGTTAAGTTATTGAGCACTTTTGTCACACGCCAGGAGCTCTGCCTGGGTCACCTCATGCAATCTGCAGAGCAGCCCGATGACGATGGCAATGTCAGGAACTGGGAAGGGTCTGGGATTTTTCCTTCCTTTGCAAGATAACAGATGAGCCTGCCATGGTTCATGGATGCTGGCAAAAGACATGAGGCTCCTGGGTCAGAGACAAAGGGCTTTATTTCTCAGAGCAATAAAAGTAGCCAGAATGCAGTGGGTGGTATTATGGAGAACTCTGAGCTTAGGGGGCCTGAATCTTTTTTAACAAATGGGCAGAAAGCCTGCCCGCCCTTGGCTCTGGAGGCAGAAACTGTCTCTATCATCCAAGGCTGTTTGTTATACACATATCCTTGAAAAGCCAGTGCCTTTGTTCAGAGGATATGTAGAAACATGAAAGACCATGGAGAATTGTGCCCTAATAGGTAACATCCCCACTTTATTGGTGAGGAAATTAGGGTCCAGGAAGGTGAAGTAACTCATTCCCCAGGTGTGGGACCATGGGTATATATTTCTGTGTAACAAATTACCCCAAAACTCTGTAGTTTAATACCATAAACATTAATTATCTATTCGTTTCTGTGGAATTCAGGAGTAGCTTAGCTGGGAGGTTCTAGCCTGTTGTAGTCATGACGTCAGCCAGAACTGCTGTCATGTGACGGTTTGGCCAGGCCAAGATAATGTGCCTCTGAGATGAGTCACTCACATGGGAATAGCTAGGAGTCCTCAGTTCCTCACTGCATGGACCTCTGCATGGGGCTGCTTAGATGGCCTCATGGCAGGGCAGCCAGTATACCCCAGAGCAAGTGATCCAAGAAAGAGGGAGAGAAAGGGACAGCCATGTACCCTTTATGACCTAGTCTTGGGACTTAAACAGTCACTCTTGCCACATTCTATTCATTAGAAGCAAGTCACTGAGTACAGCCTACCCTCAAGGAGAGGGGAATTAAAACTCAACCTTTTAAAAAATATATTTAATTATTTATTTATTTGGTTGCACCATCTTAGTTGTGGCAGGCGGCCTCCTTAGTTGTGGCATGCGAACTCTTAGTTGCAGCATGCATGTGGGATCTAGTTCCCTGACCAGGGATCGAACCTGGGCCCCCTGCACTGGGAGCACCACCAGGGAAGTCCCTAAACTCAACCTTTTAAAGGGAGGCGTTTGAAAGAATTTGTGGAGAGTTTTTTTTTTTATTCAAACGGAAAGTCAAAAAAATTATAATCATCCTCATCAGTTCACTCAGTCCCATGTAATTAATTTTTTTTCATCTTGATCTTTTCTTAGCACTTTTATGAATTCATCAGTTTTCCATTAGAGTTCTGAAACTGCTTATTCATTCAGTTCAGCAGTATAGTCAGTTACCAGAAACCTGTGCTTGTCAGAGTCTTTTCCATGAATTCCTTGAAGATGAAACCCTTTTATAGGAACATTTTTGCAAAAGCATCAGAGTACACCCAGAACTGTCTGTAAATGACAAAAGCCTTAAAAATGACCACGGTTAAAGATTTGATGAAAGCTCATAATAATGCAATTAACAAGGAAATTTAGTTATTTCTGAGACATACATTTTAAAATAATAACTAGAATTATGACTTATAACATTATACCAGAACATATACAATTTTTAGGAATTTCATGTAATGTCTGAAACATTTTTTTTTTTTTTGGCGGTATGCGGGCCTCTCACTGCTGTGGCCTCTCCTGTTGTGGAGCACAGGCTCTGGACGCGCAGGCTCAGCGGCCATGGCTCACGGGCCCAGCCGCTCCGCGGCATGTGGGATCTTCCCAAACCAGGGCACAAACCCGTGTCCCCTGCATCAGCAGGCGGACTCCCAACCACTGCGCCACCAGGGAAGCCCTGAAACATTTATATTAACATATTTCCATACAAATAACCCAAAGAAAGTTTAGTAGTAGTTTCTTAAAAAAATTTTTTTGAATTTTATTTTATTTATTTTTTTATACAGCAGGTTCTTATTAGTCATCAATTTTATACACGTCAGTGTATACATGTCAATCCCAATTGCCCGATTCATCACACCACCATCCCCACCCACCCCCACGGCCTTCCCCCCTTGATGTCCATATGTTTGTTCTCTACATCTGTGTCTCAACTTCTGCCCATCTGTACCATTTTTCTAGGTTTGTGGAGAGAGTTTTTAAACCACCACACCTAGTAAGTGGTGGGGCCAGGATTCAAACCTGGGCAGTTTGGCTCTGTCTGGTCTCCTAAGGCCAGGGTGGTGATGCTGGAGAACAGTGCAGTCACTCCAGCCACACGCTGGAACGTGGTCAGTTCTAATCTGCTTCACTGAGGCTCCACTGCATTCTCCATTCAACCCCTGCTTTGGGCTGACCACCCCTTGCTGCTGCTTGTGGCTCAGTGACTAATGTATATGGGTGGAGTTCCATGGGTTGGGCGTTCACACCAGTGGTCACTGGGTGGCGCTAGGCTTCCACCTTTAATAAAACCAGTCTTCTCAGGAGGTCCTTAGCCAGGAAATTGTCCCCTCTTCCCTAAGCTCATCCTGTTGGTCTCCAGTCTGCAATCCTAGGATTGTCGGCTGGACCCTGAAATCCTAGGAAATGTTGGTCAGTAAAGACAACGCCCTCTACAGTCTATACCTGACCTCACTTTGGTGGTATGGAGCCCCCATCCTCACTTGGTAAGAAATCACAACCACAGAACAACAAAAACCAAAAACCACACGCATATAATTTGCCGCTCATGCACAGTCGGGGGCAGCTGCAGGGGCTGATGGCTTGATGGCCGCAGCATCCTTTGTTTACTGATATGGCAAGCAACATTCTTTGTCCACAGTATATACCAAGAGAAATTAAACATGTGCACACAAAACCTTGCACATCGATGTTCATAGCAGCCTTATTCATAATAGCCACAAAATGGAAACATCCAAATATTCATCAATAGATAAATGGGTAAACAAAAGGTGGAGAGCCACACAGTGGGATATTATTCAGCTATGAAAAAGGATGGAGTGCTGACACTTGCTGCAACATAGATGAACTTTGAAAACGTTATGCTCAGTGAAAGAAACCAGACACAAAACGCCACATATTGTATAATTCAATTTCTATGAAATGTCCAGAATAGGTCAATCCGTAGAAATTAGATTAATGGTTGCCTAGAGCTGGATGTTTGGAGGGAAATGAGGAATGAAACCCTCTAACTGGTACATGGTTTCTTTTGGGAGTGATTAAAATGTTCTGAAATTGACTGCAGTGATGGTTACACAACTGTGAATATAATAAAAAACATTAATTTATATACTTTAAATAGATGAATTGTATGGTATATAATATGTGATATTGTATATATACATACACATTCCCCTCATGTTGAATCATCCTTCCTTGCGACAATATGAAAAAAAAAAAGAAATCTCAGAGTTTACAGAAAAAGATCAGCTTACTTGGTGGTGAATTGCTTTTTAAATTTTAATTGTAACATTCATCTCTATTTATATTTGCTTCAGCTTTCTAGACAATTGCTTTTCAGAATGGAGTGCCTATCCACTGGACCTTTAGGCAAATGGTGAGTGCACAGGGGACATTGATCTCTTTGGTCTCTACTCTTAGGAATTGTGCTTGGAGCTGCTGTTGAGTGTGGCAGAACCCTGACTCACCTTGCCCGCCACCCCATCCATATCCTGAGAGGAGGCTACGAGAGCTTCTCGGCCATGTACCACTTCTTCCGGACACAGAAGATTATCTGGATGCCGCAGGTAAGGCAGGGTGCTGAGTGCAGGCAGCCTTGCATGGGAGCATGGCCTTCCCCTGGGGATCGAGGGGCAGGGAGCAGGGTTGGAGAAAGAGGAGAAGGAGACAGATGACATGGAAGAGATGGAAGAGATGGAAGAGATGGCTTGGGAATGAACCTGGGGCAGCCAGGAGGTCCAGTCCAGTATGATGAATTTATAATCGCCAGGTTCAGGCAAAATCCAGGGCGGTGTTTAATAGATGAGGTTGGTTCAGAGGGCAGGGATCCGGGGCAGGGTGTTCTGGATGGTGGGTCGTGTCAAAGTCACACTGGCAGGCAGGGCCATCATGATTCGAGGCTGCCTCGCCATCCTTAGCCATCTGGCCTCACAAACCCTGGCTAGGTCCAGAGGATACAGTAAAAATGGGGAGATGGGTTGTAATAAGGTGTGGCCAGGGCCTGTACCAGATGTCTGGAGCCCAGAGGAGCACTTACTTCCTGGAGCCAAACCAGAAGGGAATGGGGTGAGGGTAAGGCAAGCACTGGGTGGCAATGATAGGCAGGAAGGGACTGGTCCCTGGGGGCATTTTATAGTATCTGGTTTCTTGAAGGGTCTGAATGTAATGGAATGTGAACCTGCAGAGGTTTCATTCTTTCCAGCAATTGCCTTCAACTGTGCTCTCATTCTTGCCCTTTGCAGCATCATGGGCAGATTCCATACTTTCTGGCCGCTTTCGGTTATGGACAATTTCAGTCTAGTCATACTATAAAACAGCGGGGGAAATGCGCCTATGAACTGGAATTTGATGATATTATATTATTGTTATATATTTCTTTAGGTTGTGATGACATTATTATGGCTATGCTTTTAAAAATATGAGTCCCTATCTTTTAGAGATACATAATGAAATATTTATAATTACAATGATATGATGTCTGGAATTTCCTTCAAAATAATCTGGGGAGGGTTGGGAAGTCAGGGGTATAGATGAAACTAAATGGGCCATTAGTTGATAATACTTGCAGAAGGGTCATAGATCCAAGGTTTGTTATACTATTCTCTCTACTTTTGTGTGTTTTTGAAGTAATTTTTTGAAAAGGGCATAAAAACAGTCCAATACAATCTAGGCTAGTTTAACATTCCAATCTCAGCTCAAGTCTCCTCTCTTTTCATCTTCCAGAGCTGGGCAGCCTTCCATTTGCTGGGGGCTGAGGGCTGAGAGTGGGGAGGGGTGTGGGATAGCTTTATGGGCATCTCCTTATGTCCCCTCTTCTGGGTCTGGTCCCTTTGGTGCTGGGGGTCCAGTGTGGGCCCTGTCTTGTGTGACTGGCTGTTTGCCAGTGGTGGGGAAGTGCCTTCTCATTCTGCCCCAGCCAGGTTCTGTGTGCTGCTACTGGCCTTTGTTGCTGGTTTTCTTGGGGCTGTGTTCAGGGGTCCCCGGCTGTTACTGAGCATCCTTCAGAGAGAGCCAGCTGAGAATTCCTGACAGGAGTACCCCCAGTGCCCTTCCCTTCCCTTGGTAGCTCATGACCTCCCACCACGTCCATAGTCTTTCACCTGAATCCCAGAATGAGCCACAGGGGAGTGTGACAGTAGGGAAGGAGGCCCCTTCTTGCCCTGCTGGCTTGGCTGCTCCGGTCAGCCTGTGTGAAAAGCTAGGGGCCTGTGCCTGGGGTCATACCTGTCCCCAGTGCAGGGTATACATGTCAAGTTCTCCAAAGGCCTTCTCCTCCTTCCACTGAGCTGTGATGTTTGACGTCAGCTCAACAGGTGTACAGCCAGCCTCCCCGTCCTGCCAGGCGCTCCTCCTCGCTCCTAGAGGAGCACCCTTACTGGCTTTGCAGTGATGGGAGGGAGTCTTTCTGATCTGAAGACGTCACATGCTGATACCTCACCTTCCTTATTTTTCTTTTAAAGCTTTAGGAAGGTGGAATTGGCATAGGATGAACTGCACCTATTTAAAATGTACAGTTTGGTCAGTTTTGACGTGTATACACCTGAGACTTGTCCTTGCCCCCAGTCTTCTTAAGTAGATTGGGAAGAGGGGTAGGGTGGTAGCTGGTGGTATCTAGCAGGGCCGGGATAGGTGAGTTCTATTCTGCTTGTTTGTGGCCCTCTTTAGAATGTACGTTCCAAATATTTGCCACTCCCTACTTTGGGACCTTTCTTATTAATTCAGGGGCAAGAGTGAAAGCCCCACTCCCTTCCTGTTACGTGTTCTGACACAGTGTAAAGCAGGAGTGTCCCTACTGCTCCCCAAGGAACTCCTGCGAGGGAAGATGGAGGCACAGAATTTGGGCTCTGAGACTGCCCCTCTCCTTTAGACACAGTGATTTCTAATTTCCCGTTTTACATGTGGTACCCCTTAAATAAGATTTCACTTTGAGCAAAGGGGTTCTGTGACTAGGGCACGTGTGAAGACCACACTAGAGAGAGATGCTGGTGAGCCACCGAGTGGTTTTAAGTCCGGGGAGGGGCACCTGGTTAGATTGCCCTTGAGAAAGATCAACTCTGATTGGTCAGAGCAGAGCCCAGACCAATGCGGGCAGAGTGGGTCTGGGGAGACCTGCTAGGAGGCAGGGATGAAGAGGAGAGGACAGATTCAAGAAATACTTAGGAAACGGCTTTGATTAGACATGGGGCGGGGGGTATGGGAGAGGGAGGAGTCTAGAATAATGCCACAGTTCAGGTGCAGGTGACAGTTGGCCAGTGGTGTGGCTCACTGAGAAGGGGACACAGGAGGAGGCGGTGGCAGTGTCGGGGGAAGGCAGTGGGCTCGGTTTGTGCATGTTAATTTGTGACACCAGTTTCTTTTACATTTGTCGATGTGGTTGTCAAAATCGTGTCCTCTAGAGTTAACAGCAGAGCATGTTTTATGCGTCCCACACCCTCTTCCGCACAGCGGTTACAACCACAGGAAAGGAAGCTGATTCGAAAGCATCAGGAAGAGTTGACAGATTTGTGGTGGGTATTGCGTGAGATTTTCCGAATGAAACCAGGAGGATTTCATTTGGCCCCTGGCAAGCTGAGCGTCCTGGGCGGGGTCATCCTGAACCCTGGGGAGTGCTTTGGGTTACATCCGCAAGTAGTGGGCCTGCCTGCATGTAGAAGGGCCGTGTGTCTCACAAACTTGAGGGTTGGCTCAGCGTGGTGTCTGCTCATTGATAAAGGCTTTTGAGGCTAAGAGTTTGGGAGGAATGTGGGCTTGTGGTAGGTTCACGGTGAGGGGAGATGTGCTGAAGCCAGAAGGCTCTGAAAGGCTCAAGTGGACAGCAAAATAGCTTGAGGTACTTAAGATGTTATTTCTGAGTCAGACTTGGAGCCAGAGGCATTTTAGAGCTGGTTTGACCTTTGAAATCATATAGGTTAGCATTTCCCATGGAAAACTGATGGGAACAAAGGGGTCTCTAAACAGATCATATTAGAAACATCAGTTCATACAGTGTTAGTGGATTTCTTTTTTTTTTTTTTTTTTCTTTTGGGGTTATGCCTAGGTTTTATTTTACTAAACATAACAGGTAAGTTTTCAATCCATGACAACAACAAATATGTAGCCACTGTTTTATTACAGACATCTGAACTGTAATAGGTCACCCAAGAAACCATTAGGGGAATTTTCATTAGTTCTCAGTTTCCTGGAGGCATGCTTTGAGAACAGTCTTAGACTGGCATGCTTTTCTGGCTGTTTTCCAACTTGTTTATAAGATTAGTCTTATTATTTGATGATAATTGTTTCTAAACACCTGATTGGTGCTCTAATAATCTTTCCTTGGAAATGATCAAATTTTTAAATTTTCCCTCTGGCTTTGATATATAATTGACATATAACATTGTGTAAATTTAAGGTTTACAACAAGATGACTTGATACACATATATGCAGAATGATTACCATAAGAGTAACACATCCGTCACCTCGCATAATTACCATTTTTTGTGTGTGTGTGAGATGAGAACATTTAAGATATACTTTCTTAGCAACTTTCAAGTACATAATACTGTATTTTTTTTTTAAATAAATAAATTTATTTGTGGCTGCGTTGGGTCTTCGTTGCTGTGCGTGGGCTTTCTCTAGTTGCGGCGAGCGGGGGCTACTCTTTGTTGCGCCGCGCGGGCTTCTCATCGCAGTGGCTTCTCATGTTGCAGAGCACGGGCTCTAGGCGCGGGCTTCCATAGTTGTGGTTTGCGGGCTCTAGAGTGCAGGCTCAGCAGTTGTGGTGCAAGGGCTTAGTTGCTCCGCAGCGTGTGGGATCTTCCCGGACCAGGGCTTGAACCTGTGTCCTTTGCGTTGGCAGACGGATTCTTAACCACTGCGCCACCAGGGAAGCCCTGTGTTGTTAACTGTAGTCACCATGCTGTACGTTAGATCCCCAGAACTTATTTGCCTTATATCTGGAAGTTTATAACCGTGACCAACATCTCCCCATTTCCCTCACCCCCACAGCCCCTGGCAACCACCACTCTACTCTTTGTTTTCATGAGTTTCGCTTTTTTATTTTATTATTATGATTATTTTTGGCCACGCTGTGTGGCATGTGGGATCTTAGTTCCCTGACCAGGGATAGAACCTGTGCCCCCTGAATTGAGAGTGTGGAGTCTTAACCACTGGACTGCCAGGGAAGTCCCGACTTTCACTTTTTTAGATTCTACATAAGAGTGAGATCATGCAATATTTGTTTTTTTCTGACTTATTTCTCTTAGCACAATGGCCCCAAGGTCCATTCATGTTGTCACAAATGACAGGATTTCCTTCTTCTTTATGGCTGAATAATATTCCATTGTATATATATGCCATATTTTCTTTATCCATTCATCCATTGATGGACACTTAGGTCATTTCTATGTCTTTTGTGAATAATGCTCAAATGATCCTGGGGTGGGGGGGGGGCGCGTGCAGATATGTCTTCAAGATGGTGATTTCATTTCCTTTAGATATATACCAGAAGTGAGATTGCTGGATCAAAGGGTACTTTTGTTTTTAATTTTTTAAAAAAGCTTTATTTATTATTAATTAATTTACTTATTTATTTTTGGCTGTGTCGGGTCTTAGTTGCGGCACGTGGGATCTTTGTTGAGGCATGAGGGGTCTTTCGTTGGGGCGTGGGCTGTTCGTTGCAGCACGCGGGTTTCTCTCTAGTTGTGGTGTGCAGGCTCCAGGGCGTGTGGGCTCTGTAGTTGTGGTGTGCAGGTTCCAGAGCGCATAAGCTCTGTAGTTTGTGGCACACAGGCTCTCTCGTTGAGGTGCGTGAGCTCAGTAGTTGTGGTGCTTGGGCTTAGTTGCCCCGCAGCACGTGGGATCTTAGTTCCTGACCAGGGATCGAACCCGTGTCCTCTGCATTGGAAGGTGGATTCTTTACCACTGGACCACCAGGGAAGTCCCTGTTTTTAATTTTTTTAATTTAATTTTTATTTTATATTGGGATATAGCTGATTTACAATGCTGTGTTAGTCTCAGGTATACAGCAAAGTGGTTCAGTTATTCATATACATATACCTATTCTTTTTCAGATTCTTTTCCCATATAGGTTATTACAGAATACTGAGCAGAGTTCTCTGTGCTATTCAGTAGGTCCTTGTTGATTATCTATTTTATATATAGTAGTGTGTATATGTTAATTCCAGCCTCCTAATTTATCCTTCCCCCCTCTACCTTTCCCCTTTGGTAACCAGAAGTTTGTTTTCTATGTCTGTGAGTCTGTTTCCATTTTGTAAATAAATTCATTTGTATCACCTTTTTAGATTCCACATATAAGTGATATCATATGATATTTGTCTTTCTCTGTCTGACTTACTTCACTTAGTATGATAATCTCTATGTCCATCCATGGTGCTGCAAAGGGCATTATTTCATTCTTTTTTTATGGCTGAGTAATATTCCATGTGTTCTATGTACCACATCTTCTTTATCTGTTCCTCTGTCATTGGACATTTAGGTCGCTTCCATGTTTTGGCTATTGTAAATAGTGCCACAATGAACATTGGGTTAGTCTCATTCACTGTCCCAGTTTGTCTTTCTAAGCTTGTTTGCTGAGCCACATTTCAAGAGATGAAACAAAAACAACTTCTTCTCTGGGGATTATTATCATAGCAGCCTTTCTCCTCCTCCACCTCAGGAGCTGGATGCCTTCCAACCGTACCCTGTTGAGATAATGCCAGGCAGGATCTACCTGGGAAATTTCAGGCAAGCCTGCGACCCTAAAATTCAGAAGGATTTGAAAATCACAGCACATGTCAACGTCTCCATGGAGACAGGGCCGTTGTAAGTAGAAAAACCATTGTTTTTTTGTTTTTTTATATTAGTATAATTTATTTATATAAGATTCCTAGTGGCATGCATTGACAGAATTGAAAGGGCTTTTAGAAATCAGCATACACTGGAGTAGGGTCTGCATTTATTTTCATCTATTCCTGGCCTGCACTTCATTGCCTGGCATGGCCATGGCATCCTCTGCCCCTGACTGAGACTCCACACTTGCCCCATACCCCATACTTAAATCTTACCAAAATAATACTTTCTTGGTACTTAACATTCTGATGCAAAATACCCTGGTTTACCCTGATTTTCCTATCTCAGGCCCTCTGAGAAGTGACCCCTCTCTTGGTCCATCTGGGCTGCTGTAACAGAATACTGTAGACTGGTGGCTTATGAACAATGGAATTTCTCATGGTGTGGAGGCTGGGAAGTCCAAGATTAAGGCACTGGCAGATTCAGCGTCAGATGAAGGCCTGCTTTCTGGTTCATAGATGGCATCCTCATGTGGCAGAAGGGGCAAAGCTCTCTAGGGTCCCTTTTATAAAGGCACTAATCCCACTCATAAGGGTTTCAATTTCTATCCTCATGACCTAATTACCTCTCCAAAGCCCCACCTCCAAATACCATCACTTTGGGGATTAGGTTTCAACATATGAATTTTGAGAGGACAGAAACATTTGATACAGCAACCTTTATGTCAGATTTTCCTTGGTGCTAGGAACATACAGACACCCACACACCCTCACTCATCATGTTCAAAGAGCAGGAAAGTTCTGCACAGCCTTGCTTGTCAGCCTGTGTCTTCCCAGCTGTGTCCACTCATGATCACCAAGGCCCCTGCACTGTACAACCTAGCTCTTCTAGCTCCTCATCAAAGCTAATAAAATTCAGCTCAGAGAGAATTTATATAAATAACACAAGAATTCAGTAAGGCATCTGGTAATAAAAAATACTATATAAAAATCAATAAATCTAAAGAAAATTGCGCCTAGGTACTTAGTGAGACTGCTGAAAACCAAAGAAAGAGAGAACATATTAAAAGAAGCAGAGGGCTTCCCTGGTGGCACAGTGGTTAAGAATCCGCCTGCCAATGCAGGGGACACAGGTTTGAGCCCTGGTCCAGGAAGATCCCCCATGCTGCGGAGCAACTAAGCCCATGCGCCACAACTACTGAGCCTGTGCTCTAGAGCCCACGACTGACAGCTACTGAGCCCGTGTGTCACAGCTACTGAAGCCCACGTGCCTAGAGCCCATGCTCCACAACAAGAGAAGCCCCCGCAATGAGAAGCCCACACACTGCAACGAAGAGTAGCCCCCATTCGCTGCAACCAGAGAAAAGCCCGCATGCAGCAATGAAGACCCAACACAGCCAAAAAAAAAAACCAATTAATTAAAAAAATAAAAATAGGGCTTCCCTGGTGGCGCAGTGGTTGAGAGTCTGCCTGCCGATGCAGGGGACACAGCTTCGTGCCCTGGTCCGGGAGGATCCCACATGCCGCGGAGTGGCTGGGCCTGTGAGCCGTGGCCGCTGAGCCTGCGCGTCTGGAGCCTGTGCTCCGCAACAGGAGAGGCCACAACAGTGAGAGGCCCGCATACCGCAAAAAAAAAAAAAAATAAAAGAAGCAGAGAAGTAAGACATTACTTTCAAAGGAGCAATAATTAGACTGACAGCTGACTCATCAACAGAAATCACTGCAACTAGAAGGAAATATGGAATGTGTCTTTGTAGTCGGTAACCTTTCTGGTGATTCCCCACCTCCTACCATTCACAGCACTGAATGTGGGCTAGATTTACTGATGTGTGCTAATAGATAGAATAAAGCAAAAGTGATGGGCTATCACTTCTGATATTGGGTCACAGAAAGACTGTGGCATCAGTATTGCTCACTCTCTCTTGCTCACTCATTCTGAAGGAAGTCAGCTACCATGTGGTGAGCTGTCCTATGGAGAGGTCCACGTGGCAAGGACCTGACAGTCTTCAGCCAACAGCTAGCGATGAACTGAGGCCCTCAGTCAAAAAGCCTGTGAGAAACTGAATCCTGCCAACAGTCATGTGAATTAGCTTCTAATTGAGTCTTCAGATGAGACCAGATGACAACAGCTTGTCTATAACTTTATGACAGATTTTAAGCCAATGGTACCCAAATAAGCTGCTCCCAGATTCCTGATCCATAGAAATTGATAGATAATAAATTTTTATTGTTTTAAGCCACTGAGTGTTAGGACATTTTGTTATCCAGCAATAAATAATAGAATCTTAAAGCACTGAAAGAAAATAACTGCCAACCCACAATTTTGTACCCAGAGAATATATCCTTCAATAATGTAAGTGAGAGGACTTCCCTGGTGGCGCAGTGGTTAAGAATCTGCCTGCCCATTCAGGGGACACAGGTTTGAGCCCTGGTCCAGGAAGATCCCACATGCCATGGAGCAACTAAGCCCGTGCACCACAACTACTGAGCCTGTGCTCTACAGCCCGCGAGCCACAACTACTGAGTCCACGTGCCACAACTACTGCGTCCATGTGCCACAACTACTGAAGCCCATGCACCTAGAGCCTGTGCTCTGCAGCAAGAGAAACCACTGCAGTGAGAAGCCCACACACTGCAATGAAGAGTAGCCCCTGCTCACTGCAACTAGAGAAAGCCCACGTGCAGCAATGAAGCCCCAGTGCAACCAAAAATAAATTTAAGAAAAAGAATGTAAGTGAGAAGAATTTCCATTTCTGGCCATGATAAAGTAAATGGCACCAGATTTACAACCCCACCTTAAACAACTAAAAATACTCAGACAAAGCATCTAAAACAAGGGTTTTTCAGACAATGGCTAACAGACAGCACAGGACAATGATTCCTGAGAGGAAAAAAAAAGGTGAGCTCCACAATCGAACCAGCTTATTGCTTGGAGATTGTTTGCAGGTCACAATACAGGGAGGGGGCCAACACAGATCCTATTATTCTTTCTGAGTTGAGGGTACAGAGTTGAGGACTCAGAGCTGTTGAGTTGGCTAGAATTTGCAGGAGACCTGCATGGAGAATAGACAGCTGAGTACAAAGACAGACTCTGGACATATGCAGAGAGTCCTCCTGTGTCTTCAGTTAAGTACTTATAAGCACATGCATGTGAGAAAACTACTCAAGGCAGGGAGAAAAACCAATAGAAATCAACAGGTGGTACAATCCCCAGAGATTATGTGGGGCCAGGAGTAGTTTGTGTTTCCAGTCAGATTAAACAAAACTCACAATATACAGTGCATCAAACAGAGTACTTAGAAGACTACTGCTTCAGTAGTGAGGAAAAACTTAGCGCTATATTAGGGATGAAAAGTACAGTCTGAGATGAAAAGTATACTGGATAGAATTAAAAGATTAGACACTGTGGAAGAAAAGATTGCTGAATTTGGAGACATAGCAATAGAAGTATACAAAATGAAACATAGAGAAGAAAAAGACTTAAAAAAAGAAACTAGGGTAGAACTTCAGTGAGACTGAGACAGCTTCAGGTGTCCTAACATATGTGTAATTAGAATCTCCAAAGGAAAGGAGAATGGGGAGACAGGAAACACTGAAGAAACAATGGCCACAATTTTCCAAATTTGATCAAAACTATAAATGATCATCTACACTGACCTCAATAAAATTTTTAATTAAAAATAGAATAATTTGGAAGATTATGAGCAACTTTATGCCAATACATTTGAAAAATTAACAGTTTCCTCAAAAGACTCAAGCTACCAATGCTTACTTAAAAAGAAATAGATTTATAAAAACTGACAATATGATAGTCCCTAAAACAAGATTCAACCAATTTCAGGAGATGCAAATCATATAGAGTTGGCTTTCAACCACTGTGGAGTTAATGTAGAAAGCAATAATTTGCAAATATAACTAGGAAATTCCTAGAAGCTTAGAAGTAAATTTTACAACAGCTCATGGATCAAAAAAGAACTCACAATGGAAATTATGAAATAGTTTCAACTATATGATAATGAAAATAGAATATATCAGAACTTGTGGAATGTAGCTAAGCTGTGCTTAGAGGGAAATTTATAGCTTTAAATGCATCTATTAAAAAGAAGAAAGACTAAAAATCAATTAGTTATGCATTTATCTCAAGAAATTACCAAAGAAACAGCAAACTAAACTCAAATAAGGAAGGAAGGAATAATAAAAGCAGATAAAATGAACTAGAAACAATAAAATAGGATCTAGAAAGTCAAAATAGTTTTACAAAAATAATAAATTTGATAAACCCTTGGCAAAAAAGAGAGAAAGCACAAATAACCATCTGTAAAAGGGGATTCTAGGGCTTTCCTGGTGGTGCAATGGTTGAGAGCCTGCCTGCTGATGCGGGGGACACGGGTTCATGCCCTGGTCCGGGAAGATCCCACATGCTGTGGAGTGGCTGGGCCCGTGAGCCATGGCCACTGAGCCCGCGGGTCCGGAGCCCGTGCAAAAAAAAAAAAAAAAAAAAATCTTCGCAAACTGGGAATAGAAGGGAACTTGTTTGATCTAAAAATAAAATTCTACAAAAATCTCTATAGCAAACATCACAATGATGAAATGTTGAAAGTTTTCCCTCTGAGCCTGGGAACAAGACAAAGATGCAACTGTCACCACTTCTATTTAACATTGTACTGGAGGTTCTAGTTGGTGAAATATGGCAAGTAAAAGAAATAAAATGGAATCAAAAGGGAAAAAAACCTTTCATTATACACAGACAGTCTAATTTTATACACAGAAAAGCCAAAACAACCTGCAGATAAATTATTGGACTTAAATAAGTTTACTGAAATTTTAAAAGCATATAATTTACAATAGGACAAAAATATTAAATATCTAGGATTATACCTATTGAAGGATGCGCAAGATCTCTACACAGAAAAGTATACAGCATTACTGTGAATTACTAATGATTATCTGAATAGCTAGAGGATGTTAGTAAAGATCACCTGAATAAACAGAGGATGTACCGTAGTTGTGGATTAGAAGAATCGATTTTGTAAAGATGTTGATTCTTGCCCAATTGATCTATAGATTCAATGGAATGCCAATAAAATTCCAATGGATTTGTGAAAATTGATACAGTAATTTTAAATTTTATATGGAAATACAAAGGGCAAAAATAGCTGAAAAGTGAATAACAACAAATGGGAAAATTGACCAGTTACGGAGACTTAAAAAGAACCACACCAAGTAAGGCATTGTGATATTGGTGCAGGATAGAAAAGTAAACCAATGGAGCAAAATGGAGTCCAAACACAGACCCATGCATATACGGACACTTGAATTATGCAAAGATTTTCTCCTATATTTTCTTCCAAAAGTTTTGTAGTTTTAACCTTCACGTTTTATGATACGTTTTAAAAAAATATTTATTGCTTCAGGTCTTAGTTGTGGCATGTGGACTTCTTCGTTGTGTCATGCATACAGGATCTAGCTCCCCCACCAGGGATCGAACCTGTGCCCCCTGCAATGGGAGCGCAGAGTCTTACCCACTGGACCACCAGGGAAGTCCCCTGTGATACATTTTGAAATCACTTTTTGTATATGTTGCCTGATATGGAACAAAGTTCATTGTTTTGCATGTGGAAGTCATCACTGTTGAAAAGGTGATCCTTTTCCTGTTGAATTGCTTTGATACCTTTGTTGAAAATCAGTTGACCATACGTGTACAGGATTATATCTGGATTCTTGGTTCTTTTTCATTGATCTATGTTTTTCTTTATACCAGTTTCCCACACTTGTTTTTCTCTTTTAAAAAAAATTTTATTAAAGTATAGTTGATTGGGGCTTCCCTGGTGGTGCAGTGGTTGAGAATCCGCCTGCCAATGCAGGGAACACGGGTTCTTTCCCTGGTCTGGGAAGATCCCACATGCCGCGGAGCAACTAAGCCTGTGCGCCACAACTACTGAGCCTGTGCTCTAGAGCCTGTGAGCCACAACTACTGAGCCCACATGCTGCAACTACCGAAGCCCACGCTCCTAGAGCCCGTGCTCTGCAGCAAGAGAAGCCACCGCAATGAGAAGCCCGCGCACTGCGATGAAGAGTAGCCCCCGCTTGCCGCAACTAGAGAAAGCCTGCGCGCAGCAACGAAGACCCAACACGGCCAAAATAAATAAATAAAATTAATTAATTAATTAAAAAAAAGTATAGTTGATTTACAATGTTGTGTTAATTTCTGCTGTACAGCAAAGTGACTCAGTTCTAGATATATATTCCTTTTCATATTCTTTTCTGTTATGGTTTATCACAGGATATTCAATATAGTTCCCTGTGCTATACAGTAGGACCTTATTATCGGTTCCACACTTTTGATTACTGTAGCTTTATAATAAATCTTGAAGTCAGGTAGTGTTAGTCCTCTAATTTTGTTGTTCTTTTTCAAAGTTGTTTCCTTTGAATTTCCATATAAATTTTAGAATCAACTTGTCAGTTTCTATACAGAAGCTTGTTGGAATTTGGACTGGGGCTGAATGGATTCCATAGGGCAATTTGTGAAGAATTGACATCTTAAAAATGTTGAATCTCCTGATTCATTAACATGGTCTATCTTTCTTTCCCTTTACTTTGCTCTTTGGTTTCTTTCAGCAATGTTTTATAGTTTTCAGTGTACAGTTCTTGCACATCTTGTATCACATTTCTTCCTAAGTATTTGATATTTTTGATGTGATTATAAATGGTATATTTAAATTATAAATTTCTTGGGAATTTGCTGGTGGTTAGGACTCCGCACTTTCACTCCTGGGGCCTGGATTCAATCCCTGGTCGGGGAACTAAGATCCCGCAAACTGTGCGGCATAGCCAAGAAAAATCAACTAAAATTTAAATTTCTGATTGTTGCTAGTATATAGAAATCCAGTTGATTTGTGTATATTAACCTTGTATCCTTCAGTCTTCTCCACCCAGATGTCTCCTCCATTGTAAGGCTTTCCCCAGCTCCTTCGACTTTTCCCTGCCCTTCGTCTTCAGTAGCACGTGCAGGTCTTTATCCTAAAACCTAGCCAGTTGGATTGGGGCCATTTGTTTATGTGTCTGCCTCCCCCGTCAGACTGGGAGCTCCTTGAAGCTGGGAGGGGCCCTATTTGATTCATCTTGTGTCCACTAGGGTCCAGCTCAAGGTCTGGCACACAATAGGCATTGAATGAGTATCTGAGGAAAGAATGAATGGTTGGGGATAGATGGATGAATGGATGGTGGATGGGTGGTCAGGTGGGGAGGGAGAGAGGGATGAGGGCGAAGGGAAGGATGGATGGACGAATGAATGAATGCAGGGTGAATTGCGCTTGTATTTGTCACAGCAAGTGCTCATGCAGAAACTAAACCAGGATATTTTCATTTCTGAATCTGCTGCAACTTTCTGCATACCACAGTGAATGAATGTCACCAGTAGGCCACAGTCTTCATAAATAACATTTACCAAGTGCTCACTGCACACTAGGCATTGTGCCAAGCTCCTTGTGGGCATCTTCTCATTAAACATGCCACATACCTCATCTCCCTCCTCTTTCCCCCTTGTTCATAAAGCTCTAGCCACTCTGATCTCCCTATTGTTTCTCAAACATATGAAACATACTGCCCTCAGGGCCTTTGCACTTGTATTCTCTACTTGGAACACTCTTTCCTCATATAACTGCCTGGCTTGTTCTGTCACCTCCTTTAAACCTCTGCCCAAATGTTACCTCCTCAGTAAAGCCTTCCATGACCATCCTATCTAAAATAGCAGGCCCACCACTCTCCATCCTTCTCACCTTGCTTTCTCCATTTAACTTAGTAGATTCATTACATATTCCTTTCCACCCTCACTATCTTCGCTGTATTCTAGGAAAGCATCAGGTTTGTTTAATAATAATAATGTCACATTTATTGGGCACTACCGTGTGCCAAGTAGATTGCTGAATGCTTTACATAGATTAATTGACTTAATCTACACAACACCCCTATGAGGTAGGTGCTGTTTTTTTTGAGAGGGGTTCATTTATTTGCCCACATGTCCCTGATGCTAGTTCAGCCTCCTTCCCCTATGATCCCATTGCTGTGGGTGAAGGATGCCACAGTAGGGCTCTGTGTGAGTTTGCCTGATCACCTGTGCTTTTCTTCCATTTAGTTTTGTAGGTGACGCCGACAAGCTTCTGCACATCCAGATAGAAGATTCCCTGGAAGCCAACATTACACCCTTTTTACGCCACCTCTGTCACTTCATTGGTAAGGAGCATTCTTTAACCAGGCAGCAGCTGGTCTGTGCCCAGGGAGCAGAGGGGCTGTGGTACCTCATCCACATGCCTATTGCTGACTGCCACTCCCAGCACTCAGGAGAAAAAGGGCAGGGCCCAGCACATGCCCAGCCAGGTGTGGCCAAGCCCTGGGACAAGCCTGCCCCCCTGGGGGTCCTTGGAAATATGGGCAGCGATGCGTTTACCTTGGGAGCAGTGGGGCCAAATGAGAGCCCCCAGACTGTGGATTGAGTGCCCTGTGTTCTGGCCCTGGCTGGATCGCTATGCCCTCTCATGCCTGGCCAAGCTACAGTCTTGGCATCACTGTGCCTGTTGTGAAATGAGGGTGCTGGCCCATCCTGGGTGCATGTGTTCATGAAGGCCTGCTCCGGGCTAGGCTCTGGTGACCTGCAGGTGAATCTCATTCTGTCCCGACCCTCCTATCTGGTCAGTGTGGTGGGCTAGAAGGAGGACTCCAGAGCCCCTCCGTCTCTGAATTTCATGGTCCCCAGTGTGTGGGCCCAGTGCCCCTTCTGTTCTCCTACCACACACAGCAGTGCCCACCGGCCGCTTGCCTCACTGAGGGTGGAGTTTTCAGTCATCCTAAGGAGAGCAAGATCCCTGGAGAGAGCAAGGTTGTGTCCGGTTAGGGGCCCACCCCAGGACGGCCTGCTCAGCACCAACACAGTCCCCAGCCTGAGAATGGCATTTTGGCCCAGACATCCTTTATTTTTCTGGGAGGTTATAACTATCACTTGCCTAGGAGCTGAGACTGAGACTTGCCCTGGGTCCCATCATGGGGTGGCAGAGCCCTGTGGCCCAAAGAAGCCCCCTCTCCAGCTCCACTTCACTGGGTGGCTCTGAGCCAGCCCTTAACTTCTCTGTGCCTCAGTTTCCTTATCCATACAATGAGGCAGTTGGCCTTAATCATCTGAGTCATCCTCCAGCTCTGACAGTCTGTGATTTTGCACTTGGTATATTTATCTTCAGTTCTTGGGGGTTGCCAACCAGCCTAAGATGCCAGCTTAGATTTCCTTCCCACCCCTCACTGGGTGAGATGGACAGCCCCAGGGGCGTTATTGAGTGTGCTTAGCTGACACTTGTGTGCCAGGCACTGGGCTAAGCACAGTGCAAAATCTTATCAGGTAGGTAGTAAACTGTTGTCACATTTTCCAGATGAGGAAACTGTGGGTTAGAGTGCCCAAGCCCAACAGCCAGTACTTACTGGTTGTGATTCACATCCAGGCTACACTGCCTCTTTCAGCACCCAAGTGCCCTTGGGGTGTAGTCCTTTTATCCCCACCTGGGGAGGTCAACTGGTAGCAGACCTTCCTGGGATGGAAGCCTGCATAGCCCAGAAAAATTCACAGCCTTTGCATGATAATGCTGAGTGCCCAGGCGTGATTCTCTTGAACTGCCAGCTAAGTCTGAGGGTCCCCATTTGCCAGGCAATGCAACCGTATCCTAGAGATGTCATGTGACTTGCCTAGACCATGGTGTGCTGGTTCTGAACCTACTCTTGGACCCACTGAGGCCAGTCATCTTACAGACCCACAAGGAAGGGGGCCACTCACAACCTCACACCTTTCCTTCCTTTTGCAGAAGTTCATCTGGAGCTTGGCTCTGTCATCCTGGTCTTTTCCACCATGGGCATCAGTCGTAGCTGTGCGGCCATCTTGGCCTACCTTATGCACCAAAATGAGCAGACCCTGAAGGTATGTATTCCCTGGTCCAGGAGGTGGGGTCAGAGCTGTGCCTCAGAGGAATGGGTCTCCAGCACCGACTTGGGGCCTTAATTGGGGGTGGGGGGTTTGGAAGGAAAGGGTCAGGGAGTGGAGCCCCAAGTCCAGGGCTTTACCCAGCATACCACATCCAAGGGAAGGAACCCGAGATCTGGGTTAGAGACCTGAGGCTGGGCACACAGGGCAGGCCCAGGGACTCAAGCTGGGCAAGGCTGTGGCCAGCAGCACCATCTGTGTGTCCCCCAATGCTGTCAGTCTGTGTACCAGTGTTTGTTCAGGGTTTTCCAAGGGAGGTGCATTTTGTCTGTTGCCATGTACCTGTTGGCCATCTGTATGTCTTCTTTGGGAAAATGTCTATTCAGAATCTTGGCCCTTTTAAAAATCAGATTTTTTTGTTTTTTTGCTATTGAGTTGTATGAGTTCTTTATATATTTTGGGTGTTAACCCATTATCAGTTACATGATTTGCAGATATTTTCTCCCGTTTCTTAGGTTGCCTTTTCATTTTGTTGATGGTTTCCTTTGCTGTGCAGAAGCCTTTTAGTTTGATGTAGTCCCACTTGTTTATTTTTGCTTTTGTTGCCTTTGCTTTTGGTGTCAAATCCAAAAAGTTACCACCAGACTGATGTCAAGGAGTTTACCACCTATGTTTTCTTCTAGTAGTTTTATGATTTCAAGTCTTCCATTTGAGCCTTTAATCCATTTTAAGTTGATTTTTGTGTATGGTGTAAGATAGTGGTCCAGTTTCTTTTGTTTTTTGGCCACACTGTGCAGCTTGCGGGATCTTAGTTCCCCAACCAGGGATTGAACCTGAGCCCCTGGCAGTGGAAGCATGGAGTCCTAACCACTGGACCGCCAGGGAATTCCCACCAGTTTCATTCTTTTGCATGTGACTGTCCAATTTTCCCAGCACTACTTATTGAAGAGATCGTTCTTTTGTCATTGCATATTATTAACTCCTTTGTCCTAAATTAATTGACCATATATGTATGGGCTTATTTCTGGGATCTCTATTCTATTCCATTGATCTATGTGTATATATATTTTATGCCAATACCATACTGCTTTGATTACTATAGCTTTGTAATATAGTTTGAAATCAGGAAGCATGATGCCTCTAGCTTTGTTCTTCTTCCTCAAGTTTGCTTTGGCTATTTGGGGTCTTGTCGTTCCATACAAGTTTTAGGATTGTTTATTCTATTTCTCTGAAAGATACCATTGGGATTTTGATAGGGATTGTGTTCAATCTGTAGATTGCTTTAGGTAGTATGGACATTCTAACAATATTCCTCCAATCCATGAGCATGGAGATCTTTCTATTTATTTGTGTCTTCTTTAATTTCTTTCATCAGCATCACAGTTTTCAGTGTACAAGTCTTTCACCTCCTTGGTTAAATTTATTCCTAGGTATTTTACTCTTTTTGATGCAATTGGGATTATTTTCTTAATTTCTATTTCTGATAGTTTGTTATCAGTGTATAGAAACACAGCTGATTTTTGTATAATGATTTTGTATCCTGTAACTTTACTGAATTTGTTTATTAGTTCTAACAGTTTTTTTGTGAAGTCTTTAGGGTTTTCTATATATATGTTGCATGTAAAGAGAGACAGTTTTACTTCTTCCTTTCTGATTTGGATATCTTTTTCTTACTCCGTCTAGGACTTGAAATACTATGTTGAATAAATGTGGTGAGAGTAGGCATCCTTGTCTTGTTCCTGATCTTAGAGGAAAAGCTTCCAACTTTTCACTGTTGAGTGTGATGTTAGCTGTCAGCTTGTCATATAGGGCCTTTATTATGTTGAGGTACATTCCCCCTGTACACACTTAGTTGAGAATTTTTATCATAAATTGATGTTGAATATTGTCAAATGCTTTTTATGCATCTCTTGAGATGATCATATGATTTTTATCTTTCATTTTGTTAATTTGATGTATCACATTGATTGTTTTGCAGATGTTGAACCATCCATACATCTCTGGAACAAATCCCACTTGACCATGATGTGTGATCCTTTTAATGTATTGTTGAATTCAGTTTGCTAAAATTTTGTTGAGGATTTTGTATTTATGTTCATCAGTGATATTGGCCTGTAATTTTCTTTTCTTGTGGTGTCCTTGTCTGGTTTTGGTGTCAGGGTAATGCTGGCCTCACAGAATGAATTTGGGAATGTTCCCTCATCTTCTGTTTTTTGGAAGAGTTTGAGAAGGATTGGTATTAATTCTTGTTCAAATGTTTGGTAGAATTTGCCAGTGAAGCCATCTGGTCCTGGACTTTTGTTTTTTGGGAGGTTTTTGATTACTGATTCCATGTCTTTGCTAGTAACTGGTCTGTTCAGATTTTCTTATTTCTTCATGGCTAAGTCCTGGTAAGGAATTTATCCATTTCTTCTAGGTTGTCTGATTTCTTACTATTTTTTTTTTTTTTTTTTTTCCTTGCGTTATGCGGGCCTCTCACTGTTGTGGCCTCTCCCATTTGCGGAGCACAGGCTCCGGATGCGCAGGCTCAGTGGCCATGGCTCACGGGCCCAGCCGCTCCGCGGCATGTGGGATCTTCCCGAAACGGGGCACGAACCCGCATCTCCTGCATCGGCAGGCGGACTCTCAAGCACTGCGCCACCAGGGAAGCCCTCTTACTATCTTTTGTATTTCTGTGGTATCAGTTTAGTGTCTCCTTTTTCATTTCTGGTATTATTTATTTGAGTCCTCTCTCTTTTTTTCTTGGTGAATCTAGCTAAAGCTTTGTCTATTTTGTTTTACTTTTCAAAAAACTAGCTCGTAGTTTCATTGATCTTTTCTATTGTCTTAAATTTAAGTCACTATTTCATTTATTTCCCCGCTGATCTTTGTTATTTCCTTCCTTCTGTTCACTTTAGGCTTAGTTTGTTCTTTTTCTAGTTCCTTAAGGTGTAAGGTTAGGTAATTTATTTGAGATCTTTCTTATTTTTAAGAAATAAAAGATCTTTCTTTTTTTTAAATAAAAAATAAAGATCTTTCTTTATTTTTCTTATTTTCTTATTTTTAATGTAGGCACTTATTGCTATGAACTTCCCTTTTAGAACTGCTTTTGCTGCATCTCATCAGTTTTGGTATGTTATATTTCCATTTAATCTGTCTCAAGATATTTTTTGAGCTCTTGTTTGAATTCTTCTTTGACCCATTGGTTGTTAAGTAGCATGTTATTTACTTTTCACATACTTGTGAATTTTTCAGTTTTCTTCTTGTAATTGATTTCTAGTTTCATACCATTGTGATTAGAAGAGATGCTTGATACGATCTAAAAAAATTTTTTTGACATTTTAATTAATTAATTAATTAATGGCTGCACTGGGTCTTCGTTGCTGTGTGTGGGCTTTCTCTAGTTATGGCAAGTGGGGGCTACTCTTCATCGCGGTGCACAGGCTTCTCATTGCGGTGGCTTCTCTTGTTGCGGAGCACGGGCTCTGGGTGGGTGGACTTCAGTAGTTGTGTCATGCGGGCTCAGTAGTTGTGGCTTGTGGGCTCTAGAGCACAGGCTCAGTAGTTGTGGCACATGGGCTTAGTTGCTCTGTGGCATGTGGGATCTTCCCAGACCAGGGCTTGAAGCCATGTCCTCTGCATTGGCAGGTGGATTCTTAGCCACTGTGCCACCAGGGAAGTCTGCTTGATATGATTTTAAGCTTAAATTTATTTACACTTGTTTTGTGGTCTAATATATGGTCTATACAGGAGAATGTTCCATCTGCACTTGAGAGAAAGTGTATTCTGCTGCTTTTGGATGGAGTGTTCTGTAAATGTCTGTTAAGTCTATGTGTAGCTTAAGTCCAGTGTTTCCTTACTGATTTTCTTTCTGAATGATCTATCCATTGATGAAAGTGGGGTATTAAAGCCCACTATTATTATATTGCTGTCTACTTCTCCCTTTAGGACTATTAATATTTGCTTTGTATATTTAGATGGTCCTATATTGGGTATGTAAATATTTATAAGTGTTATATTCTCTTCTTGGATTGACCCCTTTATAGTGACCTACTTTTGTGTCTACTACAGTCTTTGTCTTAAAGTCTATTTTTGTCTGAATAAATATAGCTAACCCAGCTTTATTTTGGTTTCCATTTGCCTAGAATATCTTCTTCCATCCTTTCACTTTCAGTCTGTGTGTGTCCATACATCTGAAGTTATTAAACCACCACTTTTACATTAGATTATTTTGAATTTTACTATATATTTACCTTTACCAGTGAGATTTATAGTTTCATATGTTTTCCTGTTACTAATTACTGCCCTTTTATTTCAGCTTAAAGAAGTCCCTTTAAACATTTCTTGCAAGGCCTAGTGGTGATGGACTCCTTCAGCTTTTGCTTGTCTGGAAAACTCTCTACCTCTCCTTCAGTTTTGAAGGAGGACAACTTTGCCAGGTGTAAAGCAATTTTTGGTTGGCAATTTTTTTCTTTCAGCTCTTTGAATATATTATGCCACTCCCTCCTGGCCTGCAAAGTTTCTGCTGAGCAATCTGCTGACAGTCTTATGGGGGTTCCCAAGTTGTTTTTCTCTTGTTGCTTTTAAGATTCTTTCCTCATCTTTAGCTTTGACAATTTAAGTATAATGTCTTGGTGTGGGTTTCTCTGGGTTCATCTTGTTTGGATTCACTGGACTTCCTGAATCTGGAAGTTTGTTTCCTTCCCCATGATAAGGAGGTTTTCAGCCATTATTTATTCAAATAAGTTTTCTGTCCCTTCCTCTTTCTCTTCTCCTCTGGGATCTCTATAACGTGAATATTGGTCCTTTTGATGTCCCTTAAGTCCCTTAATCTATCTTCACTGATTTTTTTAATTTACTTTTAAACTTTTATACTGGAGTATAGTTAATTAACAATGTTGTGCTAGTTTTAGGTATACAGCAGAGTGATTCAGTTATACATGTATATATTCTTTTTCAATATCTTCACTGTTTTTAATTATTCTTTCCTTTTGCTGCTCTGAATGAATGAGTTCTACTGTCTTTGAGTTTGCTGAGCCTTTCTTCTGCTTCATCTAGTCTGCTGTTGAATCCTTCTATTGTATTTTTCAGTTCAGTTATTGCATGCTCTGAGACTTCTATTTTGTACTTTCTTATATTTTCTATCTCTTAATTGAGATTCTCACTTTGTTCAGGCATTCTTCTGACCTTGGTGAGCATCTTTTTGACTGTTATTTTGAACTTTTGTCAGGTAAATCACTTATCTCCATTTCATTAAAGTGTTCTTGTGAGGGTTTCTCTTTTTGTTTCATTTGGAACATATTCCTATGTTTCTTCATTTTCCTTAACCCTCTGTGTTGGTTTCTATGCCTTAGATAAAACAGCCACCTCTCCTAGTGTCTCATGTGAGAGATGAACCATATTGTCCAACCCTTCCCTATCTCTTTGTTATCTCTCACGCCTTTGTAATTGTTCAAGCAGCCTACTTTGTTCTTAGTGGTTCCCGGTAGTTGAGGGTGTGCCAAGACCTGTCAGCCTTCCAAAGGGAAGGATCTCAGTCTGCACCTAGATTCAGGCTGATTGGAAGCCAGACCCTCAGGCAGCAACTTTTAAAGTGTGCAAATATATCTCTTTAAGGGGAAGAATGGAAAAAGGGTGTTTCTGTATGCTTTCTTTGCACTTAGCCCTGGGCTGATAATCCAGTTAAGAACTGTTTGTTTACTACTGTCCTGTTAAACCCATGAACACAAGCCCCACTGGCCACTTGCTTTCAATTCTTTTGGATATAGACCCAGAATGGAATTTCTAGATCATATGGTAATTCTGTTTTTACTTTGTTGAGGAACCACTGTTTTCCATAGCAGCTGCACCCTTTTACATTCCCATAAATAGTACCATAAGGTTCCAAATTCTCCATTTCCTCACCAACACTTATTTATTTATTTTTTTTAATAGTAGCCATCCTAATGGGTGTGAGGTGGTATCTCGTAGTTTTTTTCCCTCTTTTTTATTGCATTAAAACATACATAACAGGGGCTTCCCTGGTGGCGCAGTGGTTGAGGGTCCACCTGCTGATGCAGGGGACACGGGTTCGTGCCCCGGTCCGGGAGGATCCCACATGCCGCGGAGCTGCTGGGCCCGTGAGCCATGGCCGCTGAGCCTGTGCGTCCGGAGCCTGTGCTCCGCAACGGGAGGGGCCACAGCAGTGCGAGGCCCGCATACAGCAAAAAAACAAACAACAACAAAAAAACATACATAACATAAAATTTACTGTCTTAACCATTTTTTGAAACAATTTTTTAAAAATAAATTTATTTATTTTTTTGGCTGCGTTAGGTCTTTGTTGCTGTGCTGCTGTGCATGCGGGCTTTCTCTAGTTGTGGTGAGCGGGGGCTACTCTTTGTTGCAGTACGTGGGCTTCTCACTGTGGTGACTTCTCTTGTTGTGGAGCACAGGCTCTAGGCATGTGGTTTTCAGTAGCTGTGGCACAGGGCTCAGTAGTTGTGGCTCACGGGCTCTAGAGCGCAGGCTCAGTAGTTGTGGTGCATGGGCTTAGTTGCTCCACGGCATGTGGGATCTTCCTGGACCAGGGCTTGAACCCATGTCCCCTGCATTGGCAGGCAGATTCTTAACCATTGCACCACCAGGGAAGCCCCTGTCTTAACCATTTTTAAGAATATAATTCAGTAGTGTTAAATACATTCATAATGTGCAGCCATCACCACCACCTAGCCCCATAACTCTTTTCATCTTGTAAAACTGAAACTCTATATTTATTAAACAATAACTCCTTATTCTCCCCCCTGCCCCAGCCCATGGTAACCACCATTCTTCTTTCTGTCTTTATAATTTTGACTATACTAAGTACCTCATATAAGTGGAATCATAAAGTATTTGTTGTTTCATGAATGGCTTATTACACTTAGCATAATGTCCTCAAGGTTTAACCATGTTGTAGCATATGTCAAAATTTCCTTCCTTTTTAAGGCTAATAATATTCCCTTGCATGTATATACCACATTTTGCTTATCCATTTGTTCTTTGATGGACACTTGGATTGCTTCCACATTTTAGCCATTATGAATAATGCTGCTGTGAACATGGTTGTGCAAATATCTCTTTGAGACCCTGCCTTCAACTCTTTTGGGTATATACCCAGTAGACGAATTACTGGGTCATATGGTAGTTCTAATTTTAATTTTTTGGGGGGATCTCCATACTGTTTTCCACAGTGGCTGTACCATTTAATACATTCCATCAGCAGTGCACAAGGGTTCTAATTTCTCCACATCCTTGCCAACAGTTGTTTTCTTCCTTCCTTCTTTTCTTTCCTTTTATAGTACCATCTTAATCAGTTTGGGGAAGTATAGCATTGTAGTTTTGATTTGCATTTCCCTAATGATTAGTGATGTTAAGCATCTTTTTGCACGCTTATTGGCCATTCATATACCTTCTTAGGAGAAATGTCTATTCAAAGTCCTTTGCCCATTTATTAGTTGGGTTGTTTGGTTTTTGTTGTTGCGTTTTAGAAGTTCCTTATATATTCCTCATATTAACACTTTGTGCATTGAAGAGTTTTGGCACCCTTGTTGGAATCATTTTACTATATATGTGAGCATTTATTTCTGGGCTGTCTATCCAGTTCCACTGGTCTTAAATGTCTGTCTTTATGCCAGTACCACATTCTTTTATCATAGTTTTGTAATAACTTAAAAGGTTTGAAATAAGGTTGAAATATAAACAGGTATATGATTTGCAGATGTTTCCTTCCATTCTGTGTCTTGCCTTTTCACTCTGTTGATTGTGTCTTTTGATGCACAGAAGTTTTGTGTGTTTTTTTTGATGTACAGAAGTTTTTAATTTTGATATAAACCAATCTATTTTTTCTTTTATTGCCTGTGCTTTTGGTGTCACATCCAAGAAATAATTGCCAAATCCAATATCATGAAGCTTTTCCCCTATGTTTTCTTTCAAGTGTTTTATAATTTTAGCTCTTACTTTATGTCTTTCATCATCTTGAGTTAATTTTTGTACATGGTGTAAGTTTACACTAGTTTCATTCTTTTGCGTGTGGATATCCAGTATTCCTAACACCATTTGTTGAAAAGACTCCTTTCTCCATTGAATAGTTTTGGCACAATTGTTGAAATCATTTTACTACATATGTGAGCATTTATTTCTGGGCTGTCTCTTCTATTCCACCCGTCTAAATGTCTGTCTTTATGCCAGTACTATATTCTTTTATCATAGTTGTGTAATAACTTAAAAGGTTTTGAAATAACGAAGTGTGAGACCCCCAACTTTGTCTCTCTTTTTTCACAATTGTTTTGGCTATTCCAGCATTCCTTGAGATTCAATATGATTTTTAGGATGGATTTTTCTATTTCTGCAAAAAACGCTGTTGGGATTTTGATAGAGATTACATTAAATCTTTAGATCACTTTGGGTAGTATTTGCATGTTAACAATATTAAATCTTCTATTCCATGTACCTGGGATGTCTTTCCATTTATTTTAGTCTTCTTTAATTTCTTTCAGCAACATTTTGCATTTTTCAGGGTACAAGTCTTTTACCTCCTTGGTTAAGTTTACTCCTAAGTATTCTCTTGATGCTAGTGTAAATGAAATTTTCTTAATTTCCTTTTCTGTTTGTCCATTGTTAGTTAGATACACAACTGATTTTGTATCCTGCAACTTTGTTACATTCGTTTATTCTAACAGTTTTTTGTGTTTAATCTTTAAGGTTTTCAACATACAAGATCATTAAGTTCATGTCATCTGCAAACAGAAATAATTTTACTTCTTCCTTTGCAATTTGGATGCCTTTTCTTTTTTTCCTAATTGCTCTGTCTAGGACTTCCAGTACAGTGTTGAATAGAAGTGGTGGAAGTGGGCATCCTTGCCTTGTTCCTGATCTCAGAGGAAAAGCTTTCAGTCTTTCACCATTATGATGTTACCTGTGTACTTTTCATATATGACCTTTATTATGTTAAGATAGTTTCCTTCTAATCCATAGTTTGTTGAGGAACTGCTTTTGCCTTTTCCTTTTTCCTCTGTCCTCAATCCAGATGGAGGCCAGCTGGTCACCTTCCTTCATGTAATAACCTTTCCTGCATTTGGGGGTGGGCACCTAAAAGAAGGCAGCTTCAGTTTTTCTTCTTCAGAGAATTTGCCGAAGTTCTCTTCCCCTTTCCATTCATTTATCCACTTACCATGCACATCTTTGTTGAGGCAGCACTGAGTGCCAGGCATGGGCATGGTGCTTTCCTGTCCACAGGAGGTTTCACATATGTTTTCTCAACCTTCACAGGAGCCATCTGACATAAGAATGATTTCTGTCTCTATATTCAGAATGCAAAGGGGCTTGCCCCAGGCAGAGCCAGCTCCTACAACTCCTTGCCTTAATCTATTAACCCCAAGCTGCTGCTGTTTCTTTGTCCTGCCCTTAAGCTATGTTGCTGACCCCTGGACAAGTGCCTCCTGTCCCCTCTGAGCTGGCTGTGATCAAGGTGGTAAGGGCCCAGGTCCAATCCTGAAGTCTGCTTTTCTCTCCTTGGGTTCACAGAGGTCCTGGGCCTATGTCAAGAAGTGTAAAACCAACATGCGTCCAAATCGGGCTTTGGTGGCTCAGCTGTCAGAGTGGGAGAAGGTTGTCCTTGGAGACATCGTCACAGATATCTTGGATCCACTCTACTGATTTTCTCTGTGGCCCAGCTATGGGTCCAGAAGAACCTGCCTTGGGAGCTTTTTGTGGGTAGTGGGCCAGGGTGTGTAACCAGGAATGAGAAGGCCTTTGCTGCCTGGAGCCTTGTGTCAGCCTCCTGCAGTGGTTCTTCCCAGGTTCCTCATTTGTGCCAGCACAGGAGGTGCTCAGGCTCAGCGAGAACCCCCATCCCTGGGCATTGTGGACCCACCCCCACTGCACTCCTGAGGCTGCTTCTGGAGGAGCATCTGGCACCAGAGCAGCTGCCCCTCATGTCCC
Organism: Lipotes vexillifer; assembly: GCF_000442215.2. Classification (NCBI taxonomy): domain Eukaryota; kingdom Metazoa; phylum Chordata; class Mammalia; order Artiodactyla; family Lipotidae; genus Lipotes; species Lipotes vexillifer. The sequence goes on along the minus strand of NW_006796716.1, from coordinate 2,742,698 downwards.
CCATAACGTGGACCCTTTGGAGGCTGCCTGGTGGGAGCTCCAAGGGTTCCCCCAGCCTTGTGTTGTTCCACAGTTGATGTCACAGTGCCCACCCATGGGCGGAGATCCCCCAGCCCCAGAGATGCCAAGCTCAGCCTTGGCTCAGGCCGCAGGCTACACAGCTTTGAGAGGCTCCTGGCACAAGGGCATACCCTCGCCTCATCCCCAGTTTCAGCATCCCTACTGCCCCATCACCTGTACAGATGTCCTTTCCTTGCTCCTCACTCATTTTTGCCTGGCTGTGTTCACCAAGAAGAGACTCTCACCCTCCCATCCCTCACAACCAGGTTTCTAGAAATTCCTCAGGTCTCAAAAGGAATTTTCCTCTGACTGCGCTTCTGAGTGCTGGCAGTGCCCACAGAACGGGCCTGGAGTCAGGAGACAAGGGGCCTGATGGAGAATTTAACATGTCGGTCCATGTTCATCCAGCAAACATTTCCTGACACCTGCGCAGGGCTGAGGACATACAGGTGAACGCCATGTTGCCTCCTAGGACTCTTTGCAGAGCGTTAGAGTAGCACTCCCCCGTGCCCCAACAGGAGCCCACGCCCTCAAAGAGTGGGGTTTTGCCAGAGGGGTAAGGGCTTTTCAGGCAGTGCAGCCTTTAGTCGGGACTTGAACTGGAACAGAGCCTGGGATGGCTGCAGAGCGATGGCTTAGGGACCTCCTGGCAGGAAGGGCAGAGC
>NW_006796716.1:2739803-2741963 GCF_000442215.2 Lipotes vexillifer | reverse complement strand
TCAGCAGGGACATGGTGGGGATTCGCCTTGTGTTTTAGTCAGGGCAGTCTGGTGGCTGTGGGAAGGGACACTAGCGGTGAACTTGGAGACAGGGAGACAGTAAAGGGGCCCTTGTAAAAATCCAAGCGAGATAAGAGGCTCGGAATTCCCTCCCTGCCAAAGAGCAGCTTCCCAAGGGGGAAAGTATTTGAGGCAGGTGGCACCTCCCTGGGCCTTGGTTTACTCCCTGCCTGACAGGCAAGGACACTGCTGGCTGCACCACACAGTTGGCACCACCGGGAGTGCCCCGGTTGGGGGCTGCCACCACCCTCAGAGCTGGGAGCAGCCGGGCGTAGGGCCCTCGGAGCACGTGGCCCCGCCCCCGCCCCTGCCCCTGGGCCGGATTGGCTCAGGCAGGGGGCGGGGCCAGCGCGCTCGCCGCTCTAGGTTTTTCCGCATTGGTGGTCGAGGCGGCTCGAGCCCGGAAGCTGGCAGGGGCGGAGGCGGCGGAGGCGGCGGCGCCTCGGGCCCGCCGGGGTTGCGGCTCTGTCTTCGACTCGGCTCGTCCGGCTCACGGCCCGGCAGCAATGCATCCCCCGCCTCCGGGCCCGTTGGGCGACTGCCTGCGGGACTGGGAGGAGCTCCAGCAGGACTTCCACGGCATCCAGGTAAGTGCTGATGCGGGCCCCCATTGGTTCCGAGCCATGTCTGTCTGGCTCTGGGTCAAGGGTCGGGTAGCCCCGGGTCGGGCAGCGGGGAGCTCGGGGTCAGGGGTCGGGGACCCTGGTGTCGCTCCCGACAGCGGCGAGGCCCTGGGTCCTGGTGTCCCCGGTTGGACCCTCCCCTCGGCCTCAAATGAATGTTCGGCAGCGGGACCTCTTCCCCGCGCGGCCGCCGCGACCCCGGAGTGACCCCACTGACCCAGGCGGACCTCCGGCCTCCCTCTGAGGCCTCGGAAAGAGGCCCCGACTCCGACCCGGTCCCCTCCCAGGAGAGTCCGAGCTGACCGGGGCCAGTCTTGTGTCAGTTACTGAGCAAATGCGCCGTGGGCGCCGGCCGGGCCGGATCGGCGAGGAGCGCCTTCCCAGCCCTCGGGCCGCGCGGTCTGGGCTGTGTGTGGCTGGGGAGCAGTCCGGGAGGCAGCCTGGCCTAGGTCGGGGTAAGTGGTGTTTAGGTGAAGTCCCTGGATGGGGGCGGGGCCCATCCAGGGTGAAGGACAGCTCCCACTGAGACAGGACCACGTGGCTGATGCAGAGAGTGAGGGGAAAAGTGGGTGGGCCAGACCCTGCCAAGAGACCTCACGGCCTGACAGGGATTGGAATCTCTCTGAGACCAGTGGGAAGCCAAGGGAGGAATCGTCTGGATCTGGCTGCTATGGGCCACTGTGCTGTTCTGTGGGAAGGCAGACAGGAGTGTGTGGTGGCTGGGGGTAGGCCGAGGTTGCCCCTCCTGGGCGTGAGAAACAAGACCCCAGGCAGGGTAGAGCCCAGGTCAGCTGGGCACTTGATCAGGACTTTGCCTCTCCTGGACTGGTTCCAGCCCTTTCCTGTCCACGTTGAAGCCTGACTGCCCCTGGCCTGGTCAAGCTGCTGCCATTAGTGCTTCCCAGCTTGGTCACCACTGTCCTGGCCTCAGCCCCTGCCTGACCTTCCTCACACTGCTCCTTGCCTCATCTCTAGGCTGTTCCTTCTCAAAACTTACTCACTGGGGCAAAGTGCTCTGGGAAGCCTTGGGTCAAAGGTGTTGGGGGAAGAGTAGAGGAGTGGTCTTATAGCAAGAGGTCCAAGGGCTAAAGCCTGATGACCTTTACTCCGGGAGGAAGATGCTGGGAGTGCCAGAGCAGCAGGCATCTTGGACAACCTCATCTTCCCCTGCACTTGCAGGCTTCTAGGCAGGAGGATCTGAGAGGGCCAGGGATGGCTTTAGGTAGCCTGCTTGGGCCAGAAGGTAGACCCATGAGCCTAGAATCCAGATTCAGGACAGGCCAGAGAGGGGCGGGAACAACTAGTAGGTGGGCTGAGACTAAGAAAAGCTTCAGAGAACTCCTCTGTTTCTGGGAGAGGGGGGTACTGTGGGGGCTTCTGGGCTTACAGGGAGACCCCTGCCTCCTTGCCTGCCTTCGAGAGAGAGTACTCTCAGGGAGTTCCCTGGGCTGGCACAGCTGGCTGTCTCCTTTCCTGC